>NC_141016.1:35540845-35936385 GCF_052327205.1 Somniosus microcephalus
TGCTGTACATGGTCCATGTCTCTGAGGCATACAGCAGGGCGTGTATCACTGCTGCTCTGTAGACAATAAACTTGGTGCTGGATTTGAGGTCCTGGTCTTTAAACACTCTCTTCGTAAGGTGACAGAAGGCTGTGCTGACACACTGTAGGCGGTGTTGGACTTCGTTATCGATGTCTGCCCTTGTTCACTGTAGGCTCCTGAGTTATATAAAGTGGTCCACATTTTCCAAGGGCTCGTCATGGATTTTGATAATTGGGGAGCAGTACTGTGTGGCGGGGGCAGGTTGGTTGAGGACCTCTGTCTTATGGATGTTTAGTGTAAGGCCCATGCTCTCGTATGCTTCAGTGAAGGTGTTGACGATGGTTTGGAGTTCGACATCTGAGTGCGCGCAGACGCAACCATCGTCTGCATACTGTAATTTGATGGCAGAGGATGGGATGACTTTCGATCTGGACGGGAGGCGACAGAGGTTGAACAGTTTCCCGTTTGTTCTGTTGATTAGCTCCACTCCAGCGGGGAGCTTACTGAGGGTGAGATGGAGCATTGAAGCAAGGAAGATTGAGAAGAGCGTTGATGCGATGACACAGCCTTGCTTGACCCCGGTCCAAACCTGAATTGGGTTTGTGGAAGATCCGCTGGTCAGGATCTCGGCTTGCACGTCATCATGAAGCAGCCGGAGAATAGTGACAAACTTTTGAGGGCAGCCGATTTTGAGGGCTCTCTCACAGTGAGGTTAGATAGTGTAGTACATTATTCCCTTCCAAAGTTCATGATGGAACATAAATATAATTTAAATTAAATTATAGATTATCTTATTGTGTGCTGAATTTCGGTGCCTTTTAGTTTAATCCAATGTTTTCCGCGTGGAAATTTCAAAGCTTCCATAAAGTTGTAATTGGAAGTTTCTGCCACTCATTTTATTTCTAAATTCCTCAAACAAAACAAAATGAACCGTTTGTCAGGCGGGTTCACGCCTCCTATCTCCGTGCTGGCTGTACCTCATTAAGGTCCTGCTGAGCGAATTGTCTTGTAACCTGTCCTCTTCGATTGGTCCATCATTTTACCCGTTAATGATGTTCGGTTAATGGACCTCTCGTTTACTGGTTAAGCTTTGCTGCTTTTTAAAATGCAGCCAATATGTTGACCTGCTCTCAACCCCCCGATGATATTGTGTCCCACAGATCTCCAGGTCTCTTTCTATTCTAAATGTTATATACTAGAGACAGTGTGTTGACCTGCTCCTAATCCCCCTGATGATATTTTGCCCTCCAGATCACCTGGTCTCTTTCTAATCTCTCGGTTATATATTACAGACAACGTGACACCGATTCTTGTCCTCAGCAGCGATTGTCGAGAATTCTTGAATGAGAGCAGTTTCCAAACCGAATCTCTCTGGTCTCGCTCTGGCCCGGGTTCTGTAATGTTGACAGAGCATTACAAGCTTCCACTCCAGGAGAGCCTCAGCAGTCCTTACCAACACTCTGCTGTCCTGCAAATTCATCTTTTATTGTTATCCATTGACAGACTAGTGGGAATATTCTTTCAGTATTTACTCAAAAACGTTAAAAACTCAGCGCTTCTGTTAGAATTGGTGATTTTGAGATTACAAAATAGAGTCAAAACAGACTGTTTATAACAACATTCCTCTCATGTCAGATTATCAGGTGTGTCAAGAATCAAAATAATTATTTTATATTAAACTAATTCAAGTCCGACTTGAACAGCTTTCACAATTAAATGAGTTCCTGTTGGGTTTTGGAAGCAAATGAATTGAAAAACTTTAATTGTAGGTTAAAGCCTCCAGTAAAACACCAGAGGGAGCTCACACCAAACAATCCAGACTCTGAGCGTTAACAGCGCAAAGAGTAATTTCTAACAAAATATCTCCAAAGCCCTTAACTAGTGTCTGGATAAACGTTACCATGGTTAGAAAATCAACAAACACACATCGAATATTGACAAGAACAGGACAAAGCGCTCTGATCGCTATCTGCCGAAGTTAAATATACAAACAAAATCAGGATTTGTTACACAAAGTTACCAGAGCATGGGACATGTGGAAGGAGATTGAGAAACATGTCGCACTATCTCATTAAATAGTACACGACACGATATAAATCTATTGAGCAATTGGAACGATATAAAGAAACAAGTCCCTATAACCCATTAAACAGTACATGACAATGTATATAAAGTATGGGACACGTGGAAGGTGATTGAGAAACATGTCCCGTTGTCTCATTAAACACTACATGATTCTGTAGAAAAAGTATGGAGCATGTGGAAAGAGCCGGGAAACATTAATTATTATATGACACAGATCATATAAATCTATGAAATAGAAAGCTTAATTTTATATAAAAAGCTCATAGTTTTGACGATCCTCACTTGGAATAAACGGCTCTTTCTCCGATTGGCAGGCAATGACAAGTGGGATACCGCAGGGATCGGTGCTAGGAACACAGCTATTCACAATATATATTAATGATCGAGACGAGGGAACTAGATGTTTGCAGACGACACAAAGCTGGGTGGGCGTGTGTGCTGTGAGGAGGATGCCGAGAATATCAAGTATGATTTGGACAGGTTGGCTGATTGGGCAAATGCATGGCAAATGCAGTATAACGTGGATAAATGCGAGTTTATCCACTTTGGTGTCTAAAACAGGAAGGCAGATTATTGTCTGAACGGCAATAGATTGGGAAAGGGGAAGTGCAACGAGCCCTGGGTGTCCTTGTGCACCAGTCGCTGAAGGTAAGCATGCAGGTGCAGCAGGCGGATAAGAAGGCAAATGGTATGTTGGCCTTCATAGCGAGAGGATTCGAGTACAGAAGCAAGGATGTCTTGCTGCAAATAACAACAGAAAATGCTGGAAAAACTCAGCAGGCCAGGCAACATGGGTGGAGAGAAATTAGAGTGACATTTCGGGTCGAACCCTTCTTCAAACCGGAAAGGAAATAAAATAGATCGAAGGCAAGGCCTTGGTGAGACCACACCTTGAGTATTGTGTGCAGTTCTGGGCGCATTATTTGAGGGAGGAAGTTCATGCCATGGAGGGACTGCAGCGAAGATTCACCAGACTGATACCTGGTATGGCAGGAATGACGTATGAGGAGAGATTGGGTCAAATGGGCTTATATTCGCTGGAGTTTAGAAGAAGGAGAGGGGATCTGATTGAAAATTATAAAATTCTAACAGGACTAGACAGACTAGATGCAGGAAGGATGTTCTCGATGGCGGGGGAGACCAGAACCAGGGGTCACAGACTAAGGATAAGGGGTAAGCCATTTAGGAGTGAGATGAGGAGGAATTTCTTCACCCAGAGGGTGGTGAACCTGTGGAATTCTCTACCACAGAAGGCAGTTACGGCCAGTTCAGTAAATATATTCAAGAATGAGTTAGATATATTTCTTAAGGCTAAAGGGATCAAGGGATATGGGGCGAAAGCAGGGACAGGGTAGTGAATTTGAATGATCAGATATGATCTCATTAAATGGCCAAGCTCGAAGGGCTGAATGGCCTACTCCTGCTCCTATCTTCTATGTTTCTATGTTTCTCACTGACGAAACAAAAATACTCCGACAGCAAATCCCGGGGAGATTTAGGGTCTTTCAATTGCATCATTTTTGACGAGTGTACTTGATAAGAACTTCATAAATAAATATTACTAATTGAAGCAATGTTGGTTTCACCTCCAGTTAATATTTAACTTCACAATAATGTTATTCCTTGTCCAACAATCCGAAGCTTAACAAATTATTTTAAAAAATTAGGGAAATTCTCTGTACCACATGGGGTCAGACAGCACTTCTACTGAGAAATATCTAGGACCAAAAACTCTACGTGGGTTCAGTCGGCAGTAGGTGTAGCTTTGACTGGTGTTCTACACTCGGTGAGATCACTTACACCCCAGACTCCGATACACTCTATTCTAACAGTAAATGTGCTCTACTTCTAGCAGATTCGGTTTGAAACCCCGACTGGAATATCAACTCCAGTCTGCTCTGTCTATAGAAGAGCCGCAGGGAACAAAATAACAGAAACTGGCGCGGAATTTGTGTTCGATTTCGATTTTAAATCTAAATTTGACACATAGGTCCTCTGAAAATTAAAGTTAGCGTTAATCAGATGCAATATATAATACACGTTTACTGTCACCGACAGAATTGAACAAGTGTTCCCTATTTGAAGATGATGGAACTTTAAAATCAAACAAACAACCCAAAATATGTAGTAAATGAAAATTCTACTGATTCCATAAACCATTTCAATATTCACTTGATACGATCCCAATGAATGACAAATTTGAATCACAAATGTCCATTATCTGTAAATTGATTTTCATCAACTCGCGATTTGTGAAAATGATTCAGGGACTGATGTACATTTCATGTTTTTCTCCGTTCTATGATTTGCAGAACATATTCTTTAAATTAGCTACAATAACACGATTTTAGTATCCAATCAGTTCTATAACATCAAATAAAATGAATCACGGTAACATATTACATTAAACGCACAATGTTTCTGATAACGGGGCTAGAAGGTTTCGCTCTCAGGAAACCAGACTTTTTTAATTATCAAGATTAATAAAAATAACAAATACACACTGGAAACAGAGAAAAAATGAATGAAGTCATCGACTGACAAGCTCAGCAAAGGTTATCGTGCAGTTGGAAGGAGATTGAGAATCCAGTCCGGATATCTCATTAAACACGACATGACATTATATAAAAACATGTGGCATGTGGAAGGAGACTGAGAAACGTTAATTATTACGTGATACTGTTAATATAAATGTATGAAATAGAATGATTAATTTCAGATAAAATGTTCATAATTTTGAAGATCATCACTGAATAAACAACAATACGCACAATCTCGGAGTGTGTGGAAATTTCAGTAACTTTTTTTGGAGAGTGAACTTAACAATGACTATATTGATAATTAATACAAATTGAAACAATATTGGTTCCACATCTAGTTAGTATTTAACTTAACAATATTATAATTCATTCTCCAATGCTCTAATACTGAATAAACTATTTAAAATAGTTCAGTTCACTGTACCGAACGGGTCAGGCAGCACTTCTACTGAGAAATAACTGTAACAGAAATGTGTGTGGGTTCAGTCGGCAGTAGGTGCAGCTTTGACTGGTGTTCTACACTCAATGAGTTCACTTACACCCCAGACTCCGATACACTCTATTCTAACAGTGACCGCGCTCTACTTCAAACAGGCTCAGTTTAAATAATCGGATTAGAATTTCAACTCCAGCCTGCTCTGTCTGTACAAGAGCCGCGGGGGACAAAATAAAACAATCTGCTGCGGTAGTGTCTCCGATTTCGGTTTAAAAACTAAGTTTCACTCGAGGCTCATCTGGGAATTAAAAATAAGTGCTATTCAGTTGTAAAATATTCTTATATCTGAATAGAATGACACCGACAGAAATGGATAAAGTTACCCTATTTGAAGTTGATGGAATTTAAAAAGAAACAGCCAACGCAAGATATGTTTCAAAAGGGAAATTTTCAAATTGCATAAAGCATTTCAATATTCATATCATGCGATTCCAGTGAATGACAAATTTGAATAAAATATGCCCGTTTTCTTCAAATTGAATTTGATCAGCACGCAATTTGTGAAAATGATTCAGGGAGTGAGATACATTTCATGCTTTTTTCTCCGTTCAATAATTTGCAGTAAAAGTACTTTAAATTATCTACAAAACAGGATTTTTTTATCCAATCAGATTATAAAATAAAATAAATTTAAACCACAGAAATATATTTCGTTAAACTCACAAAGTATCTGATAACAGTGAGATAACGTTTCCCTGTCAGTGAACCAGCATTTGTGATATGCCTATCAATTAGTCCATTAAAAGGCGACGAGTTAAGAACGTAACTGAAGGTTTTTATTGGCTAAATAACAGAGCCCACCCTCGTGGGTGATCCGATCCAACAGGGAGGAATACTAGCCAGTCAGCTACCTTTATACCTGGGCAGGTAATGGGCGGAGTCGGAGGTGGTCAGCCCAGGTATAACAGTGCGACAAGAGGCGACCTCGTGTAGTGATGTGACAGTGAGAACAGTGAGAACAATATACAGTGATAACTATAACAGTGGTTTACCACATTCACCCCTTGTTTAGATTAGAGTCCGGCGGGGTGAAGTGTATTACCAGCTCTGGTATGTCAGTCTGTCCGGAGGCTTCGTTAGCCTCTCCGATCGTCGCAGCGGCGGTGTTACATTATCCGGTGTTAAAGCTGGTGTCTGCGTAGTCGGCAAAGGCTCGTGGGGTTCCGGCATGCCGTCTACCTCGGCTGGACTCGGGGGGTTGGGAGGGGGGGGTGAGGGTGCGAGGTCTCGTAAGGAGACAGTGTCCTCCCGTCCGTCTGGGTAAGCCACATAGGCGTACTGGGGGTTGGCGTGCAGGAGGTTCACCTTCTCGACCAGGGGGTCCGTTTTATGGGCCCTCACGTGCTTTCGCAGCAAGACGGGTCCCGGAGAGGTCAGCCAGGTTGGTAGGGTGGTTCCCGTAGTCGACTTCCTGGGGAAGACAAACATTCGGGCATGGGGGGTGGTGTTAATGGCAGTGCAAAGTAGTGACCGGATGGAGTGCAGCGCAATCGGGAGGACCTCTTGCCAGCGGGAGGTTGGGAGGCCCTTAGACTTTAAGGCTAAGAGGGTGGCCTTCCATACCGTCGCGTTCTCTCTTTCCACCTGGCCGTTCCCTCGGGGGTTGTAGCTGGTGGTCCTGCTTGCTGCAATACCCCTCTCCAATAGGAACTGACGGAGTTCCTCGCTCATGAAGGAGGCGCCCCGGTCACTATGTATATAGTTCGGGAACCCGAACAAGGCGAAGAGTTTGTTCAGGCATTTAATGACCGTGTTACTGGTCATGTCTGGGCAGGGGAAGGCAAAGGGGAAACGGGAGTACTCATCAACGATGTTGAGGAAGTACACATTACGGTCGGATGACGGTAGGGGCCCCTTGAAGTCGATGCTCAGACGCTCGAAGGGGCGGGTGGCCTTGATCAGGCTTGCTCTGTCCGGCTTATAGAAGTGCGGTTTGCACTCAGCACAGATCTGGCAGTTCCTGGTCATGGTCCTGACCTCCTCGATGGAGTATGGCAGGTTGCGGGCCTTAATGAAATGGTAGAGTCTGGTGACTCCGGGGTGGCAGAGGTCATTGTGGAGGGTCTGAAGTCTATCACTTTGCGCGCTGGCGCATGTAATGCGTGAAAGAGCATCAGGGGGGTCGTTCAGTTTACCGGGCCGGTACAAGATCTCATAATCATAGGTGGAAAGCTCGATTCTCCACCTCAAGATTTTGTCGTTCTTGATCTTGCCCCTCAGCTTGTTATTAAACATGAAGGCAACCGAGCGTTGGTCGGTGAGGAGGGTAAATCGTTTGCCTGCCAAGTAGTGCCTCCAGCGCCGTACTGCCTCCACAATTGCCTGGGCTTCCTTCTCGACCGACGAGTGTCGGGTCTCGGGGCCCTGTAGGGTCCTTGAGAAGAAGGCTACCGGCCTACCCTCCTGGTTAAGGGTAGCGGCTAGGGCGAAGTCGGATGCATCGCTCTCCACTTGGAAGGGGATTGACTCATCCACTGCGTGCATTGTGGCCTTGGCTATGTCTCCCTTAATGAGGGAGAAGGCCGCGCACGCCTCTTCCGTGAGGGGGAAGGATGTGGTTTTCAGGAGGGGTCTGGCTTTGTCCGCATAATTGGGTACCCATTGGGCATAGTAGGCGAAAAGCCCCAGGGTTCTCCTAAGTGCTTTTGGACAGTGGGGGAGGGGTAGCTCCATGAGGGGGCGCATTCTTTCGGGGTCGGGGCCGATGACTCCGTTCTCTACTACACAGCCAAGGATGGCAAGGCGCGCTGTGTTAAACACGCATTTCTCCTTATTGTAGGTGAGGTTCAGCCGTTGGGCCGTACGGAGGAATTTCTCCAGATTCACGTCGTGGTCCTGCCGGTCGCGGCCGCAGATGGTGACGTTATCTAGGTAGGGGAATGTGGCCTGCAGTCCGTTCTGGTCAACCATCCGGTCCATCTCCCTTTGGAAGACCGAGACCCCGTTGGTGACACCGAAGGGGACCCTAAGGAAGTGGTATAGGCGCCCATTCGCCTCGAAGGCGGTGTACTGGCGGTCCTCGGGGTGGATAGGGAGTTGGTGGTAGGCCGACTTAAGGTCGATGGTCGAGAATACGCGGTATTGTGCAATCTGATTGACCATGTCAGATATGCGGGGAAGGGGGTATGCGTCCAGCTGGGTGTATCTGTTTATGGCCTGGCTGTAGTCGATGACCAGGCGATTTTTATCGCCGGTCTTAACGACCACGACCTGGGCACGCCAGGGGCTGTTGCTCCCCTCGATGATGCCCTCCTTCAGGAGACGCTGCACCTCAGAGCTAATGAAAGCTCTGTCCCCAGCGCTGTACCGCCTGCTCTTGGTAGCGACGGGTTTGCAGTCGGGGGTGAGGTTAGCGAACAGGGAAGGTGGCGGCACCTTGAGGGTGGATAGGCTGCAGGTGTTACGCGGTGGGCGGTTTAACCTTCGCTGGTTGTCGACTGTGAGTGGGGGGAGGGGTCCACCGTATGCTAGGGTTACACTTTGGAGGTGGGATTGGAAGTCCAGCCCTAGTAGGACGGCAGCGCAGAGCTGGGGGAGGACGAGGAGTTTAAAGTTTTTATACTCTGTACCCTTAACCGACAAGGTCACAGCACAGTAGCCGCTAATGTCCGTGGCGTGGGACCTCGATACCATCGAGATTCGGTTGCGCGTTGGCAGGACAGGGAGGGAGTAGTGGCTCACCGTGTCTGGGTGGATGAAGCTCTCCGTGCTTCCGCTGTCGAACAGGCAGGTCGTGGCGTGGCCGTTTACTTTGATGTCCATCATCGACTTGGACAGGTGGTGTGGGCGGGCTTGATCCAGAGTGACGGAGGCTAGCGTGTAGGTAAGCGAGTCGTTGTCGTCTGCGGGCGAGGCGGTCGTCGGGTCCGGGGGCCCGGTGGCAGTCGGGCGTGGTGTGTAAAATGTCGTCTCCCACGAGGTAGGACAAAATGGCGGAGAAGATGGCTGCCCCCATAACTCACATGAGGCACTATTGGGGTCGGTTGCCTTGATCAAAGATGGCCGCCCCCATGACTCACGTGTGGGGATACTGGCCTCAGTTGCCGTGAAAGAAGATGGCCGCCCCCACAGTTCGCATGAGGCACTGCTGGCCTCTGAAGATCCGCTCCTGCAGGCCTTAGAGAAATGGCCTTTCTTCCTGCAGGTTGTGCAGGTAGAGTTCCTGGCTGGGCAGCGCGACCTCGGGTGCTTCTCCTGGCCGCAAAAGAAGCAGCCGGCGGCCCGATCGCGGGTGCCCGATGTCGGAGCCGGTACCGGGGGTGGCGGGCCCGGTCGGGTCCGGGACGCCGACGCTGAGGTAGGTCCCGGGGGCGGCGCTGCGAAGGGTATTGCGGTAGGGGTCGGGCCCGAGTCCCAGGGTCGCGAGCAGTACCTGGAAAACGCCTCCTGGTCCTGATGGGCCACCTCCAGGGAGAGAGCGAGGGCTTCAGCTTTGTCCAGGTCGAGGTCTTTAGCTTCAAGCAGTCTTTGCCGTGAGTAGTCGGACCGTAGGCCTTTCACAAAGGCATCGCGGATATTATCTTCCGTATTTTCAACAGCCGTCACCGCTTTAAAGTCACAGTTCCTGCCGAGTGCTCTTAGCGCCCGTAAAAATTCAGCTACAGACTCTCCTGGCTGTTGCGGGCGGGATCTTAGGAGGTGCCTGGTGTACATGTAATTTACCGGGCTGCGGTACTGCTGTTTCAGTAGGTTGATAGCGGCCTCGTACGTAGTCGTGTCCTGTATGAGTGCGTATACTCTCGGGCTCGCTTGGGCGTTCAGAAGTCTTAGTTTGGATCTCTGCGGGGCGCCGGATTCTTCCAGGTAGGATTCGAAGCAGTCCAGCCAGTGTTTGAAGTTGAGGGCTGCGTTTGGTGCCTGTGGGTTTAGATCCAGGTATGGTGGTTTCAAGGCTTGCAGCCAAGCCGGCTGGTGTGGCCCGTTGTCTGGAGGCTGCTGTTGCTGTGCTGCTGGGTGAGCTCCTTGCTGTTGCTGTTCATTATCAGACATCTTTAAAATTTAGCCAATAAAATTGATATGCCTATCAATTAGTCCAATAAAAGGCGACGAGTTAAGAACGTAACTGAAGGTTTTTATTGGCTAAATAACAGAGCCCACCCTCGTGGGTGATCCGATCCAACAGGGAGGAATACTAGCCAGTCAGCTACCTTTATACCTGGGCAGGTAATGGGCGGAGTCGGAGGTGGTCAGCCCAGGTATAACAGTGCGACAAGAGGCGACCTCGTGTAGTGATGTGACAGTGAGAACAGTGAGAACAATATACAGTGATAACTATAACAGTGGTTTACCACAATTTGTTATTGATAGAGATTAATAAATATAACCAAACACACACTGGAAACAGAGAGAAACTGAACGGAGTCACCGACCAAAAACCTCAGCAAAAATATCGAGCATGTGAAAGGAGATTGAGAAACAAATCCCGAAATCTCATGAACCCTACATGTCACTGTATGACCGGTATGGAGAATGTGGCAGGAGATTGAGAAACAAGTTCCAATATCTCATTAAATTCTACATGACTCTGTATGAAAAGTACGGGGCATGTGGACTGGGACTGAGAAAGCTTCATTATTGCATCAGTCTGTACATATAACATTTTTAAATAGAAAAAATAGTTTAAAATTAAAAGTTCATAACTTTGAAGATAATCACTAACTAAACAACACTCACACAGCAAATTATCCAAAGATTTAGAAAATGTTACTAACATCAATTATTGGAGAGTGTATTTCATTATAATTGTACTAATATGTAATGCTAATTATTGCAATATTGTTTTCACCACTAGTTAATATTATATTAGACAATATTTATAAACCTCATCCAACATTCAAATGCTGAATAAAGTTTTTAAATATTTCAGTTCACTCTATCACACCGGGTCAGACAACACTTCTAGTGAGAAATATCTGTGACAGAAACGTGTGTGGGTTCAGTCGGCAGTAGGTGCAGCTTTGAATGGTGTTCTACACTCAGTGAGTTCACTCACACCCCAGACTCCGATACATTCTATTCTAACAGTGAACGTGCTCTACTTCCAAAGGCTCGGTTTAAATAATCCGATTAGAAATTTAACTCCAGTCTACTCTGTCTGTACAAGAGCCGCAGGGGACAAAATAAATCAAAACTGTCGCGGTGTTTGTAACGGATTTCGGTTTTACATCTAAATTTGACACAAATCTCGACTGGGAATTTAAAAAAATGTTATTCAGATGAACAATATTCTGAACGAAATAACAACAAACGCTGGAAAAACTCAGCAGGCCAGGCAACATCCGTGGAGAGAGAAATGGCATTAACCTTATTCTAAACGAGCTGACTGTCACCGACAGAAATGAAGAATTGATTCCCTATTTGAAGTTGATGGAACTTAAATTCAAACAAACAGCTGAAAATATGTATTAAATGAAACTTCTACAAATTAAATAACAATTTCAATATTCACTTTATATGAGCCCAATAAATGACAAATTTGAATAAAATTTACCCATTTTCTTCAAAATAAATTTGATCAGCTCGCGATTTGTGAAAATGATTTCGTTCAATGATTTGCAGAAAATGTTATTTAAATTATCTACAAAACAGGATTTTAGTATCCAATAAATTTTGTAAAATATAATAAATTGAACCACAGAAATATTTTTCGTTAAACTCACGAAGTATCTGATAACAGTGAGATAACGTTTCCCTGTCAGTGAACCAGCATTTGTTATTGATAGAGATTAATAAATATAAGCAAATACACACTGGAAACAGAGAGAAACTGAATGGAGTCACCGACCAAAAACCTCAGCAAAATATATCGAGCATGTGGCAGGAGATTGAGAAACTAATCCCTGAATCTCATTAAACCCTACATGACATTGTATAAAAATTATGGAGCAGGTGGAGAGAGATTGAGAAACAAGCTCCAATATCTCATTAATTTCTACATGACACTGTATGAAAAGTGTGGGGCATGTGGACCGAGACTGAGAAAATGTCATTATTACATCAGTCTGTATATATAAATGTATTAAATAGAAAAAATATTTTAATATTAAAAGTTCATAACTTGGAAGATAATCACTAACTAAACAACAACAAACACAGCAAATTCTGCAAACACTTAGGAAATGTTATTAATATCAATATTTGGAGAACGTCTTTAATTATAATTGTACTAATGGTTAATGCTAATTGATGCAATATTGTTTCCACCGCTAGTTAATATTTTATTACACAATATTTAAAAACCTCAGCCAACGTTCTAATGCTCAATAAAGTTGTTTAAATAGTTCAGTTCACTATCACACCGGGGTCAGACAGCACTTCTACTGAGAAATATCTGGGACCGAAATCTCTATGTGGGTTCAGTCGGCAGTAGGTGCAGCTTTGACTGGTGTTCTACACTCAGTGAGTTCACTTACACCCCAGACTCCGATACACTCTATCTAACAATGAATGCGTTCTACTTCTAACATGTTCAGTTTACATAATCCAATTAGACTTTCAACTCCAGTCTGCTCTGTCTGTACAAGAGCCGCAGGTGGAAGGCGATGGAGAAACCAGTCTCGATATCTCATTAAACTCTACAGGACACGATTAAAATTCAAGAAAACAACATTTACTTTCCACATCACCTCAATGTCTTCAGTAGTAAAGACCAATAACTGTATTAATGAGATACATAATATAAGAATAAAAAGCATATCCATAGATAAACGAAACAACAACACTCACACGGTAAATTCCCCGGAGATTTAGGAAGTTTCAGTGACATCTTTTGGGATAGTGTATTAAAATACTAAGAATTAATGCTAATTGAAACAATATTGATTGTCCCTCTGGTTAATAGTTTTTATACAATATTGTGGACCTTGTACAACACTCTAACTCTGAACAAACTATTTGTTAGTTCCAGTCGCTGCAAAACGCTGGGGTCAGACAGCACTTCAACTGAGAAATATCTGAGAATGAAATGTGTGTGTGTGTTCAGTCGGCAGTAGGTGCAGCTTTGACTGGTGTTCTGCACTCAGTGAGTTCACTTACACCCCAGACTCCCATACACTCTATTCTAACAGTGACCGTGCTCTACTTCCAACAGGCTCCGTTTAAATAATCCGGTTAGATTTTCAACTCCAGTCTGCTTTGTCTATACAAGAGCCGCATGGAAAAAAATAAAGCAAAACTGCCGGGGTATTTGTGACCGATTTCGGATTTAAATCTAAATTTAACACAAATCTCTACTGGGAATTTAAAATAAGCGTTAATCAGATGAACAATATTCTAAACACGCTGATTGTCACCGACAGAAATGGAGAATTGATTCCCTATTTGAAGTTGATGGAACTTAAAATAAAACAAACAGCCCAAAATATGTTTTCAATGAATATTCTACAAATTAAATAAACAATTTCAGTATTCACTTCATACGATCCCAATTAATGTCAAACTTGATTAAAATATACCAGTTTCTGTAAATGGACCCAAACTCCGATACACTCTATTCTATCAGTGAACGCGCTCTACTTCGAACAGGCTCAGTTTAAATAATCCGGTTAGATTTTCAACTCCAGTCTGCTCTGTCTGTACACGAGCCGCAGGTGGAAGGAGATGGAGAAACCAGTCCCGATATCGCATTAAACTCTACATGACAGGATTAAAATTCAAGAAAACAACATTTACTTTCCACATCATCTCAATGTGTTCAGTAGTAAAGACCAATAACTATATTAATGAGGCACAGAGTACAATAATAATAATCAGCGATGACTCACAGTTGAGAAGCTGCAGTAAAAAGAGGGTCAGGAAGGACCGCAGCATCGTCCCCGGAGCCGGTTACAGCGACGGGACCTGAAAATTAACCGAATGTTGTTCGCAAATACCGAGCGGGACCTCCAGCACCTTCCGACACCCCGACTGAACTGGGACTTAATTCTTTGATAACAGTTTGTACAGAAACCAATGTTTCTTTCAAAATAACCGATAGATTTTGACAGGAGTTAACCGTGAATTGCAGCCTGGTAAAATACACCAATGAGAATGAACCTGCTCATTAATAGATGCAAAGAGCCCAGGTTCCACCCACTGCCGTTGAGCTGTGTGAGTCTGATAAACGAAATGAGTCACCGACCCCGCATCCGGATCACAGAATCACACAGAACAGAAGGAGGCCACTCGGCCCGTTACACCTGTGCCGGCTCTTTGAAAGAGTTGTTCAATTTAGTTCCACGTACCCAGCTTTTTGCCTATAGCCCGATAATTATTTCTAAAGTCTGGTGCGCAGAATTGTATCTAATACTCCAGCTGAGGCATAACCAGAGATTTGTAAAGTTTTAGCATTATTTCCTAGTTTTTTATATTCAATACCCCTATTTACAAAGCCAAGTGTCCCATACGCATTCTTAACCACCCTCTCACTTACCCAGTCATCTTCAAAGATTTGTCAATATGCTCCCCAGTTTCCTCTGTTCTGGCACCCCTCAAAATAGATTATACTGTCTCTCCATATTATTCCACTCAAAGTGCAATATTTCACAGTTAGCCACGTTAAATTACATTTTCCATGCGTCTGCCCATTTCACCAATATGTCTATGTCTTGCTGAATTCTGCTACAACAATGCTCACTATTTAATCCGTTGCATAAATGTATATCGCCCACAATATTCAAAATTGTATTCCCTATAACCAAGTCCAGGTCATTTATAGATTGCAAGAAAACCAATTGTTCTAATACTCACCCCTGGGGGGGCTCGCTTCATAATTCTATCCAGTCAGATAAAACATCTCTTCACCACTCCTCTCTGCCTCCTATTCCTTAGCCAATGTACTGCGCAAGTTACCACCGTCCGTTCAATATCGTGAGCATTTATTTTCGGAATGAACCTTCTGTGAGGCACTTTATTAAATGGATTTTGAAAGTCCATAGATACAACATGTACTGCAGTACCTTCATCAACCATCTCTGTTACTTCATCAAATAAATAAATCAGGTTAATCAGAAACAAATTATCTTTAACTAATACGTGATGGCTGTCTATTATTAATTTATGCTTCTCCAAGTGAGAATTAATGCTGTGCCTGACAGTGGTCTCTAGTTGTCTAACTGACGTTAGACTGACTGGCCTGTAGTTTCCTGGTTTATGCCTCTCCACTTTTTTCAACAGGTGTCTGGCATTTACCATCCTCCAGCCCTCTGGCACCACTCCAATGTCCAAGCAGATTGAAAGATTGTGGTCAGAGCGTCTGTTATCTCTATCCTAGCTTCGCTTAGCAACCTAGGATTCATCCCATCTGGACCGGGTAACTTGTTAACTTTGTGTGGTGCCAACATATTTAGCAACTCCTTTCTTTTTTTATCTTATCCAATATCGCTACTCCACACTCCTCTACTCCGACATAACTTCATCCTCTTCTTTTGTGAAGATAGACGCAAAGTATTCATTCAGCAGCTCAGTCATGCCCTCTGCCTCCACAATAATATTTCCTTTGTTGCCCCTAATCGGCCTCACAATTCCTTTAACTATCCTTTCACTTTTTTATAGGTTTATAACAGATTTCGGGTTCCCATTTAGATTACAAGCTAATCTTTTCCTCATACTCTCTCTTTGCTCTTATATCCTTCTTCAATTGCCCTCTTCACTCTTTGTGTTCTGCCTGGTTTTCAATTGTATTCTGTACCTTTCTTTTGTCATAAATCTCTGTTTTCTGTTTTATTTTAATCTCTATTTCCTTTGTCGTCCAGGGAGCTCTAGTTTTGGATGCCCGAATGTTGCTCTTTATGGGGATATGTTTGTATTGTACCCAAAATATCTCCGCCATCAAGGCCGGTCATTGTACCTTTACTGTTTTCCTGGCCTTTTGTCCAGATGTGCTGGATCCCTTCACAAATCAGTGAAATTTTAGCTCTTTTCCATTTGATTATTTTCACCTTTAATTTATCTTGCACCATGTTCATAACAACTTACACATAATTATATTATGATCACTATTACCCAGCTGTTCTCACTCTGAGTCACACTGCACTTGTTCTACTTCGTTACCCAGAATTAGATCCACTACTGTTTCATTCCTCAGAATTGTATAGCTCATTTTCTGTTCCTTAAGTCTAAGCTAATCTATTCAGTGTTGGACCATCTAGTATATCGTCCCTCTCTATAACGGCAGTATTATCCTTGACCAAGTCTGCCAGCCCTCCATTCTTTTCCCCTTCCCTCTCCCTCCTTACTACATTATAACCATGAATGTTTAGTTCATGTTCCTGGCCATGTTTAAGCCAGCTTTCCATCCTACTGAATTTATTATAACCCCATGTGGCAACTTGCACCTGTAGCTCGTCAACTTTATTTGTAGCAGTCCTCGCAATAACACACATGCATTCAAACACCATGCTAGTCGGCTATGTTTTTTTACCTCCATTTACTTACTGCTCTCACTAAGTTATTGTTTGTTCTGATGATATTTCTATGCACCTGGTCTCTCCTCTCTGCTGCTGCGTCCTGGCGCCCTTTCCCCAGCCAAATGAGTTCAAACCCTCGCCCAGCGCACTAATTAAACTCCCTATGAGGACATTGGTCCCAGCTCTGTTCAGGAGCAACCTCCCCTGCCTGTAAAATTCTCCCCTACCACACAACATGTCACAATGTCCCAGGAATTTGATGCCCTCCCTCCTACACCACTTCTCCAGCCACGCATTCACCTGTGCTATCTTCCTGTTTCTGTGCTCACTGGCACGTGGCACTTGGAGTCATTCAGAGCAGATCAACTTTGAGGACCTGTTCTATAATCTTTTTTCCAGCTTCTGAAACTCCGCCTGTTTGACCTCAGCCCTTTTCCTGCCAATGCCATTGTTTCAAATATGAAGCACAACTTCTCCTGTTCCCGTTCCCCTTGCACAATGTCCTGCAACCGTTCAATGATATACTTTACCTGGGCACCAGGGAGGCAATACACCATTGGGAACTCATTTTTGTGGTTGAAGAAATACCTGTCTATTCACCTGACTATCAAATCTCCAATAGTCCCCCAGAGCTACACTCTCTTGTGCCCCACTGTGCAGCCGGGACTCCCACAGTGCCTGCATTTGCTTCTGACTGCAAGGCCCCGAGCTAACTTCACCCGGACTGTTATTCAACACTGAAAACCAGTTTGTGAGTGAAAATAGGAGTTAATCAGGGAAACACGGACGTAAAACCGCATGGGAGATAATTTTGGTCTCAGACCAAATTTGCTGATCATTATTACTGATATTATCATTTTTTCTATCTATATATATATAAAGCGGTTTGTCTCTCTGTCTGTCTGTTTGTCTCTCTGTCTGTCTATCTGTCCGGCTATACAATCAAAAGTTATAGAGCGTACCTACACATATGTTATATCAAAAGAAAGCTTATCATTAGGGGAGTCTAATAGGCATACTTACTTTTTGGTCAGACAACAATTGTTCAGACAGTATACAAAAAAGTTTCAAAAAACGGCAACATTCCGCTCATTAGCATTGAGTGACGTGATGGTTGACCAATCGTACAGGGGATTAAGCTGATGCTTGACCAATTGGTGCATCACGGGGGGCGTTTCATTGCGTGTGTGGGCGGGCCTAATCCTTCTGAGCTGAGGTGAGTGGTGGCCATCTTGATTCCTAACTCTTGATTTATTCTTCCCACTTTGCGTGTGTGTGGAGGGGATTTTGGGAGCGAGTTGAAGTGGGGAAGTGTTTCCCCGGCGGCGGCCATCTTGATTCCTAACTCTTGATTTATTTTTCCCACTTTGTGTGTGTGTGGAGGGGATTTTGGGAGCGAGTTGAGGTGGGGAAGGGTTTCCACGGCAACTGGGCCCGGGCCTGGGCCTCTCTCACAGCCTGTAGCCCCTCAGGAGGGCGGGGTTGGGGGGAAGAAGGTTTTCCCCAGCAACCGGGCCCAGGCCTCTCTCACAGCCTGTAGCCGCTTGGGAGGGCGGGGGAGGAGGGTTATCCCGGCAACCGGGCCCGGGCCTCTTTCACAGCCTGTAGCCACTAAGGGGGTGGGGGGGAGGGAGGAGGGTTACCCCGGCAACCAGCGGCATCTCACTCTCCCCCCAGTCTCTTTCTCTCTCTTCCCCGTGCAGCCCGAAAGCCGGAGGAAGAGGGAAGTGAGCAGGTGAGCGGCGGCATCTCACTCTCCCCCCAGTCCCTCTCTCTATCTTCCCCATGCAGCCCGAAAGCCCGGGGGAAGCGGGAAGCGAGCAGGTGAGCGGCAGCATCTCACTCTCCCTTCCCCGCACAGCCCAAAAGCCCAGGGGAAGAGGGAAGCGAGCAGGTGAGTGGCGGCGTCTCTCTCCCCCCCCCACCGCAGTGACAGGCATTCATCTGCCACCCTGCCAACCGGGTCCAAAGGCCCACTGCGTTAATGATGAGGAACGACGGGCTTGCTTCGAAGCGATGGGCACCCGGCCTCTCGATGTTGGACTGACTCTGTTCTGGTACCAGAAAGGAGGGAGAGACAGGGGGAGGGAGGGAGGGAGGGAGAGACAGGTGGAGGGAGGGAGGGAGAGGGGTTGAGGGAGGGAGGGAGGGAGAGGGGAGGGAGGGAGAGGGGTGAGGAGAGGGGCAGGGAGGGAGAGGGGAGGGAGGGAGAGAGAATAAAGCAGGGAGAGACATGGGGAGGGAGAGAGAGAGGGTGAGGGAGGGAAAGCGTGAGGGGTTGGGACAGGGAGGGAGAGCTCGCCTTATTCCTTCCTTCCTTCCTTTGCAGGGGTCGATCTGGCCAGGCCTGAGGCGTACCTTCCCCCCCTCTCTCTCCAGGCTAATCCCAAACTAAATCCAGCAGTCTCTCTCTCTCTATTCCCCCGCCCCGTCTCTCTCTTCTCTCCCCAGTCTCTCTTTTCTCCCCCCAGCCTCTCTCTCTCTCTTTTCCAACAAAAACATGCCCTCAAAAAACCCTCGGCACCGCCGGGCACTCCAGCTAGTTACATATAAAGAATAATGAACTGCTCACTTTCTGATGTGCTGCAGCCCTTTACCCAGCACAGAAGCATTCAGAATAGGATTGAGTGATTAAACACCGACAATCAGATGGATTCAATCCCAGTTAATTTCATTCACAAGAGCGGTTCATGGTGGAGTGGCGCTCACTTTTTTTTAAATTGACTTCACTGATACAGAGAGGAGAATATGAGATCCATGAACACTCTGAGCCGGGAGATTCCCGAGTTGGGCCGGGCACCATTCCCGCTGGCGGTCAGCACCAGCCGGGCTAGAGCTGGACCGATAACCCCATTGGGACAGGCCCGGAGCAGCATCAGGTCACCTCACACATTAGAGCAGCAGTTGCTTTAAATTATAACATATTGAGGTAATTATATGTAACAAGTTAATGTGAAATCATTCTCCATTCCGCATAAATACCGTGATTGTTATTCACCCGGTAGAATTCCCTTCATCCCTTACACGCACTAAAGCTGGAGTTTAATATCAGTGATCGGCCCCAGAATGGTCCCAGTGGCTCCCCCTGGTACTGCAGCTATAATGATCTCACTCTGAACAAAGTTTCAGTCTTTGGTTTATTCACTTTAACAGCGTCCCCGAGTGTTCCTCTCCCTGCACTATACAGGGGTAGAGTGCCGATCCAGTTTTGGTGTCCATACTTAAGAAAAGACATACTTGCTCCCGAGTCAGTACAAAGAAGGTTCACTCGGTTAATCCCGGGGATGAGGGGGTGGACATATGAAGAGAGGTTGAGTAGATTGGGACTCTACTCATTGGAGTTCAGAAGAATGAGAGGCGATCTTATTGAAAAATATAAGATTGTGAAGGGGTTGGATCGGGTGGATGCGGGGAGGATGTTCCCGATGATGGGTGAAACTAGAACTAGGGGGCATAGTCTTAGAATAAGGGGCTGCTTCTTCAAAACTGAGATGAGGATGAACTACTTCACTCAGAGGATGGTAGGTCCATGGAATATGCTACCCCAAAAAGCTGTAGAAGCTACATCATTACATAAACTTAAAACAGAAATAGACAGTTTCCTAGAAGTAAAGGGAATAAAGGGTTATGGGCAGCGGGCAGGAATTTGGACATGAGTCTAGGTTCGGATCGGTCATGGCCCTGTGTGTAGCGGAGTGGGGCCAGGGGCCCTGTAGCCTGATCCTGCTCCTATTTCGTGTGTCTAATTCTGTTAGATTCAGGAGATGGATCTGTGATAGTAGATTGGCGGTTAGGATCAGATCAGCCATGATCTTATTGAATGGCGGAGCAGGCTCGAGGGGCCGATTGGCCTACTCCTGCTCCTATTTCTTATGTTCTTATGTTCTTATTACAATTCCCCTTTAGTTAGTGGCCTATATGACTGGGTCTGGTGAAAAAGGAGACGCAGACTAAACTGTCGCTCAGGTCCATTTGTGTTTCCTGATATCACATCTGATACCTTCTGCCTCTAATGTAAAATACCCGCTACAGAACAACGGGATTTACAATCACAGGGTGAATGAAACTCGCTTTCACACAACTGTTCAATCTCCCGAATATAAAGAAAAGCGGAACAA
Source organism: Somniosus microcephalus (assembly GCF_052327205.1). Lineage (NCBI taxonomy): Eukaryota > Metazoa > Chordata > Chondrichthyes > Squaliformes > Somniosidae > Somniosus > Somniosus microcephalus. The sequence goes on from NC_141016.1 coordinate 35,561,490, forward strand.
GAGCCTCCAACCCAATTGACCCTTTCGAGTTAATACTAAATGGGATGTGATAAATACAACATCTCCATACAAAAAAAGGGAACGTAGTGAGGGAGAATAAAATAAGAATTCCGGCTCCTCAGAAATTTGGAGAAACTGTAAGGACACAATCAGACTCATTTGGAGCCGGACACTGCAGTGCTGGAGTGTCAGAGACATGGAGCAGAATGGCGGAGGGGCAACTGAGAGTTCCAGTAAACCAAGAAGTAAAGAAGTAAACACAGTTCGAGATAGGGATTCCAAACGCTCCCCCTGACAGACAGACTCTATTGATCTGACTGCAGAGAGTGTAGATGCATTTTGCCAGGACCAAGGGTTCGGGACCTCTTGTGTCCAAGTGTTCCACTGGAGTTTATCCAGCGGACCGGGGCCATTTTCCAGTACAGAGCGCTGGGAGGGTTCTTCAGCATACAGGTAATGCCTCCAGCACTGTCCCCAGAGTCTCAGAGATTCCCATTTAGACATAAGACGGGACACCTGCCTTCAGCGCGGTGGATGCTGTGACACAGAGTCCCTGGCAGGGTGTCATTCTTCTTGATGCTCTAGAAGATTAAATCCAGCACCATTTACCAGACTCACGCACCACCAACAAAGACATTGAAAATACACGGCCCCATGTTCGGGGGTTTAATAGAAGTTTTCCCATCTTGGGATTGATTGCCCCACTGTTACTATGTCACAGTCTGCCAGTGCTCTTACCCTGAGTCCTGCCTCCGTGAAACGGGTTCCCCTTTTGCCCGAAATCCGCAACGTAACTTGGTCGTGGATCTTGTACATGGAGCAGAGGGACTGCTTCTACTGCATGTCTAGGAGGTCAGAACAATGAAGTAGAACATGCAGCACACCGGTATGATTCGGCTACTTTCGTGCCACACTCTCTCATCCCATTCGCTCTGCCCAGCACAGTTTATTTATCTCATAAACTCTATAATGTCGGTGTATGTCTGCCGTGTGCCATTAAATGATCGTGAAGAGAAAGCCCATGGAATGGCTTTCCCAGTCTTCCTCCTTCTTTTACCATTCCCTGAAATCGGCCTCTACCGGTTGTGCCACTCTGTCCTGATCTTATTAAATCCTCCTGCACCTTTAACACCTTATCGCCCTGCCTGCTCCAGATTCTCTGTTTCCATCTTTCTATTGTCCTGTCGCTCTCTCTCTCTCCTTTCCTTTGATTGGTGTTCTGGTTGTCAACCACTCTAGTGTATTTTTTTCACTGGCATTCTATCTATCTATCTTTCTCTCTATCTGTCGCTCTATCTATCTATCTATCTATCTATCTATCTATCTATCTATCTATCTATCTATCTATCCATCTCTCTATCAAACCATTGCTCAGATTAGGGTACAGGATTCTCACGTGCTCTAGTTCATTGGTTTCAATTTCCTCTCTCTGTTTCTATGGCTCTCCCTCTCTCTGTCTCTCTCACTCTCTTTGGCTCTCTCTCTGCATTTTAACATTTCTCTCTCTCTATGTCTCTTTCTCTCTAACATTCTCTCTATCCCATTGATTCTTGTACAGGGCCGCCTCATGCTGTAGTTCATTGCGTTCACTCTCCTCATCTCTGTCTGTGTCTCTGTCTGCATTGCGCTCTCTGCCTGTGTCTCTCTATATCTATCCGTCTCTGTCTGTCTGTCTCTCTCTCTGTCTCTCCATCCCTCTGATAAAAGTACAGTGTCACTACATGCTCTAGATCAAAGTTTTCATTCTCCTCCCTGCGTCAATCTCCAGTGCCACTCACTCCCACCGCTTACTGTTTCACACATACTCTCTGTTGTACCCTCAGCTCCGGGAATTTCAGGCTCCAATAGTTATACTAGTATATCGAGCTATTTTTATTCCTGTTTAAATAGGGTCATGTTTATCTAAATACTCTTATGTGAGTTTCGCCGATGGGCAGTTCTACTCAGATATTGTTTTGGTAAAACATAAGATCGATTTGCATTGTTTAATTAAGGTTAAATAATTTCATGAATGTTTTTCTTAGATAATACATAGCCAAGAACATATAATGCTGGTTCATTACATCTATTTCTCCATACAATAAGCGAGTACTGAAATGTCTATATTTGCTGTTGGGTTGAAGAGACTGAGAGGCGCATGACTGTTAATGTAGTTCCATTTACGGACGGAATCCCCATAAGCAGAATAGCAATCACGAGCTGAATACAATTTCACAACACTGAAATAAAAATAAATAATCACAGGTTCAAAGTTAATTAAATGACCCTTTAATTAAACATTTAAAAATAGATTAAATTTTTTGAATAGTAAATGTAAAATTTTGTAACCGGGACAAAAATAATCTAAAATAATTTTAAAAGTAAGTGAATGTTTAAATCACTAAAAACATTCTTTTAACATTTATATCTAAAAGAAAGACGTATGCCTACTTTTGCCAGGCGAAATGGTTTGGTGGGTATTCACTGGGCAGTAGTGCAGCAAATAGCCCAAATCTGTGCCATCGAAAGTGAATTTGTAGCGGCTGGGTACGATCTGTCCAGAAGAAACTTGACAGACCGCAAGTTCTGAGTTATCGCGCATCATTACCTCTCCATGTTGAACACCACTTGGAAGAAGCACTGAGAGCAACAAGCGCACAGAACAGACTCTGGGTGGGGACTTCAATGTCCAGCACCACGAGTGGCTCGGTAGCACCACTACTGACCGAGCTGCCCGACTCCTGAAGGACATCGTTGCCATTCAGGGCCTGCTACAGGTAGTGAGAGAACCAATAGGAGGGCAAAACCCACCTGACCCTGTCTTCACCAATCTCTCTGTCGCAGATGCATCTGTCCATGACAGTATTGGTAGACGTGACAACTGCAGTCATTGTGGACATGAAGTCCAGTCTTCATACGGAGGACACCCTCCATCGGGCTCTGTGGCACTACAACCATGTTAAAAGGGATAGATTCAGAACAGAGCTAGCAACTCAAAATTGGACATCCGAGAGGTGCTGTGGATCTTCAGCAGCAGCAGGATTGTATTCCACCAAAATCTGTAACCTCATGGCCTGGCATATTCCTCATGTTAACATTGCCACCAAGCGAGGAGACCAACCCTGGTTCAATTAGGAGTGTAGAAGAGCATGCCAGGAGCAGCACCAGCCATACCGAAAAAAGGGTGCCAACCTGGGGAAACTGCAACACAGGACTACATGCAGGCTAAAACGTGGAAAAATAGAAACAAAGAAGATAGGAGCAGGAGTAGGCCATTCGGCCCCTCGAGCTTGTTCTGCCATTTAATGAGATCATGGCTGATCATGCAAATTCAGTACCCTGTCCCTGCTTTCTCCCCATATCACTTGATCCCATTAGCCTTAAAAAATATATCCAACTCCTTCTTGAATATATTGAATGCATTGGCCTCAACTGTCTTCTGTGGTAGAGAATTCCACGGGTTCACCACTCTCTGGGTGAAGAAATTCCTCCTCATCTCATTCCTAAATGGCTTACCCCTTATCCTTAGTCTGTGACCCCCGGTTCTGGACTCCCCCGCCATCGGGAACATCCTTCCTGCATCTAATCTATCTAGTGCTGTTGGAATTTTATAAGTTTCAATGAGTTCCTCTCTCATTCTTCTAACCTCTAGCGAATATAATCCTAATCGACCCAATCTCTCTTCACACATCATTCCTGCCATCCCAGGTATCAGTCTGGTGAATCTTTGCTGCACTCCCTCCATGGCAGAACATCCTTCTTCAGATAAGGTGACCAAAACTGCACACAATGCTCAAGTTGTGGTCTCACCAAGGCCCTGTACAACCGCAGCAAGACATCCTTGCTCCTGTACTCGAATTCTCTCGATATAAAGGCCAGCATACAATTTACCTTCTTAACCGTTTGTTGCACCTGCATGCTTACTTTCAGCGACCTGGTGCACAACGACACCCAGTTCTCTTTGCACTTCCCCTTTTCCCAATCTATTGCCGTTCAGATAATAATCTGTCTTCCTGTTGTTGCCACCAAAGTAGATAACTTCACATTTATCCACATTATACTGCAGCTATAGAAAGGGCTAATTGATCCCACAATCAACGGAACAGATCAAAGCTTGGCAGTCCTGCCACATCCAGTGGTGTACTATTAAACAACTAAAGGGAGGAGGAGGTTCTGTAAATATCCCCATCCTCAATGATGCTGGAGCCCAGCACGTGAGTGCAAAAGACAAGTCTGAAGCGTTTGCCACAATCTTCAGCCAGAAATGCTGAGTGGATGATTCATATCGGCCTCCTCCTGAGGTCCCCACCATCACAGAAGCCAGTATTCAGCCAATTCGATTAATTCCACATAATATCAAGAAATGACTGAGCGCACTGGATACAGCAAAGGCTCTGGTCCCCGACCACCTCCCAGCTCTCGTGCTGAAGAACTGTGCTCCAGAACTTGCCGCATCTGTAGCCAAGCTGTTCCAGTAGAGCTAAAATACTGGCATCTATCCGACAACGTGGAAAACTACCCAGGTATGTCCTGTCCAGTAAAAGCAGGACAAATTCAATCTGGCCAATTACAGCCCCATCAGTCTGCTCGTAATCATCAGCAAAGTGATGGAAGGTGTCATCGACAGTGATAACAAGCGACACTTACTCACCAAATACCTACCCGCTGATGCCCAGTTTGTGTTCCGCCAAGACCACTCAGCTCCAGACCTCATTACAGCCTCGGTCCAAACATGAACAAAGGAGCTGAATTCCAGAGGTGAGGTGAGAGTGACTGCCCTTGACATCAATGCAGCATTTGACCTGGGCACAACCATCTACAGCTGTTTCATCAATGACATTCCCCCCAACACAAGGTGAGAAATGGGGATGTTCGCTGATGACTGCAGTGTTCAGAGCCATTCACAACTCCTCTAATAATGAAGCAGTCCATGCCTGCATGCAACAAGATCTGGACGATGTTCAGGCTTGGGCTGATAAGTGGCAGGTAACATTCACGCTACACAAGTGCCAGGCAATGACTATCTCCATCAAGCGAGAGTCTAACCACAGCCCCTTGTCTTTCAACGGCACTATGATTGCTGAATCCCCCATCAACATCCTAGGGGTCCCCATTGACCAGGAACTTAACTGGACCAGCCACATCAATATTGTGGCAACAAGAGCTGGTCAGCAGCTAGGTATTCTGCGGCGAGTGTCTCACCTCCTAACTCCCCAAAGCCTTTCCACCATCTACATGGCACAATTAAAGAGTTTGATGCAATACTCTCCACTTGCCTGGATGAGTGCAGCACCAAAATCACTCAAGATGCTCGACACAATCCACAGAAAGCAGCCCGCTTGATTGACACCCCATCCACCACGTTAAACATTCACTCGCTCCACCACCAGTGAACCGTGGCTGCAGTATGTACCAGCTACAAGATGCACTGCAGCAACTCACCAAGGCTTCTTCAGTAGCACCTCCTAAACCCGCAACCTCTTCCACCTAGAAGGACAAGGGCAGCAGGTGCATGGGAACACCACCACCTCCAAGTTCCCCTCCAAGTCATACACCATTCTGACTTAGAAGTATATCGCTGATCCTTCATTGTTACTGTGTCAAAATCCTGGAACTCCCTACCTAATAGCACTGTGGGAGTACCTTCACCACACGGACTGTAGCGGTTCAATAATTCTGCTCACCACCACCTTCTGAAGGGCAATTAGGGATGGGCAATAAATGCTGGCCTTGCCAGTGATGCCTACATCCCATAAATAAATAATAATAATTTGGTTTACGGAGGGAATTCCAGAACTTAGGCCCTTGGCAGCTGAATATCCTTTAATAACCAAGAGCCGCATCAACGTGAGTGAATTTCACTGCAAGTCCTATCTTTTTGCGGACGTTGAATAAAAACTACTGATTAATTTCAATTCGTGAGTCGATTATTGATGGGAAATGGGTGTGTTTTTCTTGAGGGGTGAAATTCTATAGCAAGCTGGTGTGTCTGACTAAATATTTCATTGTTTACATTATTTCAGTAGAATTAAAATCAGTCAGGTTCTGGACAGGGCGTGCGATCCGCCCGTCAGATTAATACCCAGAGGGTGAGGTTGAAGTTTCACCAGAAATGTACTGGACAGACACTATATAGTTAGAGGGACACAGGAAGCAGGCAGAAATCTCACCTGAAATGTAATGGGCATTGTAAGGCAAAGGGGATTATTCTACACCAGCTACAAGGGGGGCTGGGGGTTAGGAAGGAGAGGGGAGTTTCTCGCTGGCAAGAGCGCAACAAGAACACTGTTCAATCTTTTAATATATTCGCTTAACATCATTCTTTTAATATAAAAGCAAAGTACTGCAGATTCTGGTAATCTGAAATAAAAACAGAACATGCTGGAAACATTCAGCAGGTCATAGAATCTTAGAAACATAGAAATTTACAGCACAGAAGGAGGCCGTTTGGCCCATCTTGTCCGTGGTGGCGGACAAACAGCTATCCAGCCTAATCCACTTTCCAGCACTTGGTCCGTAGCCGTGCATGTTACGGCACTTCAATTGCATATCCAAGTACTTTTTAAATGTGATGAGTGTTTCTGCCTCTACAACCCATGGGCCCTGACAACATCCCGTCAATCATGCTGAAGACTTCTGCTCCTGAACAAGCCGACCTCTTGCCAAGCTGTTCCAGTACAGCTACAACACTGGCATCTATCCGACATTGTGGAAAACTGCCCAGGTATGACATGTCCACAAAAAGCAGGACAAATAAAACCCAGCCAAATACTGCCCCATCAGTCTACTCTCAATCTACAGCAAAGTGATGGAAGGTTTCATCAACAGTGCTATCAAGTGGCATCTACTCACCAATAACCTACTCACTGATGCACAGTTTGAGTTCCGTCAAGACCACTTGGTTCCGACCTCATTACAACCTTGGTCCAAACATGGATAAAGGAGCTGCATTCCAGAGGTGAGGTGAGAGTGACTGCCCTTGACATAACGACAGCATTTCACCGAGTGTAGCATCAAGCAACCCTAGTAAAACTGTAGTCAATGAGAATCAGGGGGATAACGCTCCACTGGTTGGAATCATACCTAGCACACAGAAAGATGGTTGTGGTGATTGAAAGTCAATCATCACAGCCCCAGGATATTGCTGCAGGAGTTCCTCAGGGCAGTGTCCTAGGCCAAACCATCTTCAGCTGCTTCATCAATTAACTTCGCTCCAACACAAGGCCAGAAATGGGGATGTTTGCTGATCACTGCACATTCAATGGCAATACCATCACGGAATCCCCCACCATCAACATCCTGGTGATTACCATTGACCAGAAACCTAACTGGGCCAACCACATAAATAAAATGGCAACAAGAGCAGGTCAAAGGCTAGGTATTCTTCGGCGAGTGGATCACCTCCTGACTCCCCAGTGCCTTTCCACTATCTACAAGGCACAAGTAAGGAATGTGATGGAATACTCTCCACTTGCCTGGGTGAGTGCAGCTCCAACTCAAGAAGCTCGACACTATCCAGGACAAAGCAGCCCATTTAATTGACACCCCATCCGCCACCTTAAGTACTCACTGTCTCCACCACCAGCATACCGTGGCTGCAGTGTGTACCATCTACAAGATGCACTGCAGCAACTCTCCAAGGCTTCTTCATCAGCACCTCCCAAACCCGCAACCTCTTCCACCTAGAAGGACAAGGACAGCAGGTGCATGGGAACACCACCACATTCAAGTTCCCCTCCAAGTTACACACCATCCTGAATTAGAAGCATATCGTTGATCATTCATTGCTACTGGGTCAAAATCCTGGAACTCTCTACCTAACAACACTGTGGGAGTACGTTCACCTCATGGACTGCAGCGTTTCAAGAAGGCGGCTCACCACCACCTCCTCAAGGACAACTAGGTATCTGCAATAAATGCTGGCCTTTCCAGCGATGCCCAGAGCCGATAAGCAAATAAAAATGACCCATTGATGCAGTGAGTGCCAGACCACCACCACCCTCGGGGTGAAAACATATCTCCTCAAATCCCCTCTAAATTCCTACCGATTACTTTAAATCAATGTCCCCCTGGTTATCGAACCCTCTACTAAGGGATATAGGTCCTTCCTATCCATTCTATCATGGCCCCGCATAATTATAAACAACTCAATTAGGTCTTCCCTCAGCCTGCTTTGTTCCAAAGAAAACAACCCCAGCCTATCCAATCTTTTTTCACAACCAAAATTCCACAGCCCAGGCAAGATCCTCGTAAATCTCTTCTGCACCCACACTGGTGCAATCACATTCTTCCTCTAATGTGGTGAGCAGAGTTGTAACAGTATTGTAGCTGCAGCCTAGCTAGTGTTTCGTACAATTCAAGTATAACCTCCCTGCTCTGATATTATTTGCCTCGGCGAATAAAGGCAAAAATCCCATATGCCTTCTTAACCAATTATCCACCAGTCCTGCTACCTTCAGGGATCTGAGGACATGCACTCTATAGTCCCTCTGATCCTCTGCACTTCTCAGTGTCCTACCATTTATTGTGTATTCCCTTGCCTTGTGAGCCCTCCCCAAAAGCATTACCACATACTTCTCCGGATTGAATTCCATTTGCTACTGTTCTGCTCACCTGACCAGTCCATTGATATCTTCCTGCAGTCTGCAGCTGTCTTATTCATTATCAACCAAACTGCCATTTTTTGTATCATCTGCAAACTTCTTAATCATACTTCCTACGTTCAAGTCCAATTGACTGATATATGCAACAAAAAGCAAAGGGCCCTGTACTGAGCCCTGCAGAACCCCACTGGAAACAGCCTTCGAGTCACAAAACACCCATTCGACCATCACGCTTTGTTTCTTGCCTCTGAGCCAAGTTTGGATCCAAATTGCCACATTGCCTTGGATTGGCTTTTACTTTCGTGACCTTGCTAAAACCCATATAGACTACATCAAATGCACCACACTCATCGAATCTCAGGTATCATCTGTGGAGAGAGAAACAGAGTTAACGTTTCAGATCGATGACATTTCATCAGAGCTCGAAACTGGTATACATGTAACAGTTTTTAAGCAAGTACAGAGACAATGAAAGGGAGAGGGGAGGAAAGACCAAAAGGATGGAAAGCAGGAGTGATTAAATGACAAATTGGATGATGGTGCGAGGCAAAAGGGGGCCATAATGGAACAAGTATAGAAACAAAAGATGGGTCTAGATGAGCTGACAATGAGAAAAGCAGAATAATTACCAGCAACTGCTGTGCATAAAACTGGGAGCAGTGGTTATGATCTGAAAACGTTGAACTCAGTGTTGAGTCCTGAAGGCTCTAAAGTGCTGAATCGAAAGATCAGATGCTGTTCCTCGTACTTCCATTGAGCTTCACTGGAACAGTGTAGGAGTCCGAGGACAGTGAGGTCAGAATTGAATTGGGGTGGAGAATTAAGATGACAGGTGACTAGAAGCTCAGGATCAAGCTTGCGGACTGAATGGAGGTGTTCCGCAAAACGATCACCCAATCAGCGTTTGGTCTCCCTAATGAAGAGTCAGCCCAAAATACAGTATACTAAATTCAAAGAAGGAGCAGTAAATTCTAGGCACCACAATTTAGGAAGGACGTGAAGGCTTTAGAGAGGGTACAGGAGAGAGGCACTCGAATAGAAACATAGAAACATAGAAGATAGGAGCAGGAGTAGGCCATTTGGCCCTTCGAGCCTGCTCCGCCATTCAATGAGATCATGGCTGATCATCCAAATTCAGTACCCTGTCCCTGCCTTCTCCCATACCCCTTGATCCCTTTAGCCTTAAGAAATATATCCAACTCCTTTTTGAATATATTTAATGAACTGGCCTCCACCGCCCTCTGTGGCAGAGAATTCCACAGGTTCACCACTCTCTGGGTGAAGAAATTCCTCCTCATTTCAGTCCTAAATGGATTACCCCTTATCCTTAGACTATGATCCCTGGTTCTGGACTCCCCGGCCATCATAAACATCCTTCCTGCATCTAGTATGTCCAGGCCTGACAGAATTTTATAGGTTTCAATGAGATTCCCTCTCAATCTTCTAAACTCCGGTGAGTATAAGCCCAATCGACACAATCGCTCCTCGTACCTCATTCCTGCCATCCCAGGTATCAGTCTGGTGAATCTTCGCTGCACTCCTTCCATGGCAAAAACTTCCTTCCTCAGGTAAGTCGACCAAAACTGCACACAATACTCAAGGTGCGGTCTCACCAAGGCCCTGTACAACTGTAGCAAGACATCCTTGTTCCTGTACTCGAACCCTCTTGCTACGAAGGCCAACATACCATTTGCCTTCTTAACCGCCTGCAGCACCTGCATGCTTACCTTCAGCGCCTGGTGCACAAGAACACCCAGGTCTCTTTTCACTTCCCCTTCTCCCAATCTATTGCCATTCAAATAATCATCTGCCTTCCTGTTTTTGCCACCAAAGTGGATAACCTCACATTTATCCACATTATAGTGCGTTTGCCATGTTTCTGCCCAATCACCCAATCTGTCCAAATCATACTGGAGTTTCTCGACATCCTCCTCGCAGCTTACCCTCCCACCCAGCTTTGTGTCGTCTGCACATTTGGAGATATTACATCCAATTTCCTCGTCTAGATCATTAATATATATTGTGAACAGCTCGGGTCCTAGGACCGATCCTTGCATACCCCACTAGTCACTGCCTGCCACTCGGAAAACAACCTGTTTATTCCAACTCTCTGCCTTCCAGGGCTGAGAGATTACAATTACGTGGATAGACTGGAGAAGCGTGGCTAGTTCTACAGCAAGCAGATAAGACTAAGATGAGTTTAGATAGTGTAAATGAAGAGTAATGGTTACCAATGGCAGAACTATCGATAACCAGAGGTAAGCTGGTTGGCAAAAGAATCAGGGGTGACATGAGGCAACACTTTTTAAGCAACGACTGGTTAGGATTTGAAATACACTTCCTGAAAGGGTGGTGGATATAGATTCTACAGTAGCCTTCAAACCGGATAGTGATACATACTTGAAGGGAAAAATAAATGTAGGGATATGGGGCAAGAGCGGGGGAATGAGACTAACTGGATATCTCTTAAAGAGAGCGGACACAGACACTATGGTCCAAATGGCCGCCTTCTGTGCTGTACTATTCTTTGATTCTATAAATCGCTGTTTCACCTGGAAAGTGTGTTTGGGACCCTGGATGGTGAGAATGGAGGAGTTAAAAGGGCAGGTATTTCATGTCCTCCGTTTGCATTGGAATGTATCGTGGGATAGGGAGGGGGTGTTGTAGCTGATTGAAAAGTGGACCAGGGTGTCGCAGAGGGAACACTCCCTTTGGAATGATGAAAGGGGAGGAGAGGGGTAGATCTGTTTGGTGGTCGCATCACACTGGAAGTGGTGGAAATGGCAGAGGATGATCCGTTGCATGTGGAGGCCGGTGGGGTGGAAGGTGAAGACAAGGGATCCCTATCATGGCTCTGGGAGGGAGGGTAAGGGGTGAGATCAGAAGTGCAATTAATGGGATGGGCATGGTCCAGGGCCCTGACAACCACTGTGGAGGGGAATCTGCGGTTGAAGAAAAAGGAAGACATATCAGAAACAATGGTATGGAAGGTGTCAAGTTCAGAATCGATGCGACAGAGATGGAGAAACTGGAAGAGTGGAATATAGTTTCTACAGGAAGCGGGATGGGAGGAACTGAAATCAAGGTAGCTGTGGGACTCACTGTGCTTATAGATGATATTGGTCAACAGCCTATCCCCAGAAATGGAGATAGAGAGGTCGAGGAAGGGAAGGGAAGAATCGGAGATGAAGCATATGAAGGCCAGGAAGAGGTGGAAATTGGAAGCAAAGATGATGGTATTTTCCAGTTTGGGGCAGAGCAGGAAGTGTCACCAATACTGTCATCAATATACTGGAAATAGAGGTGAAGAAGGGGACCTGACTAGAACCGGAAAAAAGAATGTTCCACGTGTCCCACAAAAAGGCAGGCATAGCTAGGACCTATACGGTTTCCATAGGAACACCCTTTATTTGCAGGAAGAGAGTGGAGTCAAAGGAGAAGTTGTGTAATGTAAGGCTGGTGGATGAAGAATGCTTGGGTCTCTGCTCAAGGAGGAAGCAGAGGATCCTTAGGCCATCCTGGTGGGGGATGGAGGTGTAGAGGGACTGGGCGTCCATGGTGAAAAGGAGATGGTTAGTGCCAGGAACAGTGGCGGAGGGCGTCGACCTGAAACATTAACTCTTTTTCATTCCACAGCTGCTGCCTGACCTGCTGAGTATTTCCGGCATTTTCTGTTTTTAACATCCTTTTATTCCTGGATATAAATATCATGTTAAATGTAGACAACTCAATAGTCTCGAAGAGAGTTCTTTCATTATGTCTGAGCACTGTATATTTTACAGTTTGAAATGTGTTGCCCTTTTAAAACTCTTTCTATATCCTGATTACAATCAGTGTATTGACTGAGAGAGCATGTGGTTTACAGCATTTACTGTCAGTCGCAGACTGCAAGGTCTTTAACCGAATGTTAATCAAGCCGTTAAACACACAGACAAAAACTGACCTGAACCATTCAGACCTATTGTAGAGTGGCCTTTATATCATGTTAGAAAATGACAGGGATAACCAGCTGAAATATCTACTTAAAGTTTCTGTTCTCCTCTCGGGATATAAAGGGGCCGTTTAAAAGGACCTCAGATAATCAATTGTGCGGGTATTGATAGTGTTGTGTTTGGACTGGGATTTTGTTTGTCTCATTATTATAGATTCCGGTGGATTCTCCACAATCCCAAATCAGTCTCATTGGTAGAAGAAACCGAGGAATATGGAGCATTTCACGGCGATGTTCTACAGAGATACTCAAATGATCTGATTTGCATTTCAGAGAGGGCAACCACTCCAACAGGGGACCTTTATCAAGCAGTTGGGTTGACCTTCAGTCTGAATGTGATCTGAAGCACAGAATGTTTAGTTTTGCTCGTATCAGTTATTAGGAACGTGGTAACAGGGCACTTAGAACATCGAAATATGATTAGGCTGAGTCAACACTGTCTTATGAAAGGAAAATCGTGCTTGACCAATCTGTTACAGGTTCTTGAAGATGTAACTAGTCGGATGGATAAGGGGGAACCACTGGATGAGGTGCAATTCGATTTTCAAAAAGCTATCGATAAGGTGCCACACAAGAGGTTATTAAACAAAATTAGGACTCATGGGATAGGGGCTAGTATATTAGCATGGATTGTGGATTGGTTAATGGACAGAAAACTGAGAGTAGGAATAAACGGGACTTTTTCGGTTTGGCAGGCTGTAACTAGTAGGGTACCACGAGGATCAGTGCCTGGGCCTCAGCTGCTTAAAATCTATATTTATGACTTAAATGAAGGGACTGAGCAAAACGTATACAAGTTTGCTGATGATAAAATGATCAGTGGGAAAGTTAGCTGTGAGGAGGATGCGAAGAGGCTGCAGAGAGATATAGACAGGTTGACTAAGTGGGTAAGAACTTTGCAAATGGAATACAATGTGGGGAAGTGTGAAGTTATCCACTTTGGTAGGAAAAACAAAAAAGCTGAATATTGTTTGATTGGTGAGAGACTGGGAAATGTTTGCATTCAGAGGGACCTGGGTGTCCTTGTACATGAATGACAGAAAGTTCACATGCAGGAAAAGCAAACAATTAGGAAAGCAAATAGTATGTTAGCTTTTGTTACAAAGGGCTTAATGTATAACAGTAAATAATTCTTACTACAATTATACAGGGCATTAGTGTGGCCACACCTGGAGTACTGTGGACAGTTCTGGTCTCCTAACCTAAGGAAAGACATACTTGCCTTCGAGGGAGTGCAACGAAGGTTCACTAAACTGGTTCCTTGGATGATGGGATCGTCCTATGAGGAGAGATTGGGTAGACTAGGATTATATTCCCAACAGTTTAGCAGAATGAGAGGTGATCTAATTGAAACATATAAAATTCTTCAGGGGCTTGACATGTATAAATCTGATAAAATGATTCCCCTGGCGGGGTCACAGTCTCAAAATAAGTGGTCGGCTATTTAGAACTGAGATGAGGGGAAAATTCTTCACTCAAAGGTTTGTGAATCTTTGGAATTCTCGACCCCAGAGAGCTGTGGCTGCTCAGACGTTGAGTATATTCAAGATGGACGTCAATACTTTTGGGGAACTAAGCGAATTAAGGGATATGGGGATAGTTCGGGAAGGTGCAGTTGATGAAGAAGATCAGCCATGATCTAGTTGAATAACGGAGCAGGCTCGAAGAGCCAAATGGCCTTCTCCAGCTCTAATTTCTTATGTTACTTTGGTGCTTCGAATAGCGGGTGCCTGCTCTATGGGTATTTAGTTCTTATTATTAAATTGTGAGGGACAATTCCGTGCAGTGATTCGGCTCGTGTCCTTTTTTGATTAGTTCTTGTTAGATTGTGAGTGACGGTTCAGTGCAGTGATTCAGCTCCTGTCTCTTGCTCTCTTTAGTTCATTCTGCATCGGTTCCATTATGTTCCAAACGACAATTTTAAACATATCGGTTCACTCAATACTTGGATAATTTTCCTCTGTTTATACAGTGATTGCTGATCCACAAATCGGGTCACCTTTTAGAGAGCGGGTGTCCAATGAACGATCTCTGCAGTTGTCTATCGAGGCTTATCTCATTTGTCTGCTATTGAACACCTGCTCTGATTTTTCCTTGTGGCGGAATGATGCTGAATTTTGACAAGTAGTTAAATATTACATCGCACCACCAACTCATCTTCCTCTCCACTCCCATTTAAACATTCCGAAAGGACTGTTCCCTCCATGACTCACTGGTCCACTCTTCCGTCACCCACAATACTGGCTGCAGTCCCCACGGCATCATCCCAAGCAAGCACAGTAGATGCAGCAGCTACTCTTTCACCTCATCCCTTCCTACCGTTCCGGGCCCGAAATCCTCCTTCCACGTGAAACAGCGATTTACTCCTTTCAATTTAGTCTACTGCATTCACTGCTCACGATGCAGTCTCCTGTACATTTGGGGGACCAAACACAGGTTGGGTGATCGCTTTGCTGAACATTTCCATTCAGTCTGCAATCATGACCCTGAGCTTCTGGTCACATGCCATTTTAATTCTCCGCCTCACTCCCACTCTGACCTCTCTGACCGTGACCGACTGCACTGTTCTAATGAAGCTCAACGGAAGCTCGAGGAACAGCACCAGATATTTCGATGAGGTACTTGAGAACCTTCTGGACTCAACATCGAATTCAACAATTTCAAATCATAATCACTGCTCCTATTTTTTCAGACAGTGGGTGCGGGTAATGAATCTGTTGTCCATTTAAACATTCCTGCCTTCCACCCTATCACACAGCTTCTCTGTTGTTATATCCCCGCCAACTTTCCTTACCTTGAGGTGGTTTATATTGTTTGGGGGAATGAGGAGGCCACTTATTCCTTGGATGCTAAGAAACTAAATGGGGTAGAGGACTAAAGCGTCCGGGGAATATTGATACACAAATCACTAAATCTAACAACACAGTAAGGTCATAACGAGTTTTTACGTGAATTGAGAAGATGCAATTATCAGAAAGATTGGGCCGGCCAGAGTTCTGCTCTCTGGAAAAACGAAGACTGAGAGGAGGCAGTTTAGAGATCTTCAAAATTATGAAGGAGTCCGACTGGGTGAATGTGGAGAAACTTATGCTGCTTGTGGATGAGTTCATGACAAGGAGGCATTAATATAAAATAGCCTCTAACAGATCAGATAAAGCAGTTAGGTGGATTTATTTTTCACACAGACAGTGGTGAGAATGTAGAACTCGCTGCCACATGGGGTGTTTGATGTAGATAACATTGATACATTCAATGGGAGGCTTGATACTTAAATGAGAGGGAAGGTAACAGACGGGTACGGGGCATGGTGGGATGAGGTCATTAGATTGGGAGGAGGCTTGTGCGGAATTTCCACACCGGCATATTCCTGTTGTGAAAAGCTGCCTTTTTGCTGTGCTGTAGATTCTATTAAGTTATTTGTAATTGTTATCACTGCATGTTCAAGTGGTTTAAAGCCAGGCTTTGAATCAATGCACGCTGTAGAAATACTGCCCAAAAAGTGTTTCTATCCAACACGGCCCCTGTCACAAGGTTCACGGTTCTGAATGATTGTTCATTTATCTTCACTGATGATTTACTCTTGGTACATTATGTTCCACATAATTTGTTTATTTGGGTACTTATCATTGCCTGCTAATACATATTTTATTTCCTGAAATTGTTGTTTATTTTTTAACAGTTTTGTTTTGTAGCCCAGCCTGCTCTGACTATTATCACTGACTGTTGTGATTCTACATTCACCCACTGAACAGCGACCTCCATTGTTTATTGCTCAGTTTTGCTGCATTTACACAATGTACAGCGACCCCTTTGTTTATGGCCCAGTTTTGCGCTGGAGCTGACCCTGCTCTGACTACTGTCACTGACTGTTGTGATTCTACAGTCACTCACTGTCCAGGGACCACCATTGATGCTTTCGCAGTTTTGCTGCATTGATCCACTGTAAAGCGACAGTGTGTCTGAGCCGTGCCGCTCAGAACTGCTTCAGAGTCGCAGTCCATAACTTTGCAACTTTTTGGGACAAGTTGCCAGATATTTGAGGAAATGTGTTTCAATCACTCAGTGAGACTCTCAGAGAGAAGCAGAGCCCACAGACATATTTACTGGTAATCAGAAGTTGTAAATTTTCACCATCGATGTACTGTATCAGGGAGAGACGTGATGTGTTCCCTGTAAACATAAAGGCAAGTGTTTTATAGACGGTGATCACTTGGAATCAAGGATGACCTTCCATAACCCCAGTGTGTGAAAAGCCGCTCGCAGTCTGCAGAGCCTCAGAACAGTCGCTGTGTGTTTTGCTGTTCTGATGAACTGGCAGGAAGCACCTGGCTTTGTGGTGATTTCTGTGCTCGTGTTTTGTTGAATGTTCCCGTGTAATGTTGACATACTGTTGCTGGACATTTCATCTGGGGGTTTGAACATAGGCTGCATATCATCCAGCGGGTCAATGTATCAGGAGGAAGCATATCTGGGTAATGTCATTTATATCACTGCAAACTCATGACAGCTTAGTGTCTGCAAATAAACTTAGCCCTTATCGCAAAGACTGAATCAGAGTACAAGATGGCCGTAATCTGTGTAAACTTTCCTAAATCTATAACAAAAATGATCAACAGCTCAGGATCAATAGACTCTATGTCCAAATCTATCAGTAAATTCAGGAAAAACAGCAGCAGCAATTCTCCCTGTAGTTGTGAAGTGAAATAGAAGAATCCAGGAGCGGTTCAGGCTGATTTTTTACCTGTGTATATCGGTCAATGAAACATTAAAGCTCTAAAGAATCTAACACAATCAGGGGGAGTGCAGCCTGTATCACTGTAAATGGGTGACTCGTTCTGATCCAATCCAAAGAGGGGATCCGTAGGTAGACGGTTGTTTGCAGAAACTGTCCATTGTATCTCAATAAATCATTTTAAATGTGTGTCTGATTTCTCCAAGAGTGCATGTAGATCTGGAGAATGAAAAAAGCTTGAATATTTAATACAGATCAATGAATGTACACAGCTGAGGTGTTACTGTAAAGTTACCACGTGTCTAAAACAGGCAAAATATTCATTCCCCGGATGTCACGTGGAAGGAAACAACTCACCAGAAATGTACATTTAACTAAAGAATTCCCCAACCCGTATTTTCAACAAGATGAAAATCAGTTAAAACAGGGGAAAGCCCCTCATAACTCTGCCCCCACTCACTGGTTTCTGCAGGTGTATCGGGTCCTGCCCCGATCTGATAGACTGGGCCCCCTGAGGTAAGTTCTGTAGATATCAAACAGACTTACAATACTGTGAGTGTGAGCTCTGGCTGATGGCAGCAACCGGTTGTCACAGTAACTTGAAGCACTCGCGCAGAAAGATGGAGGTGGGAAATATTTGGGTCGCTCTCGTGTATCTCAGAGGAGCCAATCACCTTCCTGCTCTGGTGGGAGTGAAATGCGCCACTTTATGTGAAGATGGAAACTACAAAAATAGGCAAAGCTGTCTAGCGTGCACATATATCACCGTTCATTTATCGTCACTTGGACAAAACACGTGAATTCTCCACCTAACAGCATCATGGGAAGACCATCACCATAAGGACTGCAGTGGGTCAAGGAGAAGGCCCGCCACCATCTGCTCAAGGCAACAAGTGATGGGCAATAAATAGGAACACAGCACGGGATCAAATGGAAAAGAGCAGCAGGGGAGGATTCTGCAACCCCGCCACACCTACAAACACTCACAAACAAAGATAAACTGGAAAATACCCTTTGGTCCCTGCAGCATGTCCCACACAAGTGTGATAACTTGTCTGTCACAATAAATACACTTTTCACTGCACCCGCCATCATGTGATCTCCTGGGAGAGGCGAAAAACCAGCAAAAAACCGTGGCCCATTTGGGGGCAATAATCTGGTAAATTCCTCACCTATGCAATCGAATCTAGTCCAGGAGATCACTCCAGCCTGATAATTCTATACAGTACCAACCTTCTGTACGAAGTTGATCTCCAGCCCTGCCAGAAACAGGTCCAGCTCTCGCTTGAAGGAAGTCAGCGAATCGACGTCCACCGCTGGAGCCGGCAGACGGTTCCAGAGTCTCACTATTCTCTGGGGAATGTCCCACCCCTTGACGTCTCAGCTAGTGCTGGCCTTGTACCTAATATTTACAACTTAAAATTATGCCCCCTGGTCCTACTTAACCAAGTTAAACATCATTTGCCAGTCACAAGCCTAAACCCCCAACACATCAATAGCGGCCTAAAGCAATCGAGCATCATCTGCAGTCCTAACACTTGCACAAATCTTAATAATATCTGAAAACTTGCAGATCGTGCCCCAAACACCTATATCTAGATCAGTAATTAAAATGGTCAACAACAAAGGTCCCAGTGCCGATCCCTATGGGATACCACTGGTGACTGGTCTCCAAACAGATCAAAATTAATCTGTAACTACTTTCCGCCTAAGGCCTTTCTGCCAGTTCTCACTGCAGCTCAATATTTTACCAGTAATTCCAAAGGCCTCGATTTGTACGGGCCAGCTCCTAATTTGATTAAATGTTCTCTATTTCGAAACTTGCCTTCTATATGATGTGAACTCTGTCCTAGTCAATAACCGGTACAGCTCCCTCTTGAAAGTATACAATGAACCAGCACCCAACACAGCAGGTTGCAATGTATTCTACAGGCTCACTACTCTCTGGGAAAAGAAGAACCGCCAAACATCCAGTCGATTGCTACCCTTACATCATCTAAACCCATGTCCCCTGGTCCGGTCTGATCTGTTCAACTGAAATAGTCTATAAATAGGCATGCTATCCAGCCTTTTAATTATTTCATAGACATCTATCATGTCATCTCTGAGTGTACGCTGCTCTAAACTGAACAGACCAAGGCCCTTGAGACTATTCCAGTAGCTGATGTTCTTCTTGTAGCTCTGCTGTAGATCTTTGCCAAGGCCACTTCATCACCCACCATGTGGGGGTGGAGCGGAGGAGGGAGGGATTCAAAACTGGGCACAGTACTCCAGATGCATTGGTTGTGATCTTCAAAATTTCCTAGATTTAGGAAAGGTCCCACCGGATTGGAAGATAGCAAATGTAATCCCGCTATTCAAGAAAGGAAGGAGAGTGAAAACCAGGAACTACAAGCCAGTCAGCCTGACATCAGTCATCGGGAAAATGCAGGAATCCATTATTACGGATTTGGTAACAGGGTACTTGGAAAATCAGAATGGGCTGTAATTTGTGACCCTACAGACACGTACGAGGTTTGCATGCGCCCTTAAGGGCCACGCAAATTCTGGGTTTTCGTGCGAGAAGCTCAGGCGCGGTAAACTCTGAAATTGTGATCTGTCCAGAATTTTCCTAACAGATCCAGCGCATCCCCAGGCAAAGGGAATCCACGGGCGGAAAGTTGGGATATTTGCCCAACTTCTGCCCAGCAAAAGCACATGAAATTCTTGTGCATGTTATATGCAGGTTTCAGGCCTGTTTTACCAGCGTAAGAGTTTAAAAAAGCATAAATATAGTTTTTATCAATCATTTATACATTTACACACCTGTGCAATATGGTAAGTTTATTTTTAGCCCCTTTAAACATTTTAATTATTTTTCAGAAAATGAAATATTTGTTTTAAATATTTAATTAAATGCCATTCTATTTAATTTTAAATATGTGTTTTTTATTTATTTGCTGTGTAGATGTATTTTTGGGAGTATCCCCATTCATGCTTATGGGGTTTCCATATATACAGAATCCACATAAGTATGAATGGGATCCCATTCATTCATTCATTGGGCTGGCCCACGTGATCCCAGGGGCGCTTGCAATCCACGTGCACCCCTGAGGTACGTGAGCCTCTACCCGTGGGTACCCAGAGAAGTCCAGGACCGTGAATCTCCAAACCTCCCGGACCACCAGGTAAGGGCATTTTATTTGCAGATCAGAGGCCATTCATTGCGGGGAGCCACCGACCATAAATTCAGGGCTCCTATGATTAGGCAACATGGTTTTCTGAAATGTAAATCATGTTTGACAAATTTATTAGACATTTTTGAGGTTGTAACTAGCAGCGTAGGGGAACCAGTGGATACAGTATATTTGGAGTTCCAAAAGGCATTCGATAAAGTTCCAAATAAAAGGTTGTTAAGCAAACTAATGGCACATGGGTTTGGGGGTAAGGTATTAGCATGGATAGAGGATTGCTGAACAGAGAGAAACAGAACGTAGGGATCAATGGTTCGTTTTCAGATTGTAAGGGTGTAACTAGTGTGGTGTCACAAGGGTCAGTGCTTGGGCCTCAGATACTTACAAACTCAGGTGCTGGAACATAAGTTCGAATTCTTGTAGCAACCCAGATGGAAATTAGGTACCAATAGTAATAAAAACAGAAAGTGTGAGAAACACTCAGCTGGGCAGGAAAATATGTGGAGCGAGAAACCGAGTTAAAGTTTCAGGTCGATGACCTTTCATCAGGTTGCTGTCCCAAGTCATACATTGCTGACCATATGGAATCCATTGTCAAGGGTGTGGAATCAGGGCACTTAGAAAATCATAACATGATTAGGCAGAGTCAACTTGGTTTTAGGAAAGATTTTGACAAATTTATTAGAGTTTTTTGAGAATGTAACCAGCAGGGTAGATAAAGTGCATGTCGCATATTTAGATTTCCACAAGGCATTCGATAAGGTGCCACATAAAAGGCTATTACAGAAGATACGGGTTCATGGGGTTTAGGGTAATATAGTAGCATGGATAGATAATTGGTTAACGGACAGAACACAGAGGGTGGGAATAAACGGGTCTTTTTCGGTTTGACAGGCTGTAACTGGTGGGGTGCCGCAAGATCAGTGCTGGGGCCTCAGTTATTTACAATCTATATTAATGACCTAGATGAAGGGACCGAGTGTAATGTATCCATGTTTTCTGCTGATACAAACCTAGGTGGGACAGTAAGCTGTGAGAAAACCAAGAATGTGAAGAGGGATATAGGTAAACTAAGAGAGTGGGCAGTGAGGGGGCAGCTGGAGTATAATGTAGGGAATTGTGTGGTTATTCACTTTGGTAGGAAGAATAGAAAAACAGAATATATTTTAAATGGTGAGAAACTTTTAAATGTTGATGTTCTGAGAAACTTGTGTGTCCTCATTCAAGAAGCACAGAAAGTTAGCATGCAGGTACTGCAAGCAATAGGTAAGGCAAATGGCATGTCGGCCATTATTGCAAGGGGGTGGGAGTACAAGAGTAAGGAAGTCTTGTAACAATTGTACAGGGTTTTGATGAGACCACACCTGGAGCACTGTGCACAGTTAAGGTCACCTTATCTAAGGAAGGATATACCTGCCTTGGAGGCGGTGCATCGAAGGTCCATTAGGTTGATTACTGGGATGAGATGGCTGTACTATGCAGAGAGATGATGTACTCTCTGGAGATTAAAAGAATGAGAGGTGATCTCATTGAAATAAAAAAGATTCTGAAGGGGATTGACAGGGTAGATCTGCCGCTGCCATGACACAGTTGGAGAGACAGGTCTTCCTCGAGATAGGATCACAATCGTGAATAAGTTAATTCTAAGGAAGGAAACAAACAGGGAAATTATACAATAGCAAAATACTACGGTTGCTGGAAATCTGAAATAAAAACAGAAAATGCTGGAAAAACTCAGCAGGCCAGGCAGCATCCATGGAGAGAGAAACAGAGTTAACGTTTCAGGTCGAAGACCTTTCATCAGAATTGGAAAAAAGCAGGAAATGGAACAGATTTAAAAACAAGTTTAGGGGCTGGGAAATGGGTGAAGGGATGAAAGATCAGAAGGGACGGTCTGTGATAGGATGGAAGGCAGGAGAATTAAAGAAGCATTAAGAGATATTCAAGGCAAGAGGAGATGGTACTGGGACAGGTTAAGAAACAAAGTGTGGCTCTAGATGAAGTGTGAATTGTGCTGGCAGAATGAAAGACAGCTGCCATGTGGGAGGGAAAATAAAGGAAAAGGACAAAGAAAAAGTGTGGATAAAAAATATAAATATGATAGGGGGCGAGGTTATGGTCTGTAATTGTTGGACTCTATGTTGAGTCCAGAGTTCGCCCTCCTACCATCTGGAAGATGCTACAGATGCATTCGCACCCGTACAACCAGATTTAGGAACAGCTTCTTTCCCAGGGCTGTCATCCTACTGAACTCCACAAATAAACACTAAAGCCTGCACATCTGCCGATGCACTTTATTATGGTCATATTTATGCTAATATATATGTACAAATGTATGTTGAAATGTTTAAGTTTCCTAATCCAAATTGTACACTCTCGGGAGCCACAAGCCTACATTTCGTTGTACTGCACTTGTGCACTAACAATGACAATAAAAGTTGATTTGATTGATTGATTTGATTTGAGAGGGCTGTAAAGTGCCTAACCGAAAGGTGAGGTGCTGTTCCTCAAGCTTACACTGAGCTTCCATGGAGCAATGCAAGAGGCCGAGGACAGTGAGGTCTGAGTGGGAATGGAGTGGTGAATTAAAGTGACAGGCGACCAGAAGCACGGGGTCCCCCTTACAGACTGAATGGAGGTGTTCCGCAAAGCGGTCACCCAATCTGCGACTAGTCCCTCCAATGTAGAGGGAAATTATACGTCAGGATTGGGGCAAAAGTGACAGTTTGATGGCATTAGGGTGAAAATTGCAGCTTTGTTACTGCATCCAGTGCTGGGATCGAATAATTTGAGCTATGACAGGACTGTGTGCTGGAGACCGGGAAAAAAATTAACTGCATAAAGTAAAGCATCAGTGATATCAGGTATATAGTAAAACAGAAAATAAATCATAACGGAAGGGGGTTATTCTTTACGCCAGTTGATAAATGTAATTCCTGCCCCTACAGGAAGTTTCCCAAAATGCACAGTCTTAGGTTCAGTTCTCACCCTGGATCAGGTGGCCTGTCACTTTCATTCACCGCCCCATTCCCACTCAGACCTCACTGTCCTCGGCCTGTTGCATTGCTCCATGGAAGCTCTACGTAAGCTCAAGGCACAGTACCTCATCTTTCGATTAGGCACTTTACAGCGTTCTGGACTCAACATAGAATTCAACAATTTCAGATCATAACCTTGGCCCCTATCAAGGTTATGCTCCTGCTGAGAGTTTGGTAAGTGAGAGAGTTCGGGCAAGTGGGCAGTGAGGGGCTGTATTTGTCTTTCTTTTTAAAACCTTCATAAGTTGGTAAGTTATTTTAATTAGAGTTTTGATCTTCATCTAGAATAGGGGCAGAGGGTCTTTAAATAATATTATTAAATGTAATTAATTGCATAGAATGGGAGAGCAGGTGATGTGTTACTGCTGCGAAATGTGGGAGCTGGTGGACACCATTGTTGCTCACGGTGATAACATTTGCGGTAAGTGTTTGATGCTAGAGGAACACTGGCACCGTGTTGATGAGCTTCAGACCGAGCTTCAGACACTGCGACACATCAGGGAGGGGGAGAGTTACCTGGACTCTATGTTTCAGGAGGTAGTCACACCTTTGAGATTAATTAATTCAGATGTAGTCCGTAGTCAGGGACAGGATGGTGTGACTAGGATTGAGGCAGGTACGGGGATCCAGGGGGTAGCTTTGGAGGAGCCGCAGCCCTTGCACTTGTCCAATAGTTTGAGGCTCTTACACCGTGTGGATGGGAATGGGGACTGCAGGGAGAATGAGCAACCTGGCCACAGCACCGTGGAAAGGGGGGCCATTCAAGTCAGGGGAGTTAAAAGAAATGCTGTAGTGGTAGGAGATAGTGTCATTAGGGGGATAGATAGGATTCTTTGCAGCCAAGATTGAGAGTCCCGAAGGCTGGGTTGCCTGCCCAGTGCCAGGGCTAAGGACATCTCATCTGGGCTGGAGAAAAACTTGGAGTGGGAGAGGGAGGATCCAGTTGTCGTGGTCCATGTTGGTACCAACGACATAGATAAGACAAGGAAAGAGGTTCTGCTGAGGGATTTTGAGCAGCTAGGGGCCAAATTTAAAAGCAGAACCACAAGGGTAATAATCTCTGGATTACTACCTGAGCCACGAGCATATTTGGCTAGGCTAAATAGTATTAGAGAGTTAAATGCGTGGCTCAAAGACTGGTGTGGGAGAAATGGGTTTTGCTTCTTGGGACACTGGCATCAGTACTGGGACGGGAGAGAGCTGTTCCGTTGGGACGGACTTCACTTGGCCAGTGCTGGGACTAGAATCCTGGCGAATTGAATAACTAGGGCTGTAGAGAGGACTTTAAACTAATTAGTGGGGGGGGAGGTATTAAGAGAGCAAAAAATAAAAATGACAGCGGAGAAGGCAATAGAGCAAGGTAGCAGGGGAATTATAAGCAGAGCAGGTCAGGAAGGGACTGAATGTATAAAGATAAAGATAAAGTAGTTCAAGGGGTAAAAGCAGGAATAAATTGTCACAACACATATTTGAAAATTCTTTATCTGAATCCACGCAGCATTCATAACAAAATAGACGAGTTGACGGTTCAAATAACTACACATGGTTATGACCTGGTGGCCATTACAGAAACATGGCTGCAAGGTGACCATGACTGGGAACTAAACATACAGGGGTATTTGACAATTAGGAAGGACAGACAGGAAGGAAAGGGAGGTGGGGTTGCTATGTTAATCAAGGATGGAATTACTGCAAAAGTCAGAAATGATATTGGGTCAAAGGATCAGGATAGTGAAACAGTTTGGGTGGAGATAAGGAATAATAAGGGGAAAAAGTCACTAGTGGGTGTAGTCTGTAGGCTTCCTAACAGTTGCAACTCTGTTGGTCGGAGTATAAATCAGGAAATAGTTGGGGCTTGTAATTAGGGAACAGCTATAATCATGGGGGATTTTAACATTCATATTGACTGGACAAATCAAATTGGGCATGGCAGCCTTGAGGAAGAGTTCATAGAATGCATTAGGGACGGGTTCCTTGAGCAGTATGTAAGTGAACCAACCAGGGCGCAAGCAATCTTAGATCTGGTCCTGTGTAATGACACAGGATTAATAAAAAATGTCCTAGTAAAGGATCCCCTTGGAATGGGTGACCATAACATCGTTGAGTTCCAAATTAAGTTGGAGGGTGAGAGAGTTGGATCTCAAACCAGCGTACTGAGCTTAAATAAAGGAGACTATGAAGGTATGAGAGTAGAATGGACTAACGTGGATTGGGAAAATAGATTATAGTGTAGGATGGTACAAGAGCAGTGGTCTACACTCAAGGAGATATTTCACAACTTTCAAGAAAAATATATTCCACTGAGGAAAAAGGGGAGTAAAAGAAAAGATAGCCATCCGTGGCTTCGTAAAGTAATAAAGGATAGTATCCAACTGAAAACAAGGGCATATAAAGTAACCAAATCTAGTGGGAGGATAGAAGATTGGGAAGCATTTAAAAGCCAGCAAAGAATAACAAAAAGATTAAATAAGAAAGGGAAGATAGATTATGAAAGTAAACTAGCAAAAAATATAAAAGCGGATAGCAAAGGTTTCTACAGTTATATAAAAAGAAAAATGGTGGCTAAAGTGAACGTTGGTCCCTTAGAGGATGAGACAGGGAAATTAGTGGTGGGGAACATGGAGATGGCAAAAACGCTGAACCAATATTTTTTATCAGTCTTTACAGTAGAGGACACTAAAAATATCCCAACACTGGACAAACAGGGGACTATGGGGGGGAGGAGCTAAACACGATTAAAATCACTAAGGAGGTGGTACTCGGTAAAATAATGAGACTGAAGGCGGATAAATCCCCCGGACCTGATGGCTTGCATCCTAAGGTCTTGAGAGAAGTAGCGGTAGGGATTGTGGATGCATTTGGCGATTATTTTCCAAAACTCACTGGACTGAGGAAAGTTCCCGGCTGATTTGAAAACAGCTAATGTAATGCCCTTATTTAAGAAGGGAAGTAGACAAAAGGCTGGAAACTATAGACCAGTTAGCCTAACATCTGTGGTTGGTAAAATGTTGGAGTCCACTTTTAAGGAAACAGTAACAGGGCATTTAGTAGGACAGAGTGAGCATGGTTTTGTGAAGGGGAAGTCATGTTTGATAAATTTGCTCGAATTTTTTGAGGAAGTAACATACAGGGTGGATAAGGGGGAACCAGTGGATGTGGTGTATTTGGACTTCCAAAAGGCATTTGACAAGGTGCCACACAAAAGATTACTGATCAAGATAAAAAATCACGGGATTGGAGGTAATATACTGACATGGGTGGAAGATTGGCTATCTAACAGAAAACAAAGAGTTGGGATCAATGGTTCGCTCTTGGGCTGGCAATCAGTAACTAGTGGTGTTCCGCAGGGGTCAGTGCAGGGACCTCAACTCTTTACAATCGATATTAGCGATTTTGAGGAAGGGACCGCGTGCAATATATTCAAGTTCGCCGACGATACAAAGATGGCAGGGAAAGCAGTGAGTGAGGAGGGCATAAAGAACCTGCAAAAGGACATAGAGAGGTGAAGTGAGTGGGCAGAGACTTGGCAGATGGAATATAATACTGGAAAGTGTGAGGTTGTGCACTTTGGGAGAAAAAATCAAAGAGCAAGTTATTATCTAAATGGAGAAAAACTGCAAAGTGCTACAGTACAAAGGGATCTGGGGGTCCTGGTACATGAAACACAAAAAGTTAGTATGCAGGTGCAGCAGGTGATCAGGAAGGCCAATGGAATCTTGGCTTTTATTGCAAGGGGGATGGAGTATATAAACAGGGAAGTCTTGCTGCAGTTATACAGGGTATTGGTGAGGCCACACCTGGAATACTGCGTGCAGTTTTGGTTTCCATATTTAAGAAAAGATATACTTGCTCTCGAGGCAGTTCAGAGAAGGCTCACTTGGTATTCCTGAGATGAGGGGGTTGACATATGAGGAAAGGTTAAGTAGATTGGGCCTCTACTCATTGGAGTTCAGAAGAATGAGAGGCGTCTTATCGAAACATATAAGATTGTGAGCGGACTTGATCAGATGGATTCGGTGAGGATGTTTCCGCTGATGGGTCAGACTAGAACTAGGGGGCATAATCTTAGAATAAGGGGCTGCCCTTTCAAAACTGAGATGAGGAGAAACTTCTTCACTCAGAGGGTGGTGAATCTATGGAACTTGCTACCCCAGAGAGCTGTGGAAGCTGCAACATTAAATAAATTTAAAACGGAGATAGACATTTTCCTAGCAGATGAGGGAATTAGTGGTTACGGGGAAATGGCAGGGAAGTGGACGTGAGTGTAGTTTCAGATCAGCCATGATCCTATTGAATGGCGGAGCAGGCCCGAGGGGCCGTATGGCCTACTCCTGCTCCTACTTCTTATGTTTTTATGTTTATCACATCTATATATATAGTTTCTTCTTTTTTTTATCCACACATTTTGTTTTTTCTTCCCTCCCTTCAGCTGTCCTTCATTCTACCAGCGCAATTCACAGCCCATCTAGAGGCATCCTTTGTTCCTCAACCTGTCCCATTTCCACCTCCCCTTGTCTTGAATATCTCTTAATGTCTCTCAATGTCTCTCAATCTCTCCTGCTTTCTATCCTATCACTGACCTTCCCTTTTGTTCTTTCATCCCCTCCCCCTTTTCCCAGCCCCCAAACTTGCTTTCCAATTTCCTGCTTTTTTCCAGTTCTGACGAAAGGTCATCGACCTGAAACGTTAACTCTGTTTCTCTCTCCACCGATGCTGCCTGGTCTGCTGAGTTTTTCCAGTGTTTCTTGTTGTTATTTCGGATTTCCAGCATCCGCAGTATTTTGCTTTCAGGTTAGAAGTTGGTTGGTCCAATCGGCCTCACTGCCCCAGGCTTAGTAATGTACAAAACAACAACAACAGAGGCAGGATTCCTGCCTGACCAGTGCAATTAGCCAAATACGATTTTCCCTTAACAAATGCAAGCTGACTTTCATCTATTAGCCCATACTTTTCCAAATCCAATTAATATTCTCCTGGATTATTGTCTTTAAAGTTTTCCCCACCACCGATGTAAGGCTGACTGGTCTGTAATTGCAGGCTTTATCACTCTCCACTTTTTTGAACAGGGTTATAACATTTATTATACTCCAGTCCTCTGGCACCTTCCCCATTTCTCAGGATGGTTGGAAGCCAGTGACCAGATCTTCCCAATTTCCACGTTTACTTCACTCAGGAACCTAGATCCCATCTGGCCCACATCCCAATCCTCCCCTTGTTTGAGCCAGGCTTCCGCTATTGCCACTATATCATAATCCCATGTGGTAATTTTTGCCTGCAGCTCACCAACCTTATTGACTGCGTTCTGTGTTTTTACACACATCTACTCTGAATCCCAACTTGTCTGCCTCTCATTTCCCCTTCTCTGATCCATCCTATTTCAGAGCTATTCTTTATTCTAAAGCTGTTTGCCACTCCCAGTCCTCTGTGTACCTCTGTGTCTCTCCTATCCATTGCTTCATCTCGGTGCCCCTCTCCCACCAAATTAGTTGACATCCTAGCACTTGTTAACCTCCGTGCAAAGTCATTGGTCCCAGCCCGATTGAAGTGCTACCCGTCCATTTTGTACAGGCGGCTCCTGCCCCAGAACTGGTCCCAATCCCCGAGGAATGTGACACCGTTTCTCCTGCACAGTTTCTCCAGCCACCATCATTCTGCCTTTTCTTACTGTCCCCACCCTCACTGGCATGTGACACTGGGAGTAATCCAAAGTTTCCACCTTTGAGGTCCTGCTCTATACCTTCCTCCCTAGCTCCTGAGACTCGGACTGCAGGACCTCAACCCTTTCCTTCCCTCATTCCAACATGGAGCACGACTTCTGGCTGCTCCCCTTCCCCCAGTGGAATTTCCTGCTCTCGTTCTGTGACATAATTTACCCTGGCACCAGGGAGGCCACAGACCATGCGAGACTCACGTTGGCCGTTGCAGAAATGCCTGTCTGTTCCCTGACTATTAAATCGCCCACAGCCACTGCATTCCTACACTTCGCTGTGCCCCCCATGCAGTCATTTGTCCCACGATGCTGTCGATGTGATCTGGACTGTACACCTTCCAGGTGTCGTCACTCTCACCGGTATTCAGCACTGAAAACCGGTTTAGTTGCTCAGTCGGAGTCCCTGACAATGTGTTACTAAATATAAAACCAGAAAATGCTGGAAATACTCAGCAGGCCAGGCAGCATCTGTGGGGAGAGAAACAGAGTTAAAGTCTCAGGTCGATGACCTGTCATCAGAACTGGACAAAGTGAGACAGATTTAAGCAGGTACAGAGGCAGGGAAAGGGGAGGGGAGGAAAGAACAAAAGGGAAGGTCTGTGATAGGATGGAAGGCAGGAGAGATTAAATGATAAAAGGGATGATGGTGCAAGGCAACAAAAGATGGGTCTAGAAGAGCAATAAATGGCAACAGGAGAACCATTACCAGCACCTGCTGTCTGAATAAATGGGAGTAGTGATTATGATCTGAAATTGTTGAACTCAATGTTGAGTTCAGAAGGGTGTAACATGCCTAATCAAAAGAGGAGGTGCTGTTCCTTGAACTTCTGTTGAGCTTCATTGGAACAGTGGAGGAAGCCGAGGACAGAGAGGTCAGAGTGGGATGGAGAATTAAAATGGCAAGCAACCAGAAGCTGAGGGTCATGCTTGCGGACTGAATGGTGGTGTTCAGCAAACTGATCAGCCAATCTGTGTTTTGTCTCCCCAATGTAGAGGAAATCGCCCTGTGAGCAGTGAATACCATATACTAAATTGAAAGAAGTAGAATTAAATCTCTGTTTCATATGGAAGGAGTGTTTGGGGTCCTGGATGTTGGGAAGGGAGGAGGTGAAAGGGCAGATGATAAATCTTAGTTTTCTTTTGTATTAATATTGTTCCATATGCTGTGTCTCTATAAGTATTTATAAGCAGCATATTTGTATTCCAGCACAATATGTAACCTCATGGCCCGGCATATCCCTCACTCTACCATTACCAACAAGCCAGGGGACCAACCCTGGTTCAATAAGGTGTGTAGAAGAGTATGTGGGGAGTAGCAGCAGGCACACCTTAAAATGCGGTGCCAACCTGGGGAATCTGCAACACAGGTCTACATGCATGCTAAAAAAGCGGAAGCAGCATGCTATAGAGAGGGCTAAGCGATCTCACAATCAATGGATCAGATCAAATCTCTGCAGTCCTGCCACATCGAGTCATGAATGGTGGTGGACCATCAAGCAACTAAGGGGAGCAGGAGGCCCCATCAATATCCCCATCCTCAATAATGGTGGAGCCCAGTACGTGAGTGCAAAAGACAATTCTGATACGTTTGCAACCATCATCAGCCAGAAGTGCCGGGTGGATGATTTATATCGGTCTCCTCCTGAGGTACCCAACCATCACAGAAGCCAGTTTTCAGCCAATTCGATTCACTCCATGTGATATCAAGAAGCGGCTGAGTGCACTGGATACAGCAAAGCATGTGGGATCTGACAACATCTCAGCTGTCGTGCTAAACACTTAAGCTACAGAACTAGCCGCACCTCTAGCCAATCTGTTCCAGTACAGCTATAATACAGGCATCTATCCGACAATGTGAAAAACTGCCCAGGTATGTCCTATGAACAAAAAACAGGCAAATCCAAACCAGCCAATTACTGCCCCATCAGTCTATTCTCAATCATCAGCAAAGTGATGGAAATTGTCATCGACAGTGCTACCAAGCAGCACTTACTCACCAATAACCTGCTCACTGATACCCAAGTTGGGTTTTTGCAAGGACCACTCGGCTCCAGACCTCACTATCGCCTTGCTCCAAACATGGAGAAAAGAGCTGAATTCCGGAGGTGAGGTGAGAGTGACTGCCCTTGACATCAAGTTAGCAGTTGACCGAGTGTGGCATCAAGAGCCCTTGTAAAACTGAAGTCAATGGGAATCTGGGGGAAAACTCTCCACTAGCTGGAGTCACACCTAGCACAAAGGAAAATGGTTCTGGTGGTTGTAGGTCAATCATCACAGCCCCAGCACATCGCTGCAGGACTTCCTTAGGGCAGTGTCCTAGGCCCAAACATTATCAGCTGCTTCATCAATGACCTTCCCTCCAGCATAAGGTCAGAAGTGGGAATGTTCGCTGATGACTGCACAGTGTTCAGTGCCATTCACAACTCCTCAGATAATGAAGCAGTCCATGCCCGCATGCAGCAAGACCTGGATGGCATTCCGGCTTGGGCTGATAAGTGGCAGGTAACATTCGTGTCACACAAGTGCCAGGCAATGACTATCTCCAACAAGCAAGCATCGAAACACCACCCATTGACATTCAACGGCATTCCCATCGCCGAATCCCCCACCATCAATATTGTGGGGGGGTCAACATTGAGCAGAAAAATAACTGGACCAGCCACATTAATACCATGGTAAAAAGAGCAGGTCAGAAGCTGGGTATTCTGTGGCGCGTGTCTCACCTCCTGACTCCCCAGAGCATTTACACCATCTACAAGACACAAGTCAGGAGTTTGATGGAATACACCCCACTTGCCTGGATGTGTTTAGCTCCAACAACTCTCAAGAAGCTTGAAACCAACCAAGACAAAGCAGCCTGCTTGATTGGCACCCCATCCACCACCTTAAACATTCATGCCCTCCACCACCGGCGTACCGTGGCTGCAGTGTGTACCATCTCCAAGATGCACTGCAGCAACTCACCAAGGCTTCTTCGGCAGCACCTCCCAAACCCGCGACTTCTTCCACCTAGAAGGACAAGGGCATAAGGCACAAGGGAACAGCACCACCTTCAAGTTCCCCACCAAGTCATATACAATCCTGACTTGGAAGTATATCGCCATTCATTCATCGTTGCTGGGTCAAAATCCTGGAACTCCCTCCCTAACAGCACCACAGCATACCTTCACCACACGGACTGCAGCGGTTCAAGAAGGCTGCTCACCACCACTTTATCAAGGGAAACTAGGGATGGGCAATAAATGCTGGCCTTGGTAGCGATGCCCACATCCCATGAATGATTTAAAAAAAAACAGACTCGAGGGGCTGAATTGCCTCCTCCTGTCACTATTAACAGTCTCAATGGTCTGACTGGCCTCCTCCTGTTCCTAAGTAACAGCCTTGAGGGGCTGATTGGGCCTGCTCCTAATCCTATGTAACAGGCTCAAGGGTCTGAATGGCCTTCTCATTCTCCTATGTAACAGGCTCGAGGATCTGAATGGGCCTCCTACTTTTCCTATGCAGCAGTCTCGAGGAATTGAATGACGTTTTCCAGTTCCTATTGACAGTCTCCAGGGTCTGAATGGCCTCCTCTTATTCCTAAGGTAACAGGCTCGAGCAGCTGAATGGGCCTCATCCTTTTCCTGTGAGGCAACTGAATTTCAAACAGAAGCTTGAAATATGGAAGGAACTCAAAGTCTGCAGTTTTACAGCATTGCCTCCAACCAGTGAGACTCCTTGTCTCTTGTCGAATCTCCGAACATCTGCCTCCCAGTGAACCTTGAAATCACTTAAAGGCAAATGGCCAGATTGGGAGAAAAGTGCCTGGTAGAGACTAAAGCTCTTCCAATTCTGCTTCAGAAATATTCCTTACCTTCACCCAATCTTGAAAGACAAGGGCAGCAGGTGCGTGGGAGAACCATCACCTCCAAGTTGCCCTCCGAGTCACAAACACCATCCTGAGTTGCTGATATATCGGCCGTTCCTTCATCATCGCTGGGTCAAAGTCCCGGAACTCTCGGCCTAACAGCACTGTGGGAGCAGCTTCACTACATGGACTGCAGCGGTTCAAGAAGAAGGTCCACCACCATCATCTCCAGGGTAATTAGCGATGGGCAATAAATGTCGGCCTTGCCAGCGATGCCCACATCCCAAGAATAAGTTAAAAAAAAAGGGAACGCAAGGTAGACTACTATTGAATCTGCTTCCAACACCCTTTCAGGCAGTACATTCCAGATCACAACAACTCCCCGCAGGAAAATAATTCTCCTCCTGGTTCCATTGCCAATGACCTTAAACCTGTGTCCTCTGGTTACCGACCGACCGTATGCCAGTGGAAACAATTTTTCCTTATTTACTCGATCAACACCCTTCATCATTTGGAACACCTCTATTAAATCTCCCTTTAAACTTCTCTGCTCTAAGAAGAACAATCCCAGTTTCTCTAAGTCTCTCCGCATAACTCTTCGCTGGAACCATTCTGGTAAATAATCTCTGCACCTCTCTTAGTCCTTGGCATCCTTCCTAAAGTGTGTGGTGCCAGAATTGGACACAATATTCCAGCTGGAGCCTAACCAGTGATATACAAAGGGTTTAGCAGGACCTCTTAGCTTTTGTACTCGGTGCCTCTATTTATAAAGCCCAATAACCTCAGTATGATTATTTCATCATCTGGTCAATCTTGACCCTCGGGTGTCTCAAAAAGGGCAGGACTGCTCCTGATGCAGTTGCCAAGGGCAATGTTTTGGAAACATTTTTGCATTCCCCTCATTGACATCCCACAACCTGTTACAGCAAAGTGATCGAACAACCGAGATAAAATAAACTGCGACTGCGGGCAACCAGTAGCTGGACGGGTCTGTGAAAGTATGATCCTTGAAGCCCTGGAAATCCACATAGCAGTAATACACAGAACTGTCATCCGGACTGAGATTGTTGAAACTCAAACAACAATTCATCTGCTCCAGGTCTCTACCCAAGACTGAAAGAAAAAAAATGAAAGCAGATTCAACAGCCACTTTCAAAAATCACGATGGGCCGAATGCCCTCCTTCTGTGCTGTATGATTCTATGATTCTATATCTGCTCACTCTATGATTGAAGGAAGAATCTGTCCCCTTTCATTAACTGGCTGCTCTCTCAATCCAAGCGTTATAATGAATCCAATTTCCTGAATTCAGCTCAGAAATTAAATTGTAATTGATAGCAAGCGAAGAAAGATTGAAATGTTTCATGTAGTACTTCTCACAATCTTCCTTGGATTACAGATCCGCCATGATCAAATTGAATGACAGAACAGAATCCGGCCTCGGGTGACTGTCTGTGTGGAGTTTGCACATTCTCCCCGTGTTTGCGTGGGTTTCCTCCGGGTGCTCCGGTTTCCTCCCACAGTCCAAAGATGTGCGGGTTAGGTTGATTGGCTATGATAAATTGACCCTTAGTGTTAGGGGGATTAAATACATGGGGTTACGGGGATAGGGTGGGATATGTGTTGGTGTAGGGGTTACGGGGATCGGGTGGGATATGTGTCGGTGCAGGCTTGATGGGCCGAAATGGCCTCTATCTGCACTGTGGGGTTTCTGTGATTCTGTGATTCTGTGAACAGGCTCGAGGGGCTGAATGGCCTCCTCCTGTTCCCATGATTGACCAGGGAATGGAAAATGAAATCTGGAATGTTCATTTAAATTGAATTGTTAGAGAAAGACAAGGGGACACGTGTTCAAACTGGTAGAAGACAAATTTAGGGCTGAAGCCAGCAAACTCTTTACACAATGGGTGATCGACACTTGGAATGAACTCAAGGATAGAGTAGGGGAAACAATCCTGGCATCATTTACTGAAAGACTGGTGGCTGCAATGGCGGGAGTGTAGGATCTCTCTTGATGGCTAAATGTCTGATCCGTAATTATCCTGTGATCCTGAGTTAGCAGCTCAGAGCTGAGAACTGAACAGATCATAGTTTTACTAACATTGGGTCAATTGCTCAGCGAATTACCTGAGACCCCCATCACATACACTCACTCTCACTCTCACACACACAAACCCTCACACACATTCACTCTCAGTCTCACACACACACAAAGACTCACACACAGACACACTCTTTCACCCAAAGACACTCGCACACTCACACAGACACACTTATACACACTCATATCAACTGTAATGTTTTCATGAAAGTTTGAAAAGTTGTGAGACTGTCGATAATGGAGGTGCTAATGATGTACAAGCTCTACGGAGCTCTGCAATTTACACCATGATCTGATCTGTGAGAGTTCTTATGGGCCGAGCAGCTTCTGCAGTTTAATCTTACTGCTAACTCTTACACCCCTTCTGCCCCGAACTTGGACAATGTTGCTGTCAATGTATTACATATACATCGGGACTGTGAGTTAATCCTAGGAATTTATCAGATCTGTTGCTTGTACAGACTCAAATGGTTATACTCTACATGTCTTTTTCCCTTCTGTCTCCTATTTAACCCTAAGCTGAGCTTCCGACCCCCATATCCTCTCAATCATCAAGACCGCCTACTTCCACCTCTGTAACATCGCCCGTCTCCGCCCCTGCCTCAGCTCATCTGCTACTGAAACCCTCATCCGAGCCTTTGTTACCTCCAGACACGACGATTCTAATGCTCTCCTGGCCGGCCTCCCATCTTCCCCCTCCGTAAAGTTCAGCTCATCCAAAACTCTGCTGCCCCATATCATACCTCGCACCAAGTCCGGTCCACCCAGCACCCCTGTGCTCGCTGACCTACATTGGGTCCCGGTCTGGCAATGGCTCGATTTTAAAATTCTCATCCTTGTCTTCAAATCCCTCAATTACCTCGCTCTGCTCCCTATCTCTGTAACCTCCTCCAGCCCTACAACCCTCCGAGATCTCTGCTGTCCTACAATTCTGGCCTCTTGTGCATCCCCGATTTTCATCGCCCCACAATTGACGGCCGTACCTTCAGCTGCCTCGGCCCCAAGCTCTGGAATTCCCTCCCTAAACCTCTCCGCCTCTCTCTCCTCCTTGAAGACACTCCTGATAACCGAACTCTGACCAAGCTTTTGGTCACCTGTCCCAATATCTCCTTATGTGGTTCGGTGTTAAACGTATGTCTGTCCTACGCTCCTGTGAAGCGCCTTGGGCCTTGTTTCTACATTAAACGCGCTGTGTGTGGTAAACCACTGTTATTGTTGTTCACCGTTGTTGTTGTTGTTGCACACTGCTGTACCTATGCATG
Organism: Somniosus microcephalus; assembly: GCF_052327205.1. Lineage (NCBI taxonomy): Eukaryota > Metazoa > Chordata > Chondrichthyes > Squaliformes > Somniosidae > Somniosus > Somniosus microcephalus. The sequence continues at coordinate 35,597,925 of NC_141016.1, forward strand.
CCTCAACATGTCTCGGCTGGCTCCACCCACAGGCACCAGGTATAAAGGTGATTGACCTGCAGCCCCCTGCCTTCTTGGAACCCAGTCAACCACGAGAGGCATGCTCTGTTCTTTGCTAATAAAAGACTTTAGTTACTCTCCTAACTCTCCGTCTTTTATGAGTAATTGATAGCGCATCAATTTTATTAGCAAAGACAAAATGTCGACAAACGCTGAGCAGCAGGCTGCTGCACCAAACGCTGAGCAGCAGGAGCTGCTGCGAGCCCTCAGACCAACATGCCTGGACCTAGACCCCCAAGAAGCGGGTTCGGCTACCAAATTCGCGCATTGGCTGCGTTGCTTCGAGGCCTACCTGCAAGCCTCAACTGTGACCCTGGACGAAAACAAGTTGGAAATCCTGGCTTAAAGGTGAGCCACCAAGTTTATACAATAATCCAGGACGCGACGACATACGCGGCGGCTATCAATCTGCTAAAAGGGCAATACGCACGCCTGGTAAATACGGTCTATGCCAGGCACCTCTTAAGATCCCGCAGACAGCAGCCCGGGGAATCAGTGGAGGCCTTCCTATGGGCACTACGGATACTCGGCCGAGACTGCGATTGCAAAGAAGTATCAGCCGCAGCACACACGGAGGGACTGATCCGAGATGCTTTCGTTGCGGGTCTAAGGTCTGACTACTCCCGGCAGAGACTGTTGGAAAAGGGAGAAATGGACCTGAGAAAGGCAGTGTCCCTCGCGCTTTCGCTCGACGCGGCCCACAGGAATATGGACGCCTTCTCCCCTAACCGCTCCGCAACGTGGACGCCACAACCTTGGGTCATGGGACCGCCACCTTCAACTGCTGCTGCGATGTCCAAGGCACAGAAATGTTATTTTTGTGGCCAGGCAAAACACCCCAGAGCACGCTGCCCGGCGAGAAATGCTACCTGCTCCGGCTGCGGGAAGAAAGGACACTATACAGCGCCTGCAAAGGTAAAACCGCTAACGCCAGCAGCGCCGCGTGCGAACCGTGGGGGCAGCCATCTTGTCCACCATCTTGGGCTCCCCCAGCCGCGTGGGGATCGGGACCATGGGCGCCGCCATCTTGTCTGCCATCTCGGACGTCTCCAACTTCAACCACGGGGGACTCGGACTCAACCACCGCCTCATCTGACGACCACATCGACTCGCCCGACCATACGCTGGCCTCCGTGACGCTGGACCAATCTCTCCCTCATCAACTGTCCAGGTCCATGATGGACATTACGGTAAATGGCCGCGCCACTACCTGCCTTTTTGACAGCGGGAGCACGGAAAGCTTTATCCACCACGACACGGTGCGCAGTTACTCTCTCCCGGTCCTGCCGACGCGACATCGGATCTCTTTGGCTTCCAAAGCCCAGTCAGCGGACGTCGGTGGCTACTGTGTAGTGACCCTTTCAGAAAGGGGCACAGAATACAAAAATTTTAAACTCCTGGTCCTGCCCCATCTTTGCGCTGCCATTCTACTGGGGTTGGATTTTCAGTGCCACCTTAAGAGTGTCACATTAGCATACGACAGACCCCTCCCCCCACTCACAGTCTGCAGCCAGCAGCTTTTAAACCACCCGCCGTGCACCATTTGCAGCCTCTCCACCCTTAAAGTCTCCCCCCTCCTTGTTCGCTAACCTCACCCGCGACTGTAAGCCCATCGCTACCAAAAGCAGGCGTTACAGTGCCGGGGATAGGAGCTTCATTAAATCCGAGGTAGCAAGACTCCTGAAGGAAGGGATTATTGAAAGTAGCACCAGCCCATGGCGAGCACAAGTGGTGGTAGTGAAGACTGGCGAAAAACAGCGCCTAGTTATTGACTACAGCCAGACGATCAATCGCTACACCCAGCTAGATGCATACCCACTCCCCCGCATATCTGACATGGTCAATTAGATAGCACAATACCGGGTGTTCTCGACGATTGATCTGAAGTCGGCATACCACCAGCTCCCCATCAGGGCTGAGGACCGCCAGTACACAGCTTTTGAAGCTGATGGTCATCTCTACCACTTCCTCAGAGTTCCCTTCGGCGTCACCAACGGGGTTTCAGTCTTCCAACGGGAGATGGACCGGATGGTTGACCAGAACGCGCTCCAGGCCACTTTCCCCTATCTAGACAACATCACCATCTGCGGCCGCGACCAGCAGGAACATGATGTTAATCTAGAGAAATTCCTCCGTACAGCCCAGTGGCTGAACCTAACATACAACAAGGACAAATGTATGTTTCGTACCAAGCGCCTTGCCATTCTTGGCTGTGTAGTGGAGAACGGAGTCATCGGCCCCGACCCCGATAGGATGCGCCCCCTTATGGAGCTCCCCCTCCCCCACTGCCAAAAAGCACTGAAGAGATGCCTAGGGTTTTTCTCGTACTATGCTCAGTGGGTGCCCAACTAAGCGGACAAAGCCAGACCCCTCATCAAGTCCACCTCCTTCCCCCTGACAGCAGAGGCCTGTGCAGCCTTCACTCTCATAAAAGGAGATATTGCGAAGGCCACAATGCACGCAGTGGATGAGTCCATCTCTTTCCAAGTGGAGAGCGACGCATCCGACTTTGCCCTAGCTGCAACCCTTAACCAGGCGGGGAGACCCGTGGCCTTTTTCTCAAGGACCCTCCAGGGCCCCGAGATTCGACACTCCTCTGTCGAAAAGGAGGCCCAGGCCATTGTGGAAGCTGTGCGACATTGGAGGCATTACCTGGCCGGAAAACGATTTACCCTGCTCACTGACCAGTGTTCAGTAGCTTTTATATGTTTAATAATAAGCAGAGGGGCAAAATCAAGAACGACAAGATCTTGAGGTGGAGAATCGAACTCTCCACCTACAATTACGATATCTTGTACCGGCCCGGGAAACTCAATGAGCCCCCAGATGCCCTATCACGTGGTACATGCGCCAACGCGCAGGTCGACAGACTGAAGACCCTCCACAATGACCTCTGCCGCCCGGGGGTCACCAGGTTTTTTCACTTCATCAAATCCCGTAACCTGCCCTACTCCATCGAGGAGGTCAGGACCATGACCAGGAACTGCCAAATCTGTGCCGAGTGCAAACCGCATTTTTATAGGCCAGACAGAGCAAGCCTGATCAAAGCCACGCGCACATTTGAACGGCTGAGCGTCGATTTTAAAGGGCCCCTCCCCTCCTCCGACCGCAAGGTGTACTTCCTCAACATAATTGATGAGTACTCCCGTTTCCCGTTTGCCATCCCTTGCTCAGACATGACCAGTACCACAGTCATTAAATGTCTGAATGACCTCTTTGCCTTGCTCGGTTTCCCTAGCTATATTCATAGCGACAGGGGCTCATCCTTTATGAGCAACGAACTCCGGCAGTACCTGCTCTCGAGAGGTATCGCTACAAGCAGGACCACCAGCTACAACCCCCGGGGGAATGGCCAGGTGGAAAGGGAGAATGCGACGGTCTGGAAGGCAGTCTTTTAAACTTGAAATCTAAGGGCCTTCCGACCTCTCGCTGGCAGGAAGGCCTCCCTGCGGCACTCCATTCCATTCGGTCACTGCTCTGTACAGCCACCAATGCTACCCCTCACGAGAGAATGTTCTCCTTCCCCAGGAAGTCCACATCGGGGATCTCGTTACCGACATGGCTGACTTCTCCAGGACCCGTCCTACTGCGGAAGCACGTGAGGTCCCATAAGACGGACCCCCTGGTCGAGAGGGTGAGCCTCCTCCATGCCAACCCTCAGTATGCTTACGTGGTGTACCCGGACGGGCGGGAGGACACAGTCTCCATACGAGACCTCGCACCTTCGGGTGCTCCCAAAACACCTCCCTCGCCACCCACCACTACCCACGCCTACCCCCAGTACGCTTACGTAGCGTACCCAGACGGGCGGGAGGACACAGCCCCCACACGAGATCTCACACCTTTGGGTGCCCCTGAAACACTACCATTGCCATCCACCACTACCCACAACCCAACCCCGCTAGACGCCATGCCGCAGCCCCAGGACCCATCATTGACCACCCAACCACTCAATGAGACGCCAGATTCAACGTTGGATGCTGCACCATCACCGCCGCCACCACGACGATCAGGACGGCATAAAAGGCCACCTGATAGACTTACTTACACGAACCTTTAGTACACTTCACCCCGTCGGACTCAATTTTAAACAAGGGGTGAATGTGGTAAACCACTGTTATTGTTGTTCACCGTTGTTGTTGTTGTTGCACACTGCTGTACCTATGCATGCCTCAACATGTCTCGGCTGGCTCCACCCACAGGCACCAGGTATAAAGGTGATTGACCTGCAGCCCCCTGCCTTCTTGGAACCCAGTCAACCACGAGAGGCATGCTCTGTTCTTTGCTAATAAAAGCCTTTAGTTACTCTCCTAACTCTCCGTCTTTTAGTGCAAATTGCTGCTAGCTGGGGAATAAAATAGACAGGTGAACTATCTGAAGCAATGAAAAAATTACACCTTCACAAACTGGGAGCCTGCAGGATAATTGGAGCGCTCCTTGAAAAGGGGCAAACTTTTCTGTTAACACTTTGAACAAAAATAACTTATAAAGGGTGTTTCAAATCCATCACAGCCTTTACAGCACTGTGTGTGTGCGTGTGTGTGTGCGCCTGCAATCTTGCTCATCAGCACCGATATTTGCGTAAAAACGCACTGCTGTCGAAATGGTCTCACCACACGAACAGGATCTGCTTAAAGACAGCACTTGCATTTATATAGCGCCTTTCACAACCTCAGGATGTCCCAAAGTGCTTTACAGCCAATGAAGCACTTTTGAAAGGTGGTCACTGTTTTAGGAAGCGCGGCAGCCAATTTGCACAAAGCAAGATCCACTAACAGCAATGAGATAATGACCAGATCATCTGATTTTTTAGTGATGTTACTTGAGGGATAAATGTTGGTCCCAGGGCACCGGGGAGAACTCCCCCTGCTCTTCTTCCAGATCGTGCCCGTGGAAACTTTTATGCCCACCTGAGAGGGTAGACCGAGCGTGGATCTTGGATACCTCCTGGGTGACAATAAAAGGGGGAAAATCACAGGCAATCAGGCAGGAAGCTTAGATTGCAGGTGAATAGAATGATAGAATCACAGAATAGTACAGCACAGAAGGAGGGAATTCAGCCCAGCGAGTCTGCACCGGCTCTTTCAAAGAGCAATCCAGTTAGTCCCACTTCCCCGCTCTTTCCCCATATCCCTGCAAATTGTTCTCCTTCCAGTATTTATCCAATTCTCTTTCGAAGGCTACTATTGAATCTGTTTCCACCGCCTCATCAGAAAGTGCATTCCAACTCATAACCACTCGTTGTGTAAAGAAGTTTTTCCTCATGTCGCCTCGGGTTCTTTTACCAATCACCTTAAAGCTCTGCCCTCCGGTTATCGACCCTTCAGCCAGTTTCTCTTTATTTACTCTATCTAAACCCTTCATGATTTTAAACAACTCTATCAAATCTCCTCTTCGCCTTGTCTGCTCTGAGGAATAATTAGAAGTTACTTTGTTTAATCTAGCAGGATGAGCCACTGACGTGTGGGGCTGCCCAGTGTGTTCGTTACTTTCTATTACTGCATGAAAACAAATCATACTCATTGAAATAAGTGAATCCGATTCACATGGTAACTCCAGAGCTGAGAGGTTACAACAATCAGGAAAGTCTGAACAGGCTGGGGCTCTTGTCTCTAGAAAAGAGAAGGCTGAGGGGTGACCTGATAGAGGTCTTTAAAATCAGCAAGTGGTCTGATAGGGTAGACGTAGAGAAGATGTTTCCACTTGTGGGGGAGCCCAGAACTAGGGGTCAAAATATAATATAGCCACTAATAAATCCAATAGGAAGTTCAGGAGAAACTTCTTTATCCAGAGAGTGGTGAGAATGTGGATCTCGTGACCACAGGGAGTAGTTGAGGTGAACAGCATAGACGTATTTAAGGGGAAGCTAGAGAAACAGTTGAAGGAGAAAGGAATAGAAGGATACGCTGATAGGATTCGATTAGTTTAGATAGGGTGAGATGAAGAGGGGTGGGAGGAGGCTCGTGTGGACCTGTTTGGCCGAATGGGCTGTTTCTGTGCTGTAAATTCTATGAATGTAATAACAACAACAACTTGCATTTATATAGCGCCTTTAATGTAGTAAAATGTCCCAAGGTGCTTCACAGGAGCGTTGACAAACAAAGCTTGATGCCGAGCCACATAATGTGATACCAGGACAGGTGACCAAAAGTTTGTCCAAGGATTGTTAAGGAGTGTCTTACAGGAGGAGAGCGAGGCGTAGAGGTTTAGGAAGTGAATGACAGAGCTTAGGACCTCGGCAGCTGAATGCACGACCACCAATGATAAAGGTTTGGAAATCACGGATGTGCAATAGGCGAGAATCGAAGGAGAGCAGAGATCTCGGCGGGTTGAAGGGGTGGAGGAGGTTACAGAGATAAGGAAGGGCAAGGCCATGGAGGGATTGGAAAACAAGGAGGAGAATTTTACAAACGAGGCATTGTTCAACAGGGAGCCAATGTAGGTCAGCGAGCACAGAGGTGACGAATGAATGGTTTTGGGGCAAGTTATTATACTGGCAGCAGTAATTTGGATGTCCATAAATATAAGGAGGGTGGAAGATGGGAGGCCGGCCTGGAGAGCTTTGGAAGAGTTAAGTCTGGAGAGAACAAAGGCATGGATGAGAAAAACATAGAAGCATAGAAGATAGGAGCAGGAGTAGGCCATTGGGCCCCTCAAGCCTGTTCTGCCATTTGATGAGATCATGGCTGATCATCCAAATTCAGTACCCTGTCCCTGCTTTCTCCCCATATCCCTAGATCATTTTAGCCATAAGAAATATATCTAACTCCTTCTTGAATATATTTAATGAATTGGCCTCAACTGCCTTCTGTGGTAGAGAAGTCCACAGGTTCATGACTCTCTGGGTGAAGAAATTCCTCCTCATCTCAGTCCTAAATGGCTTACCCCGTATCCTTAGACTGTGACCTCTGGTTCTGGATTCCCCCGCCATCAGGAACATCCTTCCTGCAGCTAGTCTGTCTAGTCCTGTTAGAATTTTATGAGTTTCAATGAGATCCCCTCTCATTCTTCTAAACTCTAGCAAATATAAGCCTAATCGACACAATCTCTCTTCGTACGTCATTCCTGCCATCCCAGGTATAATTCTGGTGAATCTTTGCTGCACTCCCTCCATGGCAAGAAGATACTTCCTCAGATAAGGCGACCAAAACTGCACACAATACCCAAGGTGTGGTCTCACCAAGGCACAGTACAACTGCAGCAAGACATCCTTGCTCCTGTAGTCGTATCCTCTCGCTATGAAGGCCAAGATACCATTTGCCTTATTAACCGCCTGCTGCAACTGCATGCTTACCTTTAGCGACTGGCGCACAAGGACACCCAGGTCTCATTGCACTTCCCCTTTTCCCAATCTATTGCCATTCAGATAATAATCTGTCCTCCTGTTTTTGCCACCAAAGTGGATACCCTCGCATTTATCCACATCATGATTTACCTTTTGTAAATCCATATTGACTTTGTCCGATCCTGTCACTGTTTTCCAAGTGCTCTGCTATTACATCTTTTCTAATGGACTCTAGCATTTTCCCCACGACCGATGTCAGGCTTACTGGTCTACAATACCCCGTTTTCTCTCTACCACCTTTTTTAAATAGTGGGGTAACATTAGCTACCTTCCAATCCATGGGAACTGTTCCAGAGTCTATAGAATTATGGAAGATGACCAGCAATGCATCTACTATTTCTAGGGCCACTTCCATAAGTACTCTAGGACTTAGATTATCAGGCCCTGGGGATTTATCGGCCTTCAATCCCGTCAATTTCCCTAACACCATTTCCCTACAAATACTGATTTCATTCAATTCCTCCCTCTCATTAGACCCTATGTTCCCCCACATCTCTGGGAGGTTATTTGTGTCCTCCTTTGTGAAGACAAAATCAAAGTATGTATTTAATTGGTCTGCCATTTCTTTGCTCCCCGTTATAATTTCCCCCGATTCTAACTGCAAGGGGCCTATGCTTGACTTTAACAATCTTTTTCTCTTCACATATCTACAGAAGATTTTACAGTCAGTTTTTATGTTCCCTGAAAGCTTACTCTCATATTCTATTTTCCCACTCTTAATTAATCCTTATGTACTCATTTGCTGAATGCTAAACTGCTCCCAATCCTCAGGTTTGCTGCTTTTTCTGGCCAATTTATATGTCCTGTCCTTGGATCTTATGCTAGCGCTAATTTCTCTTGTTAGCCACGGTTGAGTCACCTTTTTTGTTTTATTTTTATGCCAAATAGGGAAGAAAACATTTTGTAGTTCATCCATGCGATCTTTAAATGTTTGCCATTGCCTGTCCACCGTCAACCCTTTAAGTAACATTCCACAATCCATCCTAGCCAAGTTGCGCGTCATACCATCGTAGTTTCCTTTATTTAAATTCAGGACCCTAGTCTCGGAGTCAACTACTTCACTCTCCATCTTAATGAAATGTTTTCATTTTATGATCGCTCCTCCCCAAGGGGCCTCGAACAACAAGATTGCTAATTAATCATTTCTCAATACATAATACCCCATCTAAGATTGCGTGATCTCTAGATGGTTCCTCAACATATTGGTCCAGGAAACCATCCCAAATACACTCTATGATTTCCTCCACCACAGTATTGTTACTAACTTGGTTAGCCCAATCAAATGTAGATTGAAGTCACCCATGATAACCGCTGTGCCCTTATTGCACGCATCTCTAATTTCTCTTTTAATGCAATCCCCAACCTCAGCATTACTGTTTGGAAGTCTGTATACAACTCCCACTAAGGTTTTCTGCCCCTTGGTATTTCTCAGCTCTACCCATACAGATTCCACATCATCAGAGCTAATATCCTTCCATAATATTGTGTTAATCTCCTCTTTAACCAGCAATGTTACCCCACCTTCTTTTCCTTTTTGCCTGTCTTTCCTGAATATTGAATGCCTCTGGATGTTGAATTACCAGCCTTGGTCACCCTGGAGCCATGTTTCCTTAATCCCAATTATATCATATCCATTTACATCCATTTGTGCAGCTAATTCATTCACCTTATTATCAATGCTCCTCGCATTAAGACACAAAGGCCTAGAAATTCAGTCTGGACACTTTTGGGGCACTAAAGTCGGGCGCTCGCTAAAGTTAGCGCCCGCCGGAAAGTGCAGGCCACCTCGCCGAAATTCAGTAGAGTTGGCCAAGAGTTTGGCCGAGCGCTGAAACTGGCGTTGCAATGCTCTGTTCAGGCGCTAATCCGGCGATGCGGATGATAACGCCGAGGCCGGGCGCAGCGCAGGTGCGGTCATGTTTTGATTGACAGCAGACACCCTGACGCCGGCCTGCTCTTAAAGGGGGAAGGGTCGACTTTGACTGCTGCCACGCCCTGCATACTGGAGCCCTGCAGCTAGGCCTCAACACTGCTGGTGGGCCAAAATAGCGCCAGGAGACATGGAGAGGGCCCGTGAACGAGCGCAGCACTTCTCCGAGCATGCTCTGAGGGTGCTCATTAATGGTGTGGAGGACAAAAGACAGATCTTGTGCCCGGACAGTGGCAACAAGGCTCCCAGGAACGAGTACAGGAAAGCCTGGAGGAGAATCGCCCGCAGGGTGTCATCCACCTGCGATGTCCCCAGGAGTGCAGACCAATGCCGCAAGAAGTTCAACGACCTCACTCGGTTGGTGAAGGTGAGTACCCTTGCCAGTGTCCTCCTCATCCTTGCATGTGAACCTCACATTATGGGCAAAGGGACCTCAAAGGCCTAATGGGCAGCCCTCCTCCCACAGCAATGGCACTGGCATGATCATCAATAGCACTTTCTGCACTTACCACACTGGCCAAGCTATTCCACCATGGGAGGCAGTGCACACAGCAACAGGGCACCACACTGGCCAAGCTATTCCACCATGGGAGGCAGTGCACACAGCAACAGGGCACCACACTGGCCAAGCTATTCCACCATGGGAGGCAGTGCACACAGCAACAGGGCACCACACTGTACTTAGAGTCCGTCCTTTCTCTTGCAGGCCAAGCTGGCAAGGAATTTGAGGAGCCAGACTGTCACCGGTGGAGGCTGCCCTCAGTACCAGGCACTCACTGATCTGGAGGAGAGCGTGGCTGGACTCATGCGTGCCCGGGTGACTGGCCCTGTTGCGATCGGAGATGCGGACCCTGTACTGGGACCCACTGGTAAGGACATGACCGGTTGGACCTCTCTCATTGCCCTAGCGCTTCAGATCTAGATCCTTTCCCACTGACCGACAAATGCGCATAATGCCACCACTCAGGCCTCCCTCGCTGACGCCGTGTCCTCACTCTAAAGCTACTCTTATGCCTTCCTGCTTTCAGCTGCTGAGGAGGAGGTGGTCCCTGAAGCTCCGAGTGCCAGGCCCTTGGAGGAGGAGGACGACGAGGACCAGGAGGAAGGCGGCACATCGGGGGAACCCTCAGCCGCGCCAGGGGATGGCAATGGAGTGGGGACATCTGGCCTGCAGGAGAGCCAGGGGGAAGTGTTGCAGGGGAGGGCAGATCCTGTGGCCAGTGGGGTTGAGGCACGCGGGAAGGGTCCGGCAGCACGCCGGCCTGCTCCCCAGAGGGGGGAGGTGTTGCAGGGGAGGGCAGATCCTGGGCCCAGTGGGGTTGAGGCAGGCGGGAGGGTTCGGCCAGCTCGGCCGCCTTCTCCCCAGAGGGAGAGTCCTCCCTCCAGTCCGGAGAGGGTCCTCGCCCAGGAGGTGCACCTCCTCGAAGAGTTCTCGGCGGCCTCTGAGCGGCGCCACCAGGAGTTCATGGGGGTTGTGGACCAGATGCCTCAGGCCATTCAGTCCCTGGCTCAGAGTGTGGTCGCATTTGGGGAATCACAGGCCAGGGGGGTGGAACAACTCACGGCAGCCCATGACAGGGGTGTCCAGCATCTCGCGGCAGTGCAGGACGCGACTCGCGAGATGAGTGGTGCAGTCCAGACACTGGCACAGCTGATGCGGCCACATACCAGGGCAGTTCGGGCACTCACTTCTACCACACTCGCTGTGGCGCAGAGGCTTTGCCACGGCACCCGCCGCCCTGCTGCAGCACAGCGGTCTGGCCTCCACCAGATAGCAACGCCTAATGCACTGCCAGGCCGGCCGAGTGCCAGTGTCTCTGGCGAACATCGCGCGCCTGCCATCAGCCAGCTTGCCCCCCTTGGTGCAGCCGACACTGCCACTCCCCCAGCCAAGGTGCGACGAGCTGCTGCTGGCACTGATGCTGGCCAGCGACAGCTGCAGCAGTCAGCAGCCGGCCCCTCCCGGGACGTGTGTCGTCTAGGCCGACCCCCAAGGGCATCTGCCGACACGCCTCGGGGCCCTCATGAGCCTTCCCCCAGCCTTGTCCCAGCCACAGGGCCCAGGTTGAGGTGGAGCAGCAGGTCGGGCAGGGGCTGAGGAAGGCTGTCTAAAGACTCGCCCTCTCGGCACACCCACTAGAGTGTGGTGAGAGCGGTTTTTTATATATGGGGGGCTTGTGTTTTGGGGGGGATTATTTTGGGAAGGCCGAAGATCAAGGCCTTGTTTGTTTTTATGGGGGTGTTTGTGTTGTGGAGGGGGGCCCTTATTTTTGTAAGGCCGATGTTGAAGGCCATTTGGATGGCCAAGTTTTGTAAGTCCTCCCCAGGTTTTGGGAGCAACAGATGTTCTTGACTGTTTTTTGGGGCTCTTGTCTGTTTTTCTGTTTCATGTGGGAAGGGCCCTGAGTTTGTGAAATAAAGCGTTTTATTTATTCAGCATGTCCAGGTGTCATGTTTCAAGTGGTTGTTGCATTAACCGGCCGAGGGCTTGCGGAGCGGCTGCCTTCAGGTGCGTACATTTCCACAGCCCATTCCCTGACAGGGGGCCTAGAAGTGTCGAGCAATAAGCCCCCGGCGGACGGCCCTTGGACCTTGTGGCTCCCTCCTGGGCTGGTACTCCTCCTCCTCCTCCTCCTCCTCCTCATGGTCCTCCTGCTCATCCTCCTGAGGTGGTGGTGCAATGTCAGGTGGCAGTGCCTGAGTCCTGCGGATAGCCAGGTTGTGCAGCATGCAGCACACGACGACGAACTGGGAGACTCTATCCGGCGAGTACTGTAGAGAGCCGCCGGAATGATCCAGGCAGCGGAACCGTTGCTTGAGGATGCCTATCGTTTGCTCTATGATGTTCCTTGTGGCTTGATGGCTTTCGTTGTATGCCTCCTCCGCTGGGGTCCTGGGCGCGTGGAGTGGGGTCATGAGCCATGTACACAAAGGGTAGCCCTTGTCCCCAATAAGCCATCCCCTTGGTGGAGGCTGTGCCTCGAACATGTCAGCCACAGTAGTCTGGCGCAGGATGAATGCATCGTGGCTGCTTCCTGGGAAGCGGGCATTGACAGCTAGGATGCGCTGCCTGTGGTCACACACCAGCTGTACATTGAGGGAATGGTAGCCCTTCCGGTTGCGGTAATCCTCGGCATTGTGGATAGGTGCCCGCATAGCCACATGCGTGCAGTCAATGGCGCCCTGCACCATGGGGAAGCCCGCGAACCTGCCAAATCCGACTGCACGCTGCTCCTGCCTCTGTCGGGTCATGGGGAAGGAGATGAATTGGTGTCTCCTCGCGAAAAGTGCATCGGTGACCTGCCGGATGCAGCGATGCACGGCAAACTGGGAGATGTTTGCTATGTCCCCAGCAGCGGCTTGGAAGGAGCCGCTTGCATAAAAGCTCAGAGCCACCGTGACCTTCACTTCCACCGAGAGAGACGTCCTGCACATCAGCTGTGGACGCAGATCTCTGTGAAGCAGCTGGCAGATCTCTGCAACCACCTCCCTTCTGAAGCGCAGCCTCTTAACACAATGCGCGGCAGTCATGGTGAGATAGGACACCTGCTGCCGGTATTGCCTGAGTGTGTAAGGCCTACGTTGCCGACGCCTGATGGCCCCTCTGCGTCTAGGCATGGCTGGCCCTCTCTCACAACGTCTGCGAGCCCTTCGCACATAATGCTGCAACTCAGGGTTGCACCCCCATACAGCCCCCATAATGAAGTTGAAAACAGTGAAATCACAATGAGTCAAATGTCAAAGCACTGGCCAGAAGCCAAAAATACCTCGCCTATGTTGTCCCAAATCAGTTAGCTCTGTCCCTTGGTCTCTGTCCAGAAATCCAAAGCAGTAAAGTCATTGCAGCAAAATGGCTGGGCTTTATAGGTCAGTGTAAGTGCCCTTTAATTAGCGCTCCCCGAGGCCCACAGGGCCTCTGTTGCGTTCCACTTCACAGTTCTTAACAGCGCCACGCCCACATTGGGCGGGCGCCACTGAATTTCCAGTCTGGGGCGCACAAACAGCGTTGCGCAACGATATGACGTCATAAGCTGCGCGCGCACCTGAGCGGGCGCAAACACTTTGCGCCGGCGCTAAATGTCAACTGAATTTGGGCGTCGGCGCGGATCGCGCTGCGCCCCGGCGCAAAGTGCCCAGCGCTGGAAGTAGACACCTCTTATGGCGTTAACGGCTGGCGCTATCCACTGAATTTCTAGGCCAAAGTCTTCAGGCTTGTTTTTTTAATACTTTTAGTCCTTTTAGAATTATTATTTACTGTGGCCATGTTTGATTTACACCCTTGATTTCTCTGCCTTCCACTTTTGCTTTTCTACTTCCTGTCTTTTGCTTCTATCCTTGCTTCCCTTATCTCTGTCTCCCTACACAGGTTCCCAACCCCCTGCCCTTTTAGTTTAAACCCTCCCCAAGAACACTATCAAACACTCCCCCAGGACATTGGTCCCGGTCCTGCCCAGGTGCAAACCGTCCAGTTTGTATTGGTCCCACCTCCCCCAGAACCGGTTCCAATGTCCCAGGAATTTGACACCCTCCCCCTTGCACCATTCCTCTAGCCACACCTTCATCTGAAATATCCTTCTATTTGCACTCTGACTAGCACGTGGCACTGGTAGCAATCCTGAGATTACTACCTTTGAGGTACTATTTTTTAATTTACCTCCTAACTCCCTATATTCAGCTTTTAGGGCCTCATCCCCCTTTTTACCTATATCGTTGGTACCTATATGCACCACGACAGCTGGCTGTTCACATTCCCCCTCCAGAATGCCCTGCAGCTGCTCCAAGACATCCTTGACACTTGCACCAGGGAGACAACATACCATCCTGGAGTCTCGTTTGCGGCCACAGAAAAGTCTATCTATTCCCCTTACAATAGAATGCACTATCACTATAGCACTGCTGCACTTTTTATTGCCGTCCTGCGCAGCAGAAACACCCATGGTGCCAGGAAGTTGGCGACTGCTGCCTTCCCCCAATATGCCATCTCCCCCAACTGTATCCAAAGCGGTATATCTGTTTGAGAGGGGGATGGCCACAGGGGACCCCTGCACTACCTGCCTGCGCCTACTACTCTGCCTGGCGGTCACCGATTCCCTTCCTGCCTGTGCAGCCTTTACCTGCGGTGTGACCAACTCCCTAAACGTGCTATCCACGATGTCCTCGGCATCGTGAATTCTCCAGTATGTATCCATTTGCAGCTACAGCACTGCAATGCCATCTGGCAGTTGCTGCAGCTTGATACACTTCCCGCACACATGGTTGTCAGGGGGGTTTCAGCAGCAGATGAGCGGAGTCACGTGGAAACGGGTAATGTTACGGAGGTGGAAGTAGGCAGTCTTGATGATGGAGGTGTTATGTGGTCAGTAGCTCATCACTCCAGGGACTTGAGCACATAAATCTAGGCTGTGCAGTGCTGAGGGAGTGCTGCACTGTCAGGGGTGCAGTCTTTCGGATGAGACGTTAAACCGAGGCCCTGTCTGCCCTCTCAGGTGGACGTAAAAGATCCCATGGCACTATTTTGAAGAAGAGCAGGGGAGTTCTCCCCAGAGTGTGGGCCATTATTTGTCCCTCAATCAACATAACAAAAACAGTTTATCTGTTCATTATCACATTGCTGTGTCTGGGAGCTTGCTGTGCGCAAATTGGCTGCCGCATTTCCCACATTACATCAGTGATTACACTTCAAAAGTATTCATTGGTTGTAAAGCGCTTTGAGACATCCAGTGATCGTGAACATAAGAACATAAGAAATAAGAGCAGGAGCCTGCTCCACCATTCAATAAGACATGGCTGATCATCCATCTCAACTCCACTTTCCTGCCCGATCTCCACAGCCCTTGATTCCCCTAGAGTCCAAAAATCTATCTATCTCAGCCTTGAATATACTGAAAGACTCAGCAGTCACAGACCTCTGGGGCAGAGAATTCCAAAGATTCACAAGCCTCTGAGTAAAGAAATTTGTCCTCTTCTCAGTTTTAAATGGCTTTCCCCTTATCCTGAGACTATGCCCCCTAGTTCTAGACACTCCAGCCAGGGGAAACAACCTCTCAGCATCTACCCTGTCAATCCCCTTCAGAATCTTGTATGTTTCAATGAGATCACCTCTCATTCTTCTAAACTCCAGAGGGTATCGGCACAATCTACAACATCTCTCATCAAAGGACAGCCCTCTCATCCCAGGAATCAATCCAGTGAACCTTTAAAGTACCGCCTCCAAGGCAAGTATATCCTTCCTTAGATAAGGAGACCAAAACTGTGCACAGTACTCCAGGGGTGGTCTCACCAAGGCCCTGTACAGTTGTAGCACGACTTCCTTACTCTTATACTACAACCCTCTTGCAATAGAGGCCAACATGCCATTTGGCTTCCTTATTGCTTGCTGCACCTGCATGCTAGCTTTCTGTGTTTCTTGCACGAGGGCACCCAACTCTCTCTGAACACAAACATTTGAAAGATTCTCACCATTTAAAAAATAGTCTGTTATTCTATTCCTCCTACCAAAGTGAATAACCTCACATTTCCCTACATTATACTCCATCTGCCACCTTACTGCCCACTTACATAGTCTCTCTATATCCCGTTGCAGCCTCTTTGTCTTCTCCTCACAGAGGCGCTATAGAAATGTAAGGCCTAAAAATTTGGTTGCTTTGCACTTCCCGTTAGCGCCCCTTTAGGGCGAAAGGCTACGAGCTCCTTTGCGCGGCGCCCCCAACGCCACCCGTGAAATTCCATGGGAGGTTAGTGGCAGCGGTAACCGTCAGTGCCCTGTGGCCCTACACTGCCGATGATAAAATCATCACCGTGCGCAGCGCCCCGCTCACGCCCCGGCATGCGACCTTCGGAGCACCCCCTGACTAAACGCCGGACGATATGTCCGAGGGGTCAGGGGGGCCCACTTGTGGCCGGGGCAGCACTAATTAAAGGGAAGATGCCGGGTGGACATTTTTGTTGTTGGCCGCCTGCCAGCACCTGCCCCCTCTGCCATCCCCGGCCTCCTCTGAAGCCGCCCCGCGCAGTGTCAGCTGCGCTTATTGAGCCTGGCACTTCTTTTGAGGCCCGGGCTCTTTTGCAGGCACTCCGATCCCTGGTGGCCCTGCTGGGCCCCGGGTCGCGCTGCGCAAGGCCCCTCCGCTTTAAGAAGGGGAGGTAGGCTTGCAGTAACATGGTGCAATATTCACTCGCAGCACCCCAAGAGGAAGGCGGGGCCCTGCCAGTAGCACCCCACTTCCCTCTTGGGGCACTACCGATGAAATTCGGCCGCGGGGGTGCTAATGTTTTCAGGGCGCTAGATGTAGCAAAGTTAGTGCCCCAAAGGGTGCATGACACAATTTTTCCCCCTAAGTCTTTCTTTCTTTCTTTTACTGCAAAGCAACAAGTGCCCTGGGCTGATCACAGTCTCCGCCCGTTAGAATTCCCACCTAATGTGAGTATATTTAATTTTGATTAAAAAAATTCCTGCATTTTGAAGTTGACCAAAATAAACCGAATATCTTGTTCCATAACTCAGAATGCTGCACTGTCGGAGCGTCAGTACTGAAGGAGCGTTGCACTGCCGGAGGGGTGGTACTGAGGGAGCGCTGCACTGTCAGATGGTCACTATTGAGGGAGTGCTGCACTGTCAGAGGGGTGGTACTGAGGGAGCGCTGCACTGTCGGATGGTCACTATTGAGGGAGTGCTGCACTGTCAGAGGGGCAGTACTGAGGAGCGCTGCACTGTCGGATGGTCAGTTTTGAGGGTGCGCTGCACTGTCGGATGATCAGTTTTGAGGGAGCGCTGCACTGTCAGAGGGGCAGTACTGAGGGAGCGCTGCACTGTTGGAGAGGCAGTACTGAGGGAGTGCTGCATTGTCGGTGGGGCAGTACTGATGGAGCGCTGCACTGTCGGGGGGCAGTACCGCGGGAGCGCTGCACAGTCAGAGGGGCAGCACTGAGAGAGCACTACACTGTCAGAGGGGCAGCACTGAGGGAGCGCTAAACTGTCGGAGGGGCAGTACTGAGGGAGCGCTGCACTGTCGGAGGGGCAGTACTGAGGGTGCACTGCACTGTCAGAGGGGCAGTACTGATGGAGCGCTGCACTGTCAGAGGGGCAGTACTGAGGGAGCGCTATACTGTCAGAGGGGCAGTACTGATGGAGTGCTGCACTGTCGGTGGAGCAGTACTGATGGAGCACTGCAATTGTCAGTGGAGCAATACTTAGGGATTGCATACGAACATGATTCGGCTATTCAGCCTCTCGAGCCTGTTACAGCGGGAAAGGAGGAGGCCATTCAGCTCCACGAGGCTGTTACTTATGAACTCAAGAAGTCCATTCTTCCCCTCGAGAATGTTACATAGCTACAGGAAGCGGACATTTAGCCCCTTGAGCCTGCTACATAGGAAAAGTAGGAAGCCAATCAACTCCTTGAGCCTCTTGCACAGGAAAAGGAGTAGGCCCCTTTCGCCCCATGAGGCTCTTGCATAAGAAAAGGAGTAGGTCATTCAGCCCTTCGAGCTATTTACATAGGAACATTGGCCAGTTATTCCATCGAGCCTGTAACACAGGCCATTCTGTCCTTTGGGCCTGTTTCATAGAAACAGGAAGAGCCCCATTCAGCCTCTCGACCCTTTCACAGAGGAACAGGAGGTGACCATTTAGCTCATCGAGCAATTTACATAGGAACATTGGCCATTTAGCCCATCGAGCCTGTAACACAGACCATTCTGTCCTTTGCGCCTGTTTCATAGGAACAGGAGGAGGCAATTCAGCCCTTCGAGACTGTTACATAGGAACAGGATGTGGCCATCCAGTCCATTGAGCTTGTGACACAGGCCATTCAGCCCTTTGGGCCTGTTGCATCGCAACAGGAGGAAACCTATCCAGCCCCTTGAGGCAGTTGCATAGGAACAGGAGAAGGCAATTCAGCACTTTGAGCCTTTTGCATATGAACACGATTAGGCCAATCAGCCCTTTGGGCCTGTTGCATAGGAACATGAAGAGTCCCATTCAGCACTTTGAGCCTGTTAATTAGGAACATGAGGAGGCAACTCATCCCCTCAAGACTGATACAACGAAACAGGAGGAGGCCATACAGCTGCCCTTAGCCTTGAAAGGGGTTTTCCTCGAGAGGTTTCCCTGAAGATTCTCTCTCTAGAGGCATCTCTCTCTTGCACAGTAAAACCTTGAGTGGTTCGACCCACTCGCCCCTTAGATTCTACACTCTGGTCTTAGGCACAGGAACTACAATGTACAGAAAACTCTTGTAGACCAAGTTTGATGAAACAAAATGACATTTTATTGCATAAGGAAAAATATCAAATCAAATGCGAGCAGATAAGGGAGTACATGGGAGGGAAAAACACACACACAAATCATAACGACACAGAACTAACTAAAGCAAATACAGTCATCTTATACTCTACAAAGATTATCATGAAATAAGGAAACACACGGAACATCGAGGGACAACAACTCATGTTAATTGTGTGATGAAATATTCCATTCATCACTGCCTGTGACTGTGGTTGGTTTCAGGTTCCCACTTACCATTGTATTGCCTGTGACTGTGGTTGGTTTCAGGTTTCTCCTCACCATTGTATTGTGTATTGGAATGTATGGAATGTGTTGTGTGTAGGGCTCCGCCCATACCTGGCCTCTATGTAAGCCAGCTCAGTCTGGCCTCACAGCCAGTACTGCAGACCACCAGGGAAGATACCTCTCTCCACTGCGTGTTATCTTCTAAGTTAATAAAAGCCTTGTTTTGTTTCGCTAACATCGAGTCTCGGGATTATTGAGGCACATCAATTTTGTTAACTTATTTTTCAACACAATGGATCAACTCCTGAAATCCGAACGTTTGGATTTGGATCAGCATGCTCCGGACGCATCAGCACGCTTCGGACACTGGTTTATGTGTATGGAATTCTTCCTGGACAATTCCGCAGCCGTCAAAGACGCTACGGACGCTGCGAGTATGAAACTCGGAATTCTGCGGAATTGGGTAAGCCACCGGGTTTACCCCCTCATCCAAGATGCCGACACGTACCTGGCCGCCTGCGACATCTTAAAGGCGCATTACCAGCAGCCTACGAATGAGGTGTATGCTAGGCATCTGCTCGCCACTCGCGCACAGCGACCTGGGGAATCGGTGGAGGAGTTCCTAGGCACCCTGAAAATGCTTGGCAAAGACTGCAAGTGCCGAGATGTAAAAGCCGCAGTGTACACCGACGAGCTTGTTCGCGATGCCTTTATCACAGGCCTCAGCTCCACTTACATCCGGCAAAGACTGCTGGAAAAAACGGGATTGGACCTGAAACAGGCTGCGGACACCGCGCGATCCCTGGATGTGGCCCAAAGAAACTCGGACGCCTACTCTTCAGCCCGCGCCGTCCACGCCGCCACGTGTGCACCAAGGGCGCCGCCATCTTGGAAGGCATCTTCCCCGCCCGGCAGCCCGACACCGTCGGGGCCCCGCTCTCCCCCCAGAAGCCCTACGACAGCTGCGACGCATCGGGGACTGAACTGCTACTTCTGCGGGCAGCCAAAGCACACCAGAAACCTGTGCCCGGCGAAAGGCACCACCTGCTTTAAGTGCGGTAAGAAGGGGCACTTTGGGAAGGTGTGCAGAGGGAACCCCGCTGGAAAACCAAAACCCGCCACCGCCGCGTGTGCGCCGTGGGAGCCGCCATCTTGGACGCCATCTTGCCCGACCTCGTGGTGTCCGCCATCTTGTGAGCAGACAGCGCGGACGCCATCTTGTCTCGATCAGGGCTCTACAGTGGCATCGGTCACAGTGGACCAGACCAGGCCCCACCCGCTATCCAAATCAATGGTGGACATCGAGGTAAACGGGTGCGGGGTTAAATGTTTAATTGACAGTGGAAGCACGGAGAGTTTTATCCACCCGGAACTGGCACGACAACTCTCCCTAAAGGTGGTCCCTACTCGGGGTACCATCTCTATGGCTGATAAAACCCAGACATCGACCATTCTGGGTTACTGCACGGTACAATTGTCCGTTAACGGGACTGTATACGATAATTTTAAAGTATTAATCATGAAGAATCTATGCGCGAGCGTGATCTTGGGCCTGGATTTCCAGTGCAACCACCAAAGCATCACGCTCAAGTACGGTGGGTCCCAGCCGCCCCTCACAGTGTGCGGCCTGGCTACCCTGAAGGTAAAGCCGCCTTCGCTATTCGCGAACCTTACCCCTAACTGCCGGCCAATAGCGACCAAAAGCAGGAGGTACAGCTGGGAGGACAGGCGGTTTATCGCAACCGAGGTAGGCAGGCTCCTGAAAGAGCGCATTATTGAATGCAGCAATAGCCCGTGGCGTGCCCAAGTGGTGGTGGTAAGGGGTAGCGAGAAGAAACGGATGGTGATCGACTATAGCTAAACGATCAACAGGTACACCCAACTAGACGCCTACCCGCTACCCCGCATATCAGAAATGTTGAACCAAATCGCCCAATACCGGGTGTTCTCCACCATCGACCTCAAGTCAGCGTACCACCAGCTCCCTATCAGACCAGAGGACCGCCCGTACACCGCTTTCGAGGCGAACGGACGCCTCTACCAATTCCTCAGAGTCCCCTTTGTGGTGACGAATGGGGTCTCGGTCTTCCAGAGGGAGATGGATCGCATGGTCGATGGCCACCACTTGCAGGCAACCTTCCCCTACCTCGACAACGTCACCATCTGCGGTCACAACCAGCAGGATCACGACTCGAACCTCGAGAGTTTCCTGAAAACCGCACAAAAACTCAACCTCACCTACAACGAGGACAAGTGCATTTTCAACACCACGCGCCTCTGCATACTAGGCAGCGTGGTGGAGAATGGGGAAATCGGACCAGACCCCGACCGATTGCGCCCCCTACGGGAGCTGCCCCTGCCCAACACTCCCAAAGCCCTGAAAAGGTGCCTGGGGTTATTTTCTTATTATTCCCAATGGGTCCCCAACTACTCCGACAAAACCCGCCCCCTCTTGAAAGCATCCTCTTTTCCGCTCCCTGCTGAGGCCCACGCCGCCTTCAAAAGCATTAAGCAGGATATTGAGCGGGCCACGCTACAGGCAGTGGACGAGAACACTCCATTTCAAGTGGAAAGTGATGCGTCTGACTTTGCCTTGGCGGCCACCCTCAACCAGGCGGGGCGGCCCGTAGCTTTCTTCTCGAGGACCCTCCAAGGGCCCGAGATCAGACACTCCTCCGTGGAAAAGGAGGCCCAAGCCATCGTGGAGGCAGTGCGCCACTGGCGCCACTACCTAGCCGGCAAACGCTTCACCCTACTTACCGACCAGCGGTCGGTAGCGTTTATGTTCAATAATAAACAGAGGGGGAAGATCAAAAATGATAAGATTCTTAGGTGGCGGATCGAGCTCTCCACCTTCGAGTATGACATCATTTACCGGCCAGGGGCCCTTAACGAATCCCCAGATGCCCTCTCACGAGGGATGTGTGCCAGCGCCACCGGGGATCGGCTACAGACCCTCCACAATGACCTCTGCCACCCAGGGGTCACGCGGCTGTTCCACTTCATAAAGTCCCGCAACTTACCCTACTCGATTGAGGAAGTTCGGTCTCTGACTAGGAACTGCCGCACTTGCGCTGAGTGCAAGCCTCGGTTCTACCACCCTGATAGAGCCCACTTAATCAAAGCTACACGGCCCTTTGAGCGGCTCAGCTTAGATTTCAAGGGCCCCCTCCCGTCCGTCGACCGCAATGTTTACTTCCTGAACATTGTGGACGAATACTCCCGGTTCCCATTCGCCTTCCCCTGCCCAGACATGACCAGCGCCACGGTCATTAAGTGCCTCAACAGCCTGTTCTGCCTGTTCGGTATGCCGAGCTACATCCACACGGATGGGGGGCGTCCTTCATGAGTGAAGAGCTACGCCAGTACATGCTGTCCAGGGGTATCGCCACGAGCCGTACCACCAGCTACAACCCCCGGGGTAACGGTCAAGTGGAGGGAGAGAACGGGACAGTATGGAAAGCAGTCACTCTAGCTCTAAGGACCAAGGGCCTCCCTATCTCCCGCTGGCAGGAAGTCCTCTCAGATGTGCTCCATTCGATACGGTCGCTATTGTGTACTGCCACTAATGCCACGCCTCATGAACGAATGTTTAGCTTCCCCCGGAAATCCACCTCAGGTTTATCCATGCCGTCATGGCTCTCCACCCCGGGTCCGGTATTCGTGCGAAGGCATGTGAGGGGCCATAAGACGGACCCTCTCGT
This sequence comes from Somniosus microcephalus, assembly GCF_052327205.1. Classification (NCBI taxonomy): domain Eukaryota; kingdom Metazoa; phylum Chordata; class Chondrichthyes; order Squaliformes; family Somniosidae; genus Somniosus; species Somniosus microcephalus. The sequence continues at coordinate 35,620,475 of NC_141016.1, forward strand.
GGAGCCAGTGCACCTACTCCACGACAGCCCCCAATACGCGTATGTCCGGCACGCCGACGGAAGGGAGGACACCGTGTCAATAAAAGACGTCGCCCCAGCCGGTAACGACAACAACCACGGCAATAGCAGCAACAACGACCACAGCAACTCTTACCCACCCACTACTCTTTCATTACCCCCGGAAGAGCATCGACCAACGGCACCCCCACAAACTACCCCTTCAACAACCCTGGCGGCACCCCCGGCAGAGACCCAGGAGGCCACCGGGGACACCCAGCCGACACCCGCGACACCACAACAGCCACGTCGGTCACAGAGGACTACCAAACCCCCGAACAGACTAAATCTATAGAAGGGGTGAATGTGATGAAATATTCCATTCATCACTGCCTGTGACTGTGGTTGGTTTCAGGTTCCCCCTCACCATTGTATTGCCTGTGACTGTGGTTGGTTTCAGGTTTCTCCTCACCATTGTATTGTGTATTGGAATGTATGGAATGTGTTGTGTGTAGGGCTCCGCCCATACCTGGCCTCTATGTAAGCCAGCTCAGTCTGGCCTCACAGCCAGTACTGCAGACCTCCAGGGAAGATACCTCTCTCCACTGCGTGTTATCTTCTAAGTTAATAAAAGCCTTGTTTTGTTTCGCTAACATCGAGTCTCGGGATTATTGAGGCACATCAAATTGTACCCTTAAAACCACCCCCTTATTAAACCTATCTAGATCTGATTGTGAAGGGCCAGAAACATGCTCACCAATCCCACTAGGAAGTGTAAGATTTTTGAAATCGAGTCTGTGTTTGGTCCTTTCAGGCGTTTCGTCTCCACGTGGATCGTGGAGCCCCTGCGAGCTGCGCCACACCTCTCTCCTGAGGTGGGGGTCGGGGGCGGCTGGACACCGGCGGGCCTGGATGTCGGTGGGGTCGAGGATCATTGGCTCGACCCTGGTTAGAGGAGCCTTGGGCTGGCTCCCATCGCTTCTTCAGTTTTCTTTTCTCTCTTCTCCCGAGCCGGGGTGGCTGGAAGGTTTCTTCTCTTGGGGTTTTATTTTTTTTGTTTCTTCTACCAAGCTGGGTCGATGACCTCTCGTTCCGGCAACGGCCCGGGGATGGTTGATGATCTCCCGATGTGCTTCCCCGGGGTGGAACACCGGTTTCGAGACGGCCTTCTCGATGTTGGCTTCCTTCTTCCTCCTGCGACTGCCTGCTTCTTCTTCTGGGTGTCCGGATTCAAAACGTGTGTCTCAGCTCAAGCTGCATTCTTGCAACTGTCTGCGTTCCAACTCGCTTGCCTCTCGCTCCGACTGCCGAAAAGTCTCTCCAGATATACCTTTCTTCCAGAGGCTTAACTTCCCGCCCAAAATCAGGTTAGTCTTGGTTTTATTTTTGGCGGGCTGCGAGCACAGTGGGGTAGCCATTATATTTTAAATGTCTTAAACGGCTGGTAACAGGCCCATCTCTGGTCTGGAATTGCCTTAATTGTTTTTAATATCCTGCTGATCTCGTTATCTAGTCCTGGGTGCTGTTCTCATGAATATGAAATTGTCCCATTTTGTCTGGGGCAACATTTTGATGGCCTCTGGCTCCAGGCCGATCTTGACTAGATCTGCATCTAATCCATATGCATACGTGCAGGTCTGGTTTCGTTCTCTCAAGAACGGCTTCCAGAACTTACTGTGGGTTGAATCCACAAATCTGTCTGAGGTTGCGCAGGAACCATTTTAAAGTGTCCCAATAAGCTGGTCACATGGTATGGCGGCCATTTTGTATGCCCCTTTTTCTGGGCTCCTTTTAAAACAGTCTTTAAAATCATGGCCTCTTCTGCCATTTGACCCTTATTAATACAAAGTCCTATTTTGCGAATCCTACAGCCTGTTACAATGGAACAGGAGGAGACCCATTCAGGCCCTCGAGCCTGTTACACAGGAACAGGAGGAGGCCCATTCAGCCCCTCGAGCCTGTTACACAGGAACAGGAGGAGGCCCATTCTGCCCCTCGAGCCTGTTATATAGGAACAGGAGGGGGCCCATTCAGCCCCTCGAACCTGTTATATATGAACAGGAGGAGGCCCATTCAGCCTCTCGACCCTGTTATATAGGAAAAGGAGGAGGCCCATTCAGCCCCTCGAGCCTGTTATATAGGAACAGGAGGAGGCCCATACAGCCTCTCGAACCTGTTACACTGGAAAAGGTGGAGGCCCATTCAGTCCCTCGAGCCTGTTGCACAGGAACAGGAGGAGGCCTATTCAGCCCCTCGAGCTAATTGTATAGGAACAGGAGTTGGCCCAATAAGCATCCTGAGATTGTTGACTAGGAACAGGAGGTGTACCATGCAGCCCCTTGAGCTGTTGCATAGGAATAAGATGTCAATGAGCCCCCGTGAGCTTGTTACAAGGAACAGGAGTAGGCCTAATAAGCATCTCGAGACTGTTGCATTGAAACAGGAGGAGGCCATTCAGCCCCTTGAGCATGTTCATAGGAACAGGATGAGGCCAATTCAGCCCCAAGAGGCTGTTACTTATGAACACAAGAAGTCCATTCTTCCCCTCGAGAATGTTACATATCTACAAGAAGAGGTCATTTAGCCACTTGAGCCTGCAACATAGTAACATGAGGAGGCCATTTAGCCCTTCACACCAGTTACATAGGAACAGGAGTGGTACCATTCCGCCCCCTTGAAGCTGGTACAGATGAACAGCACAAGGCGATTAAGCATCTTGATACTGTTACATAGGAAAAGGAGGAAGCCAATCAACTCCTCGAGCCTGATGCACAGGAATAGGAGGCGGCTCTTTCAGCCGCATGAGGCTTTTACATATGAAAAGGAGTAGGTCATTCAGCCCCTCGAGCTACTTACATAGGAAAATTGGCCATTTAGCCCATCGAGCCTGTCACACAGGCCATTCTGTCCTTTGGGCCTGTTTCATAGAAACAGGAAGAGGCCCATTCAGACTCTCGAGCCTTTTACAGAAGAACAGGAGGTGGTCATTTAGCCCAATGAGCTACTTACGTAGGAACATTGGACATTTAGCACATCGAGCCTGTTACACAGGCCATTGAGTCCTTTGGGCCTGTTGCATTGGAACAAGAGGAGGCCCATTCAGTCCCTCGAGCCTGTTACACGGGAACAGGAGGCGTCCCATTCAGTCTCCCGAGCCTGTTACATAGGAGCAGGAAGAGACCATTCTGTCCCTCGAGGCTGTTGCATAGGAACAGGAGGTGGCCATCTAGCCCATCGAGCCTGTGACCCAGGCCATTCACCACTTTGGCCTGTTGCATCAGAACAGGAGTAGGCAAATCCAGTCCCTTGAGGCAGTTGCATAGGAACAGGAAGAGTCCCATTCAGCACTTCGCGCCTGTTACATAGGAACATGAGGAAGCAATTCATCACCTCGAGACTGATTCAATGGAACAGGAGGAGGCCATACAGCTGCCCTTAGCCAGTTACAATGGAACAGGAGGAGGCTATACAGCCCCTCGAACCTGTTACATAGGAAAAGCAGGTGGCTGCTTAGCCAATCGAGACTGTTGCATAGGAATAGGAAGAGATCCATTCAGCGCCTCGACACCGTTAAACAGGAACAGGAGGAGGCCCATTCATTCCCTCGAGCCTGTTATATAGGAACAGGAGGAGGCCCATTCATTCCCTCGAGCCTGTTATATAGGAACAGGAGGAGGCCCATTCAGTCTCTCGAGCCTGTTATATAGGAACAGGAAGAGGCCATTCACCCCCTCGAGCCTTGCACAGGAACAGGAGGAGGCCCATTCAGCCCTCGCAAGCCTGTTACATAGGACCAGGAAGAGGCCATTCACCCCCTCGATTCTGTTACATAGGAACTAGAGGAGGCCATTCAGCCCCTTGAAACTGTTGCATAGGAACAGTAGGAGGACCATTCAGCTCCCCGAGCATATAACATAGAAACAGGTGGCGATTGTTCAGTCACTGGAGCCAGTTGCTTAGGATCAGGAGTAGGCCCATTCAATCCGATTAAGCATGTTGCATAGGAACAGTAGGAGGCCCATTCAGCCCCACAAGCTTGTCACATAGGACCAAGAGGATGTCATTCAGCCTCTCAAGCCTGCTACATAGGAAAAGGAGGAGATAATTCAGCTTCTCGAGACTGTTACAAAGGAACAGGAGGAGAGCATAGAGACTCTCAAGACTGTTGCAGAGGAATATAAAAAGTCCATTCAGCCCCTCAAGGCTGTTAGATAGAAACAGGGGGAGGCCATTCAGCCCCTCAAAATAGTTACGAGGGAACAGGAGGATGCCATAGAGTCGCTGGAGCCTACTGCTAAGGAATAGGAATAGGCCATTCAGCCCCTTCAGACTGTTATATAGGAAAAGGAGGAGGCCATTCAGCCCCTTGAGCCAGTTACATAGAAACAAGAGGAAGCAATTCCGCCATTCAAGCCTGTTGCATACGAACATGATTCGACCATTCAGCCCCTTGAGCATGTTCATAGGAACAGGATGAGGTCCATTCAGCCCCATGAGGCTGTTACTTATGAACTCAATAAGTCCATTCTTCCCCTCGAAAATGTTACATAGCTACAAGAAGAGGATATTTAGCCCCTTGAGCCTGCTACATAGGAACAGAAGGAGGCCGCTTAGCCCTTCAAACCTATTATCTAGGGACAGGAGTGGTACCATTCTGCCCCTTTGAAGCTGGTACAGATGAACAGCATGAGTCGATTAAGCATCTTGATCCTGTTACATAAGAAAAGGAGGAAGCCAATCAACTCCTCGAGCCTGTTGCACAGGAACAGGAGGACCCCCTTCAGCCCCATGAGGCTGTTACATATGAAATGGAGTAGGTTATTCAGCCCCTCGAGCTACTTACATAGGAACATTGGCCATTTAGCCCATCGAGCCTGTCACACAGGCCATTCTGTCCTTTGGGCCTGTTTCATAGAAAAAGGAAGAGGCCCATTCAGCCTCTCGACCCTTTCACAGAGGAACAGGAGGTGGTCATTAAGCCCATCGAGCTATTTACATAGCAACATTGTCCATTTAGCCCATCAAGCCTGTTACAAAAGCCATTCTGTCCTTGGCGCCTGTTTCATAGGAACAGGAGGAGGCAATTCAGCCCTTCGAGACTGTTACATAGGGACCGGAGTTGGCCATCTAATCCATCGAGCCTGTGACACAGGCCATTCAGCCCTTTGTGCCTGTTGCATCGGAACAGGAGGAAGGCCATCCAGACCTTTGAGGCAGTTGCATAGGAACAGGAGGAGGCAATTCAGCACTTTGAGCCATTTGCATACGAACATGATTAGGCCAATCAGCCCTTTGGGCCTGTTGCATAGGAACATGAAGAGTCCCATTCAGCACTTCGAGCCTGTTAAATAGGAACATGGGGAGGCAATTCATCCCCTCTAGTCTAATACAACGGAACAGGAGGAGGCCATACAGCTGCCTTAGCCTGTTACAATGGAACAGGAGGAGGCCATACAGCCCCTCGAACCTGTTACATAGGAACAGCAGATAGCCATTCAGCTCCTCGGGCCTATTGTATAGTAATAGAAGTAGGCTGATTCTGCCCCTCGAGCCGGTTACTTGAAACCGGAGGCAGCCATTGAGCCCCCACGAGCCTATTATTAGGACCAGGAGGAGGCCCATTCAGCAGGTCGAGTCTGGTCCATAGGAACAGGAACAGGCCATTCAGCCCCTCGTGGCTGTTACAGAGAAACAGAAGGAGGCCATTCAGTGCCTCAAGCCTTTTTCATAGGACCAGGAGGTGGCCATTTAGCCCATCGAGCCTGCTTAACCAGGCCATTCTGCCCTTTGGGCCTGTTGCATAGGAACAGATGGAGGCCATTCAGCCCTTCGAGCATTTCTCATAGGACCAGGAGGTGGCCATTTAGCCGATCGAGTCTGCTTAACAGGCTACTCTGCCTTTCGGGCCTGTTGCATAGGAACAGGAGTAGACCCATTCAGCCCCTCGAGCCTGTTACATATGAACATGAAGAGACCATTAAGTTTCTCTGGACTGGTACAAATGAACAGGAGGTGGCCATTCACTCCCTCGAACCTGATACATAGGAGCAGGAGTTGGCAAATTAGCCCCACGGGACTGTTGCATAGGAACAGGAGGAGACCCTTTCAGACACTCGAGCATGATACATAGGAACAAGATGAGGCCATTTAGCCCTGTGAGCCTGCTGCACAGAAACAGGAGGAGGATGTTCAGCCCCTTGTGCCTCTTACATCAGAGCAGGCGTAGGACCATTCTGCCCCCTTGAGGATGTCACAGATGAACAGGAGTAGTCCATTCAGATCTTGAGCCTGCTACATAGGAAAAGGAGGAGCCCATTTAGCTGACTAAAGCATGTTACATTTGTTTTTTATTCGTTCATGGGATCTGGCATCACTGGCAAGGCCAGCATTTATTGCGCCTCCCTAATTGCCCTTGAGAAGGTGGTGGTGTGAAGGAATAAGCCTTGTTCAGAAAAATACACTATTCTATGAAAGAATTCTGTCTTTATTAAAACATGAGCAACTAGGTCTGGAAATCTAGAAACCTGGCTATGAAAAGCTGTATTGTTAACAGCATTCAAGCTATTGGGATAAGATAAGTTGTTGACACTGAATCAATAACATTATTGAAACAGGAGGTTGGAGGCTCCTGAAGTCTGAAGCTTTGGAAAGAAGTACAATGGTACACCCTGTTAAGGTGTTCTAAATTACACTTCAGAAAGAAACACATAAAATTAAGAAATCTATGCCTTTGTAAAAATGACATCAAATGAATCACAGGAGTCATAATTCTGTGTTGCAACCAGCTGAGGTAACTAAGAATTGTATAGATCACCCTGGTTGAGGTGTTTTAATTTAAACATCGTAAAAAGACACAAACAGAAGACCTTGGTAAAAATGCCATCAAATTGATGCACCTGCTGTTACCCCGTTTGTTATGATAATCTTCGAACACCTAAAGGAGAGACACAAGTCTGCATTGCTACCAGCTGAGGTGACTGTAAGAATAGCAGGGGTCAGTAGAAAAATGACTAGAGATAATTAGCTTACATCAGCAGAAAACTTCAAAGGAAATACCACTGAGAAAGGATGTAAATATTGGAATTTTCAAATGGGATGATAGTCTCGCTGTAAAGGGGCAAAGCGATTCTCGGCTTCAGAGGCAGGCTCTGTAAGTCTACAACTCTTTCTACCTCAGGGATCAACGGTATTATATTTGATTTTGGTGGACATCCTGGAATAAAGACTACGAACTTTAAAAATGTACGAAGTTAAGATCTGATAATAAGAATTATAAGCATTCTGTTTTTGGAACTTTTAATGTTGCGATTGAAACACCTACTGTAATTACATGTCGGTTCTTTAATAAATCTATATATTTTTAGATTTGTCTCACCGTAAACTTCTGTCTCAAACTCATGAACTCAATCTCTGTACGTGCTTTGGTGACGAGTTGCAGAATTCTGGGGAATTTATCCAGTCCCTCATAATATCTGGAACGTTACAGTCTAGCTAAACTTATTAAAAGTGTTATCTGGAAGATGGTAACATCTTCAGGTTGTTCCTTTCCTTTAGGGAGAGATATCAATCCAATCCTTTAGATCCAATTAAGCATCTTTAGGATTCGGCTACCTCAAACTTTAGTTGAAAGTGAACATCTGGGGAATACACCTGATCTGGGGTAGCCTGGAAGGGGCTAGGACTGTAATTACCCCATCAGTGGTGAGCCACCTCCTTGAACCGCTGAAGTCCGTGTGGTGAGGATACTCCCACAATGCTGTTAGGGAGGGAGTTAAAGGATTTTGACCCAGCGACAATAGTGTCCAGGACATAGTGACATAGGAACAAGAGGAGGCCAATCCGACCATCGAGCGTGTTGCGTAGGAACTGGAGGAGGCCATTCAGCCCCTCAAGACTGTTGCATAGGAACAGGAGGAGCCCGTTCAGCCACTCAAGCCTGTTACAAAGGAACAAGAGGAGGCCATTCAGCCACTCGAGCCTGTTGCATAGGAACAGAAAGTCATTAACCCCCTTGAGCCTGCTACATAGGAAAGTAGAAGGCCCATTGTGCACCTCGAACCTGTTATGTAGGACAGGAGGAGGCCACTCAGCCCCATGAGCCATTTACACAGGAACAGGAGGAGGCCATTTAGCACCTTGAACCTGCTAATTCAGAACAAGAGGATGACATTCAGACACTTGAACATGTTGCATAGGATCAGGATGTCATTCAGCTCCTTGAGTCTGTTTCAAACGAACAGGAGGAGGACCATTCATCTCATCGAGCCTGGAACATAGGAAAAGGAGGCATTTGTTCAATCCCTCAAGCCAGTTAAATAAAAGCAGGGGGAGGCCATTCAGCCCCCTTGTGCCAATCACATAGGAACAGGAGGAGGCCATTTATCCTCTTGAGCCTGTTAAGAGGAGCCCATTCAGCCACTCGAGATTGTTGCAAAGGAACAGGAAGTCATTCAGCCCCTTGCACCTGTTACATAGCAACAGGAGAAGGCCGATTCAGCCCCTTGACCTGGTTACATAGGACAGGAGGAGGATATTCAGCCCCTCAAATCTCTTATGTAGGACAGGAGTAGGCCCACTCAGTTCCTTGAGCCGGTTACATAGAAACAGGGAGAGGACATTCAGTTCCCTCGAGCCATTTACATCGGAACAAGAGGATGGCATTCAGCCTATTGAGCCTGTTACATATGAACAGGAGGAGGCCATTCTGAACCTCGAGCCTGTTGCATAGGTCCTGGAGATGCCATATTCAGTCCGTCGTGTCTGTTACATAGGAACAGGAGGAGGCCATAAAAACTGTCGAACCTGTTGCATAAGAACTGAAGGAGGACCATTCAGCTCCTCAAGCCTGTAACATAGGAACAGGAAGCAATTGCTTAGTCCCTCAAGCCGGTTTCATAGGATCAGGAGGAGGCCATTCAGCCCCTCGTGCCCGTTGCATATGAACAGGAGGCAGCCATTCAGCCCTCTTGAACTGGTTATTAGGAACAGGAGGAGACCCATTCAGCCTCTCAAGACTATTACAAAGGGATAGGAGGAGGCCAGTCAGCCCCTCGGTGCTTTTGCATAGTAACTGGCGGATACCCATTCTGTCCTTCAAGCCTGTGCAGAGGAAAAGGAGGAGGCCATTCAGCCCTTCGAGCTTGTTAAATAGGAACATGAGGAGGCCATTGAGCCCATTGAGCCTGTTGCACAGGAGCAGGATGCAGTTGTTCAGTCCCTCGAGCCAGTTGCATAGGATCAGGAATTAGACCATTCAGCTCCTCGAGACTGTTAAAAAGGAACAGGAGGATGCCATTCAGTTCCTCAAACCTCTTGCATAGGAACAAGAGGAGGCCATTCAGCCCTCGAGCCTGTTGCATGGGAACAGGATGTCATTCAGCCCCTTGAACCTGATACATAGGAACAGCAGGCAGCCAATCAGCCCCCTTAAGCCTGTTATTAGGAACTGGAGGAGGCCCATTCATCCTCTCAAGACTATTACAAAGAGTAGGAGGAGGCCATTCAGTCCCTCGGTGCTTTTGCATTGTAACAGGAGGATACCCATTCTGACTTTCAAGCCTGTGCAGAGGAAAAGGAGGAGGCCAATCAGCCCTTCGAGCCTGTTACATAGGAACAAGAGGAGGCCATTGAGCCCCTTGATACTTTTGAATAGGAACAGGAGGAACCCATTCAGACCCTTGAACCTGTTGCACAGGATAAGGAGTAGGCCCGATAAGCATCTCGAGACCATTACATAATTACATAGGAACAGGAGGAGACCCATTCAGCCCCTTGAGCCTATTGCATAGGAATAGGATGTCAATCAGCCCCATGAGTTTCTATATAGGAACAGGATGACACGAAAATTGGTGGAGTGATAAATAGCAAGGAGGGAAGCCTCAGGCTACAGGACGATATAGACGGGTTGATTAGATGGGCAGAACAGTGGCAAAAGGAATTTAACCCTGAAAAGTGTGAGGTGATGCATTTTGGGAGTACTAACAAGGCAAGGGAATACACATTGAATGCTAGGACCCAAGGAAGGACAGAGGATCAGAGGGACCTTGGTGTGCATGGACAAAGATCCCTGAAGGCAGCAGGACAGATAGATAAGGTGGTTAAAAAGGCTTATGGGATACTTGCCTTCAATTAGCCGAGACAAAGAATATAAGAGCAGGGATGTTATGATGGAGCTGTACAAAACGCTATTTAGGCCACAGCTGGAATACTGTGTGCAGTTCTGGTCGCCACCCTAAAGGAAGGATGTGATTGCATTGGAGAGGGTGCAGAGGAGATTCACCAGGATGTTACCTGGGCTGGAGCACTTCAGCTATGAAGAGAGACTGGACAGGCTGGGGTTGTTTTCCTTAGAGCAGAGAAGTCTGGGGGGGGACCTGATTGAGGTGTACAAAATTATGAGCGGCACAGATAGGGTAGATAGAAAGGAACTTTTCCCCTTAGTAGAGGGGTCAATGAACAGGGGGCACAATTTCAAGATAAGGAGCAGGAGGTTTAGAGGGGATTTGAGGAAATAACTTTTTCACCCAGAGGGTGGTTGAAATCTGGAACTCACTGCCTGAAAGGGTGGTAGAGGCAGGAACCCTCACAACATTCAAGAAGCATTTAGATGAGCACTTGAAACTCCATAGCATACAAGGCTATGGACCAAGTGCTGGAAAATGGGATTAGATTAGACAGGGCTTGATGGCTGGCATGGACAAGATGGGCCGAAGGGTCTCTTTCTGTGCTGTGTGACTGTAGGAGCAGGCCCGTTCAACCCCTCGAGCCTGTTACATAGGAACAAGAGGAGGCCTTTAAGCTCCTCAAAAATGTTACAAAGGGACAGTAGGAAGCCATTCGGCCCCTCTTTTGGATGAGACATTAAACCGAGACATTTGCCCTCTAAGGTGGAGGTAAAATTTCCCACATGCACTAGTTCGAAGAAGGGCAGCGGAGTTCTATCCGGTGTCCTGGGCCAATATTTATCCATTAACCTACATCAAGAACAGATTGTCTGGCCATTTATCACACTGCTGTTTGTGGGAGCTTGCTGTCTGCAAATTGGCTGCACATTGGCAAGGAAGCCTCCTGCTGATTATCACCTACCACCCTCCCTCAGCTGATGAAGCAGCACTCATCCATGTTGAACACAACTAGGAAGAAGCACTGAGGGTAGAAAGGGCACAGAATGTACTCCAATATCCATCACCAAGAGTGGCTCGGTAGCACCACTACTGACTGATCTGGCCGAGTCCTGAAGGGCATCGCTGCCACACAGGGCCTGCGGCAGGTTTTGAAAGAACCAACGCAAGGGAAACACCTACTTGACCTCATCCTCACCAATCTACCTACCACAGATTCATGTGTTCCTCACAGTATTGATAGGAGTGACCACCGCACAGTCCTTGTGGAGACAAAGTCCCATCTTCACTCTGAGGACACCCTCCGGCGTGTTGTGTGGCACTACCACCTTGCTAAATGGGATAGATTCAGAACAGGTCTAGCAGCTCAAAACTGAGCATGCATGAGGCGCTGTGGGCCATCAGCAGCAGCACAATCTGTAACCTCATGACCCAGCATATTCCTCACTCTACCATTTCCATCAAGCCTGGACAACAAACCTGGTTCAATGAGGAGTGTAGAAGAGCATGCCATGAGCAGTTCCAGGTGGACCTAAAAATAAAGCGCCAACCTGTTGAAGCTATAACACAGGACTATATGCATGCTGAACAAAAGAAACAGCATTCTATAGAGAGATCTCTGCGATCCCGCAACCAATGGATTAGGTCAAAGTTCTGCAGTACTGTCACATCCAGTCACGAATGGTGGTGGACAATTAAACAATTAACGAGTGGAGGAGGTGTGAAGGAATAGCCATGTTTCAGAGAAATACACGATACCATGAACAGAATTCTGATATTATTACTAAAAGACATACTGGGTTTAAAAGACACAAGTCTCAGCAGACAAGGCTCTGAACAGAAATACAGGCTTCTGAGAAAAGATCAGTTGATAACAAAGTTGTAAACAAGCTTTGAAATGGGAATTAGTTAAATATTCTAAAATAATGAAAGATTGAAATGGCAGTTTGGCGATTCCAGAGAGTCTATGGTTTGCAACCAACACAATGGAATCACACAGTTTAAAGCATTAAAAGCTAACATTAATGCAAACCGAAACTTAGAATATTAAACAATCATATGCCTTCATAATATAACATCAAATAAGTCAGGAAACACGATTAAATATGCAACCAACTGAAGTAAATAAGAAATGCATAAACACTGAGTTAAAGTGTTTTCAATTTACATATAGTAAAAACCATACCAAGAAGACTTTGAAGATATGACATCAAATATATGACACCAAGCAATTGCATTGTTTTTGTGTTGAACGTGGAAAACCACGGAGACACAACGTCTGATAATAAGAATTACATCAAGGAGATAAATCGATAGTAGCTATTTTATGATACATATTTGAAACACCTAAACATGAGACAGAAGTCTAAGAGCAACAGCTGAAATGAGGGTAAAGAATAGAAAGCATTCGAAAGAGGTATCAATAAAGACATTTAGCTGACATCAGCAGAGAACATCAAAGAAGAAACCACTGCCAAAAGAGTATAAAGATAGAGCTTTTCAAACAGACAGACAGAACACGCTGAACGGGCAGGGCGTTTCTCAACATTCCAGAGGCATCTCTGTAAGTCTTTAATTTTGAGTCTCGGGAAGTCAGATTGATTTTGGTGGATGTTCTGGATTTAGGAATAAGTAAGAAATAAGAAATGTAACGAAGTAAAGATTTGAGAATAAGGATCTCTGAGAAATAAGAAATGTAAGCTAATTGTACTTTGAATTGTTAATGTTTCGACTGATTCAACAGATGTTAACTGAATGTCGGCTCTTAAATAAAACTATTTAGAATTGTCTCAAAGAGTAATTCTGTATAGACTCTCGAACCCGCAAATTCTGTACACACTTTTGCAAGGAGTTGCAGAATTCTGGGGGGTATTCCAAACACTTATAATATCCAGAAGGTTACAGTCTAGTTCAACTTATTAGAAATAACAACAGAAAAAGCTGGAAAAACTCAGCAGGTCAGGCAACATCCGTGGACAGAAATTTGAGTTGACGTTTCGGGTCAAACCCTTCTTCAAAACTGGAAAGGAAAGATAGATCGGAGGCAGGGCTGTGAACGGACAAAAGAATAAAAGAAACAAAAGAAGTAAAAAAGAGACAATAAAGGTATTAGAAGCTAGACGAGATGGTAATAGGCTGAGATTGGGTGTAAAGTGTACTGGCAGGGCAAGAGATAGCTGCCAGGTGTGAGAGAGAAACAAAAGGAAAGGGGGGGGGGAAAGGAGTGGAAAAATTATTATTAGAAGTACTATCCAGAGGACGGTAACATCTTTAGTCGTTCCTTTCCTTTAGGGAGAGATAGCCTGAACCTATAGACCCATTTAAGCGTCTTATGGAGTTCGGCTATCTCTAACTTAAGTTGAGGGTTAACATCTGGGGAATACGCCTGATCTAGAATTGCCCAAAAGGGCTAGGACTGTAATTATCCCTTCAGAGGCTCCATGAGCATCCCCATCCTCAATGATGGTGGCATCCAGCACCTGACTGCAAAATACAAGGCTGAAGCATTTGCAACCATCTTCAGCCAGAAGTGCCGGGTGGATGATTCATTTCGGCCTCCTCCTGAGGCCCCACCATCACAGAAGCCAGTCTTCAGCCAATTCAATGCACTTCACATGATATCAAGAAACGGCTGAGTGCACTGGATACAGCAAATGCTGCAGACCCCGTAAACATTCTGGCTGTTGTGCAGAAGACTTATGCTCCAGAACTGGCCGTGCCTCTAGCCAAGCAGTTCCATTTCAGCTACAACACTGGCATTCAACCGACACTGTGGAGTACTGCACAGGTATGTCCTGTCCACAAAAAGCAGGACAAATTCAAACCGAACAATTACTGCCCCATCAGCCTACAGCCAATCATCAGCAAAGTGATGGAATATGCCATGGACAGTGCTGTCAAGTAGTACTGACTCACCAATACCCGACTCACTAATGCTCATTTTTGGTTTCCACCAGGCCCACTCGGCTCCAGACCTAATTACAGCCTTGGTTCAAACTTGGACAAAAGAGCTGAATTCCAGAGGGGAGGGGAGAATGACTGTCCTTGACATCAAGGCAGCATTTGGCCGAGTGTGGCATCAAGGAGCCCTAGTAAAATGTTCTATTTCTATAGCACCTTTCATGACCTCAGGACGTTCCAAAGCACTTTAATGCCAATGAAGTACTTGTGAAGTGTAGTCACTATTGTAATGTAAGAAATGCAAGTGCTTTTAGTAAAATTGAAATCAATAGCAATCAGGGGAACAACTCTCCACTAGCTGGACTCATACCTAGCACAAAGAATGATGGTTGTGTTATCGGAGGTCAATCATCTCAGCACCAGGACATCGCTGCAGGAATTCATTCGGGCAGTGTCCTCGGCCCAACAATCTTCAGCTGCTTCATCAGTGACCTTCCCTCCATCATAAGGTCAGAACTGGGGATGTTTACTGATGATTGTAACGTGTAGTTCCATTCACAACTCCTCAGATAATGAAGCAGTCTGTGACTGCATGCAGCAAGACCCGGATGACAGTCAGGCCTGGGCTCATATGTGGCAATAACATTTGTGCCACACAAGTGCCAGGCAATGACTACCTCCAACAAGGGTGTCTAACCACCATCCCTTGACATTCAACAACATTACCATCACTGAATCCCCCACCATCAACATCCTGTGGGGTCAACATTGACCAGAAACTGAACTGGACCAGCCACATAAATACAATGGCTACAAGAGCAGGTCAGAGGCTGAGTATTCTGCAATGAGTGACTCACCTCCTGACTCCCCAAATGCCGTTCCACCATCCACAAAACACAGGTCAGGAGTGTGATGGAATCTCTTCGCTTGCTTGGACGAGTGCAGCTCCAACAACACTCAAGAAGCTGGAAATCATCCAGGACAAAACATGGTTAACTGTGAAGAGGACTAATGGGACTTCAGGAGTACAGAGACAGACTGGGAGATTGGGCAGAGGGATGATATTTAATGCAGAGAAATGTGAGGTGATACATTTTCGGAGGAATAATAAGGAGAGGAAACAGGCGCTAAATCATAGTATCTTACAGCACAACAGGAGCCCATTCAGCCCATCCTGTCTATGCCGACTCTTTGAAAGAGCCATCCAATTTGTCCAACTCCGCTGCTTTTTCCCCATAGCCCTGCAAATGTCTTCTCTTCAAGTATTTGTCCAGTTCCCTTTGGAATGTTATAGAAACATAGAAACATAGAAGATAGGAGCAGGAGTAGACCATTCGGCCCTTCGAGCCTGCTCCACCATTCAATAAGATCATGGCTGATCATCCAAATTCAGTACCCTGTCCCTGTCTTCTCCCCATATCCCTTGAACCCTTTAGCCTCAAGAAATATATCCAAATCTTTCTTGAATATATTTAATGAACTGGCCTCCACTGCCCTCTGTGGCAGAGAATTCCACAGGTTCACCACTCTCTGGGTGAAGAAATTCCTCCTCATTTCAGTCCTAAATGGCTTACCCCTTATCCTTAGACTATGACCCCTGGTTCTGGACTCCCTGGCCATCAGAAACATCCTTCCTGCATCTAGTCTGTCCAGGCCGGACAGAATTTTATAGGTTTCGATGAGATCCCCTCTCAATCTTCTAAACTCCAGTGAATATAAGCCCAATCGACACAATCTCTCCTCATACGTCATTCCTGCCATCCCAGGTATCAGCCTGGTGAATCTTCGCTGCACTCCTTCCATGGAAAGGACGTCCTTCCTCAGGTAAGGCGACCAAAAGTGCACACAATACTCAAGGTGTGGTCTCACCAAGGCCCTGTACAACTGTAGCAAGACATCCTTGTTCCTGTACTCGAACCCTCTTGCTACGAAGGCCAACATACCATTTGCCTTCTTAGCCGCCTGCTG
Source organism: Somniosus microcephalus (assembly GCF_052327205.1). Classification (NCBI taxonomy): domain Eukaryota; kingdom Metazoa; phylum Chordata; class Chondrichthyes; order Squaliformes; family Somniosidae; genus Somniosus; species Somniosus microcephalus. The sequence continues at coordinate 35,636,461 of NC_141016.1, forward strand.
CACCTGCATGCTTACCTTCAGCGACTGGTGCACAAGAACACCCAGGTCTCTTTTCACTTCCCCTTCTCCCAATCTATTGCCATTCAAATAATAATCTGCCTTCCTGTTTTTGCCACCAAAGTGGATAACCTCACATTTATCCACATTATAGTGCATTTGCCATGTTTCTGCCCAATCACCCAACCTGTCCAAATCGTACTGGAGTTTCACGACATCCTCCTCACAGCTTACCCTCCCAGCCAGCTTTGTGTCATCTGCAAATTTGGAGATATTACATCCAATTCCCTTGTCCAGATCATTAATATATATTGTGAACAGCTGGGATCCTAGGACCGATCCTTGCGGTACCCCACTAGTCACTGCCTGCCACTCGGAAAATGACCCGTTTATCCCAACTACGCCAACCAGTTCGCCATCCAAGTCAATACCTTGCCCCCAATCCCATGTGCCTTAATTTTGCACGCTAATCTCTTATGTGGGAGCTTATCAAAAGCCTTCTGAAAGTCCAAATACACCACACCCACTGGTTCTCCCTTATCTATTTTACCAGTTACATCCTCAAAAAATTATTGAATCTGCTTCCACCGCCCATTCAGCCAGCACATTCCACATCACAACTTGCTGTGTAAAAAAAAATCTCATCTCCACACCTGGTGCTTTAGCCAATTATCATAATTCAGTGTCCTCTGGTTACCGACCCTCCAGCCAGTGGGAACAGTTTCTCCTTATTTACTCTGTCAAAACCAATCAGAATTTTGAATGCCTCGATGAAATCACCCCTTAAATTTTGCTGCTCGCTATTGCTCGCTGACGTATAACATTGGTTCCTGGTCCAGCGACGCCTCAGTTCTAAAATTCTCATCCTTGTTTTCAAATCCCTCCATGGCTCTTTCCCCCTCCCTATCTCTGTAACCTCCTCCAGCCCTGCAACTCTCTGAGATCTCTGCGTTCTTCCAATTCTGGCCTCTTGCACTTCCCCGATTTCCATCACTCCAACATTGGTGGCTGTGCCTTCAGCTGCCGAGGCCCTAAATTCTGCAAATTGTTATTGCTGGTGTTGGTTAGATTTCTGTGGGTCCAGTTTTAGACGTCTTACCTTAGGAAAGGTGTCTCAGCCATGGAGAGGGTGCAACACACTTGCAATTATATAGGGCCTTTCACGACCTCAGCATGTCCCAAAGCATTGTTTGCGTTCTGCACCCATATTAAACAACAACTTACATTTATACAGCACCTTTAACATAGTAAAACGTCCCAAGGCTCTTCACAGGAGTGATTATCAAACAAAGATTGGACACCGAGCCACATAAGAAGATATTAAGACAATGACCAACAGCTCAGTGAGATAGGTTTTAAGGAGAGTCTAAAAGGAAGAGAGTGAGGTGGAGAGGTTTAAGGAGAGAATTCCAGAGCTTGGGGCCGAGGCAGCTGAAGGCACTGCAGCCAATGGTGGAACAATGGGAAATGGGGGATGTGCAAGAGGCCAGAATTGGAGGAGCTCAGAGATGTCGCAGGGTTGTGGGCTGGAGGAGGTCACAGAGATAGGGAGGGGCCAGGCCCCAGTGGTTTCATATTCACTTATCGGTTCTCCTGCATGCATTGCCAATTGAATGAACAACAGCCGTAGAGATGATTAGAAGCACGGCCCCTCCTGCAGCAGCCAATGGGATTGTTGGTATCTTCTCCAACCTTCTCATAACTAATGTATGAAGAGGGAAAAAAGAGGACAACATAAGTGCAAATGTACTTTGTTCCACAAATCTCTTGCGCACCCTCAAAAAGACGAATCCCGCAAATCACTGAGCAGCAACCTGCGGCTCATTTGTGTAAGTTTCAGCCTTTTCAGCTGGCTATCCCACTGTAGGAGGAAGCCATGCAAATGAGCACAATCCTCTCAAGCCCTCTCGGGTGGACAATAAAGATCCCACTATTTTGAAAAAGTGTGGGGGAGGAGTTCTCCCCGGAGTCCTGGAGCCAATACATAGCCCTCAACCAACATCGCTCAAAAATACATGAGCCGAATATCTGGTCATTGCTATCTGTGGGATATTGCTGCATGCAAATGTGGCTGCCCTGTTACCAAAGTGACCACCCTTCAAAGGAAAAGTAATTAGGCTGCGAAGTGTCAGCCATGGCTCAGTGGGTTTAGCACTCTCGCGTCTGAGTCAGAAAATCTCTAGGTTCAAGTCCCACTCCAGAGACTTGGGCACAGTGCGCTGCACTGTCCGAGTGGCATTGCTGAGGGAGCGCTGCACTGTTGGAGGGGCAGTACTGAGGGAGTGCTGCACTGTCGGAGGGGCAGTACTGAGGGAGTGCCGCACTGTGAGAGGGGCAGTACTGAGGGAGCACTGCGCTGTTGGGCAGCAGTACTGAGGGAGTGCTGCACTGTTGGATGGGCAGTACTGAGGGAGCGCTTCACTGTTGGAGGGGCAGTACTGAGGGAGTGCCGCACTGTCAGAGGGGCAGTACTGAGGGAGGGCTGCACTGTTGGGGGGCAGTACTGAAGGAGTGCTGCACTTTAGGAGGGGCAGTACTGAGGGAGTGCCGCACTGTCAGAGGGGCAGTACTGAGGGAGCGCTGCACTGCAGAGGGGTATTACTGAGGGAGCGCTGCACTGTTGTAGGGGCAGTAATAAGGGAGCGCTGCACTGTTGGAGTGGCAGTACTGAGGGAGCGCTGCACTGTTGGAGTGGCAGTACTGAGGGAGTGCTGCACTGTCAGAGGGGCAGTACTGAGGGAGCGCTGCACTGCAGAGGGGTATTACTGAGGGAGCGCTGCACTGTTGGTGGGGCAGTACTGAGGGAGCGCTGCACTGTCGGAGTGGCAGTACTGAGGGAGTGCTGCACTGTTGGAGGGGCAGTACTGAGGGAGCGCTGCATTATCGGAGTGGCAGTACTGAGGGAGTGCTGCACTGTTGGAGGGGCAGTACTGAGGGAGCGCTGCACTGTTGTAGGGGCAGCACTGAGGGAGTGCTGCACTGTCGTAGGGGCAGCACTGAGGGATCGCTGCACTATCAGAGAGGCAGTACTGAGGGAGTACTTCACTGTCAGTGGTGCAGCACTAATTGAAAGCTTCACAGTCGGAGGGGCAGTACTGAGGGAGTGGTTCACAGTCAGATGGGCATTACTGAGGGAGTGCTGCACTGTCGAATGGGCAGTACTGAGTGAAAGCTTCATTGTCGATGGTGCAGTACTGAAGGAGTGCTTCACAGTCGGAGGGGCAGTACTGAGGGAGTGCTGCACTGTCAGACGGGCAGTACTGATGAAGCGGTTCATGGCCAGAGGAGCTGTAAGGTCAGCAAACACATTGCGCAACAGGGGTTCATGCTTCATCTCTCTGTTTCTTTGGTGTCCATGCATTTCCAGGCATGTTTCCACATTATAAGTTCCTGTGTCAACAGTTAATAATTTCACTGCCTGCGTTAACAGTCACGCTGTAATTGAGAGTTCAGACCTGAGCGGGAGCTGCAGCAGTGGAAGTGGCGGCAGCAGCATCAATGGAGAGGCGGAGATTGCCCAGGACAGAGCGCGGGCCTGAGCGGGAGTGGCGTTAGCAGAATAAAGTGAGCTGAGCGGTAATTCGGAAAAGGCAGTGACGTCACAGGATAGCTGGTAACTGATTCGCTGGTAGAGGTCACACCATTTTATTTCTCTTCAAGTTAGGTGCCTGGGTTTAAGTAGCGGGTTAGGGATAACGCAGGAGCTTGGAGATTAGTAACTGTTAATACTATATTAAATTAGTAATGTTAATGCGATATTAAATTACGAACTGTTAATACTAAATTATATTAATAACTTAACTTAGATACATCTTATTCTTAAGTTTCTGGAAAGTTAGTTAATAGTCGAATAAATAAATACATAGCAGGGCAGCTCAGTCCCGTGGAATGCACATCCTGTGCCATGTGGGAAATCCAGTATGCTTCCTGTATCCTTGACAAATGCATGTGCAGGAAGTGCCATCAGCTGGAGGAGCTCGAGCTCCGGGTTCCGGAGATTGAGCAGCAGCTGGCGTCATTTCGGTACATCCGAGAGGCTGAGAGCAACGTAGACAGCACATTTCAGAAGGTGGTAACCTCGCAGCTAAGGAGTGCTTAGGCAGAGAGGGAATGGGTGACCACCAGACAGAGGAACAGGACCAGGCAGCTAGTGCAGGAGTCATTTGATTGCATCTCACTCTCCAACCAGTATTCTGTTCTGAGTACTGTTGAGTGCGATGGTTCCTCTGGGGAGTACAGCCGGAGCCGAGTCTATGGCACCACGGGTGGCTCAGCTTTACAGGGGTGTGGGGAGGATGATAGGGAAAGCAATAGTTGTAGTGGATTCGATAGTTCGGGGAGCAGACAGGCGTTTCTGCAGCCGCAGACGTGACTCCAGGATGGTATGTTGCCTCCCTGATGCCAGGGTAATGGATGTCACCGAACGGCTGCAGAACATTCTGAGGGAGGAGGGTGTACAGCCAGATGTCGTGGTCCATATCAGTACCAATGACATAGGTAGGAAGAGGGCTGAGGTCCTGCAGGCAGATTTCAGGGAGCTAGGAAAGAGATTAAAATGCAAGACCTCAGAGGTAGTAATCTCTACCGAGTAAGTCTCGCAATAGGATGATAGAGCAGATGAATGTGTGGCTGGAGAGATGGTGCAGGAGGGAGGGCATCAGATTCATGGGCCATTGGTATCGGTTCCGTGGGAGGTGGGACCTGTACAGAGCCGGTGCAAATATCCTCATGGGGAGTTTTGCTGGTGCAGTTGGGGAGGGTTTAAACTAAGCGGGCAGGGGGATGGGCACCAGGATGTAGCATTGGAAAGGGGAAACAAAGGGCACAAAGGATTGGGAGAGATTGATAACAATGAAGTAAGAAATAGTAAGGTATTAAGTGGGGTCAGACTAAGAGAGAACACAGGATGGTCTAAGATAGGTTTACAGTGTATGTATGTGAACGGACGAGACATAGTAAACAAGGTCGGTGAACTGCAGGAAAAAATAGCCAGATGGGAATTTGATGTCGTGGCGATAACGGAGATCTGGCACAAAAAAAGCAAGATTGAGTTTTAAATACTCCTGGATTAAGGTGTGCAGGAAAGATAGGGAAGGAAGATAGGAGGTGGTGTGGCAGTATTGGTTAAGGAGAATGTTACAGTGCTGGAGAGAGAGGATGTCCTGGAAGGGGCAAGGACAGAATCTATCTGGGCAGAGTTAAGAAATAATTGAGGTGCCATTAAACTACTAGGTGTATTCTATAGCCCATCAGCGCATCACTCAGCCGGAACTGAAAGCTGAATTGCTGCGATCTGTCAAAAGTGACAGCCTTCAGCTTTGAGTGCCAGTGAGAGTTCTAACTGAGTCTGTGCAGAAGGACTCGTGTTAGAACTCAGAGTGTCAGGGTTTCACAGCTTCAAACAGCTGTGAAACACTGATATTTGATCTGTCAAGAACTCTTGACCATTGAAAATGCAGTCTGTGACGTCACCTGTTGCCGGGTGGCCCTTAATTGGCCTGCTGAGACAGCTGGGCGGGCTCAACAAGGTCAATCAAGGGAAGATTGCGCGAATTGGCCGGTCGTCGAAGTAGGCGGGTCAAAACACGAAAGAGGAAGTCCTGCCTTCTTCCCGACAGGTTCGGGAAAATCTACCCCACTGTATCTCTCAGGTAGAGGTACTGTCACTCTCGGGTAGAGGTACTGTCACTCTCGGGTAGAGGTACTGTCGTACTCGGGTAGGGGAACTGTTACTCTCGGGTAGGGGAACTGTCACTCTCGGGTAGGGGTACTGTCGTACTCGGGTAGGGGAACTGTCACTCTCGGGTAGGGGTACTGTCTCTCTCGGGTAGGGGTACTGTCTCTCTCGGGTAGGGGTACTGTCGTACTCGGGTAGGGGAACTGTTACTCTCGGGTAGGGGTACTGTCTCTCTCGGGTAGGGGTACTGTCGTACTCGGGTAGGGGAACTGTCTCTCTCGGGTAGAGGTACTGTCGTACTCGGGTAGGGGAACTGTTACTCTCGGGTAGGGGTACTGTCTCTCTCGGGTAGGGGTACTGTCTCTCTCGGGTAGCGGTACTGTCTTTCTCGGATAGGGGAACTGTCACTCTCGGGTAGGGGTACTGTCTCTCTCGGGTAGGGGTACTGTCGTACTCGGGTAGGGGAACTGTTACTCTCGGGTAGGGGAACTGTCACTCTCGGGTAGGGGAACTGTCACTCTCGGGTAGGGGAACTGTTACTCTCGAGTAGGGGAACTGTCACTCTCGGGTAGGGGAACTGTCTCTCTCGGGTAGGGGTACTGTCGTACTCGGGTAGGGGAACTGTTACTCTCGGGTAGGGGAACTGTCTCTCTCGGGTAGAGGTATTGTTTCTCTCGGGTAGAGGTACTGTCTCTCTCGGGGAGGGGTACGGTCTCTCTCAGGTAGGGGTACTGTCACTCTCGGGCAGGGGCACTGTCACTCTCGGGTAGAGGTACTGTCACTCTCGGGTAGAGGTACTGTCACTCTCGGGCAGGGGTACTGTCACTCTCGGGTAGGGGCACTGTCACTCTCGGGCAGGGGTACTGTCACTCTCGGGTAGGGGCACTGTCTCTCTCGGGGAGGGGTACTGTCTCTCTCGGGTAGGGGTACTGTCGTACTCGGGTAGGGGAACTGTCTCTCTCGGGTAGAGGTACTGTCGTACTCGGGTAGGGGAACTGTTACACTCGGGTAGGGGAACTGTCTTTCTCGGATAGGGGAACTGTCACTCTCGGGTAGGGGTACTGTCTCTCTCGGGTAGGGGTACTGTCTTTCTCGGATAGGGGAACTGTCACTCTCGGGTAGGGGAACTGTCTCTCTCGGGTAGGGGTACTGTCGTACTCGGGTAGGGGAACTGTCTCTCTCGGGTAGGGGAACTGTCGTACTCGGGTAGGGGAACTGTTACTCTCGGGTAGGGGAACTGTCACTCTCGGGTAGGGGTACTGTCGTACTCTCGGGTAGGGGAACTGTTACTCTCGGGTAGGGGAACTGTCTCTCTCGGGCAGGGGTACTGTCACTCTCGGGTAGAGGCACTGTCTCTCTCGGGGAGGGGTACTGTCTCTCTCGGGGAGGGGTACGGTCTCTCTCAGGTAGGGGTACTGTCACTCTCGGGCAGGGGCACTGTCACTCTCGGGTAGAGGTACTGTCACTCTCGGGCAGGGGTACTGTCACTCTCGGGTAGGGGCACTGTCTCTCTCGGGGAGGGGTACTGTCTCTCTCGGGTAGGGGTACTGTCACTCTCGGGTAGAGGTACTGTCGTACTCGGGTAGGGGAATTGTTACTCTCGGGTAGGGGAACTGTCGTACTCGGGTAGGGGTACTGTCTCTCTCGGGTAGGGGTACTGTCTCTCTCGGGTAGGGACACTGTCTCTCTCGGGTAGAGGTACTGTCACTCTCGGACAGGGGTACTGTCACTCTCGGGTAGGGGAACTGTCACTCTCGGGTAGGGGTAATGTCACTCTCGGGTAGGGGTACTGTCTCTCTCGAGTAGGGGTACTGGCCCTCTCGGGTAGGGGTACTGTTACTCTCGGGTAGGGGTACTGTCACTCTCGGGTAGAGGTACTGTCTTTCTCGGATAGGGGAACTGTCACTCTCGGGTAGGGGTACTGTCACTCTCGGGTAGTGGTACTGTCTCTCTCGGGTAGGGGTACTGTCTCTCTCGGATAGGGGAACTGTCACTCTCGGTAGGGGTACTGTCACTCTCGGGTAGGGGTACTTTCACTCTCGGGTAGAGGTACTGTTACTCTCGGGTAGGGGTACTGTTACTCTCAGGTAGGGGTACTGTCTCTCTCGGGTAGGGGTACTGCCACTCTCGGGTAGGGGTACTGTCACTCTCGGGTAGGGGTACTGTCTCTCTCGGGTAGGGGTACTGTCTTTCTCGGATAGGGGAACTATCACTCTCGGGTAGTGGTACTGTCACTCTCGGGTAGGGGTACTGTCTCTCTCGGGTAGAGGTACTGGCCCTCTCGGGTAGGGGTACTGTTACTCTCAGGTAGGGGTACTGTCACTCTCGGGTAGGGGTACTGTCTCTCTCGGGTAGGGGTACTGTTACTCTCGGGTAGGGGTACTGTTACTCTCGGGTAGGGGTACTGTCACTCTCGGGTAGGGGTACTGTCTCTCTCGTGTAGTTGTACTGTCTCTCTCGTGTAGGGGCACTGTCACTCCCGGGTAGGCGTACTGTCACTCTCGGGTCGGGGCACTGTCTCTCTCTGGTGTACGGGCACTGTCTCTCCTGGGCAGGGGTAATGTCTCTCTCGGGTAGGGGTACTGTTACTCTCGGGCAGGGGTACTGTTTTTCTCGGATAGGGGAACTGTCACTCTCGGGTAGCGGTACTGTCTCTCTCGGATAGGGGAACTGTCGCTCTCGGGTAGGGGTACAAGAGTGACAGTACCCCTACTCGAGAGAGACAGTACCCCTGCCCGAGAGAGACATTACCCCTGCCCGGGAGAGACAGTGCCCGTACACCAGAGAGAGACAGTGCCCCGACCCGAGAGTGACAGTACGCCTACCCGGGAGTGACAGTGCCCCTACACGAGAGAGACAGTACAACTACCCGAGAGCGACAGTACCCCTGCCCGAGAGAGACAGTACCCCTACCCGAGAGAGACAGTACCTGTACTCCAGTGAGACATTGCCCCTACCCAAGAGAGACAGTACCACTACCCGTGATACAGTACCCCTACCCGTGAGAGACAGTACGTCTACCCGAGAGGTACAGTACCCCTACCCGAGAGAGAAAGTACCCTGACCTGAGAGCGATAGTACCCCTACCGAGAGGGACAGTACCCCTACCCGAGAGAGACAGTGCCTCTACCCGAGAGCGACATTGCCCCTACCCGAGAGAGACAATACCCCTACCCGAGAGCTAAATTACCCCTACCTGAGAGAGACAGTGTCTCTACGCGAGAGGTTAAGTACCCCTACACAAGAGGGACGGTACTGCTACCCGAGAGGGACATTTCCCCTACCCGAGAGGCAATGTCTCAACGTGAGAGTACACAGTACCCCTACGCAAGAGAGACAGGGCCCCTACCCGAGAGGGACAGTGTCTCCACCTGAGAGGGAGAGTATCCCCAATCGTGAGAGACAGTACCCTTCCCGAGGCAGTACCCCTACCTGAGAGAGACATTACCCCTGCCCGAGAGAGACAGTACCCCGATCCGAGAATGACAGTACCCCTACCCGAGAGGGTCAGTACCCCTAACTGAGTGAGACGGTACCCCTACCCAAGAGAGAAGGTACCCCTGCCAAAGAGAGATGGTACCACTGCCCGAGAGAGATGGTACCCTTGCCTGAACGAGACAGTACCCCTACCCGAGAGTCAGTACCCCTACCCCCGTGAGATAGTACACCTACCCGAGAGGTTCAGTAACCCTACGCGAGAGTCAGGAGCCCTACCTGAGTGAGACAGTACCCCTACCCGAGAGTGACAGTACCCCTACCCGTGAGTGACAGTACCCCTGCCCGAGAGAGACATTACCCCTGCCCGGGAGAGAGAGTGCCCCGACCTGAGATTAACAGTACGCCTACCTGGGAGTGACAGTACCCCTACCCGAGAGGGACAGTATCGCTACACGAGAGTAACAGTACCCCTACCCGAGAGAAACAGTACCCCTACCCGAGAGAGACAGTACCCCTGCCCGAGAGAGACAGTACCCCTGCCCGAGAGAGACAGTGCCCGTACACCAGAGAGAGACAGTGCCCCGACCTGAGATTAAAATACGCCTACCTGGGAGTGACAATACCCCTACCTGAGAGAGACCCTACCTCTACACGAGAGTGACAGTACCCCTACCGGAGAGTGACAGTACCCCTACTGGAGAGCATCAGTAACCCTGCCCGAGAGAGACAGTACCCCTACCGGAGAGTGACAGTTCCCCTACCCGAGAGCGACAGTACCCCTACCCGAGAGGGACAGTATTGCTACCTGAGAGCGACAATATCCCTATCCGAGAGAGTTAGTTCCCCTACAGGAGAGGGACAGTAGCCCTACAAGTGATAGACTGTACCCCTACCCGAGAGAGACAGAACCCCTACCTGAGAGGGACATTTCCCCTACCCGAGAGAGACAGTGTCTCTACACGAGAGTACACAGTACCCCTATGCAAGAGAGACAGGACCCCTACCCGAGGGGGACAGGAACCCTACCTGAGAGGGACAGTGTCTCCACCCGAGAGGGAGAGTATCCCCACTCGGGGGAGACAGTACCCCTACCCGAGGCAGTACCCCTACCTGAGACAGTACCCCAACCTGAGAGAGACGGTACCCTTACCCGAGAGAGACGGTACCCCTACCCGAGAGAGACGGTACCCCTACCCGAGAGAGACAGTACCCCTACCCGAGAGCAACAGAGCTCCTACCCGAGAGGCAGTGCCCCAACCCAAGAGTTGCAGTACCCCTATCCGAGAGTGACAGTGCCCTTACCCGAGAGGGACAGTATCCATACCTGAGATAGACAGTACCCCTACCCAAGAGGGACTGTACCCCTACCCGAGAGTGACAGCACCCCTTCCCAAGAGCGACAGTAACCATTACGGAGAGCGACAGTCGAAATATCTGAGAGAGAGAGTACCCCAACCCGAGTGATTCAGTCCCGCTACCCGAGAGAGACTGTCCCCCTACCCGAGAGAGACAGTACCCCTACCCGAGAGGGACAGTAACCCTTACCGAGATCGACAGTACAACTATCCGAGAGAGAGAGTACCCCTGCCTGAGAGAGACAGTACACCTTCCCGAGAGAGACAGAACCCCTTCCCAATAGAGCGACATTACCCCTACCCGAGTGAGACAGTGCCCAAACCCGAGAGAGGCAGTGCCCCTCGCGAGAGAGACAGTACCCCTACCCGAGAGAGACTGTAATCTTACCGAGAGAGACAGGACCCCTATCTGAGAGATATAGTGCCCCTAGCCGAGAGGGACAGTGCCCCTACCCGACAGGGTGAGTACCCCCACCCTAGAGCGACAGTATCCCTACCCGAGAGGGAGAGTACCCCAACCCGAGAGAGACAGTACCCCTACCCAAGAGTAACAGTACCCCTACCCAAGAGAGACAGTGCCGCTACCTGAGAGAGACATTACCCTACCCGAGAGAGACAGTACCCATACCCGAGAGAGAGTGCCCCTACCAGAGAAAGACAGTGCTCCTACCCGAGGGGGAGTGCCCCTACCCGAGAGAGACAGTAACCCTATCCGAGAGTAACAGTACCCCTATCCGAGAGAGACAGTGCCACTACCTGAGAGAGACAGTATCCCTACCCAAGAGAGACATTGCCACTTCCCGAGATAGTGCCCATACCCGAGAGAGACAGTGCCCAAACCAGAGAGAGACAGTGCCCCTAGCGAGAGAGACAGTGCCCCTACCCGAGAGTGACTGTAACCTTACCGAGAAAGACAGGACCCTTACCCGAGAGGGACAGTACCCCTACCCGAGTGGGACTGTACCCCTACCCAAGACAGACAGTACCCCTGCCTGAGAGGGACAGTTCCCCTGCCCGAGAGAGACAGCACCCCTACCCGTGAGAGACCCTACCTCGACGCGATAGAGACAGTACCCCTACCCGAGAGAGAGAGTACCCCTACCCGAGAGCGACAGTACCCCTGCCCAATTGTGACAGTACCCGTACCCGAGTGAGACATTGCCCCTATCCGAGAGAGAGAGTACGCCTACCCGAGAGGGACAGTACCCCTAACAGAGAGGTACAGTACCCCTACCCGAGAGGGACAGTACCCCGCCCGAGAGAAACAGTACCCCGGCCGAGAGAGAAAGTACCCTTGCCCGACAGAGACAGTACACCTGCCTGAGAGGTACAGCACCCCTACCTGAGAGACAGTACCCCTACACGAGAGGGACAGTACCCCTATGACAGACAGACAGGACCCCTACCCGAGAGAGACGGGACCCCGACCTGAGAGGGACAGTGTCTCTAACCGAGAGGGACAGTACCCCCACTCGGGAGCGACAGTAGTCCAACCCGAGGCATTACCACTACCCGAGACAGTACCCCTACCCAAGACGGTACACCTACCCGAGAGTGACGGTACCCCTACCTGAGAGAGAAAGTACCCCTACCCGAGAGCGACAGTACCCCAACCCGAGAGGGAAAGCACCCCTACCCGAGTGGGACAGTATCGCTACACGAGAGCAACAGTATCCCTATCCGAGAGAGATAGTACCACTACCAGAGAGGGACAATAGCCCTACAAGTGATAGACTGTACCCCTACACGAGTGTCATTACCACTACCCGAGAGAGACAGTGCCCCGACCCGAGAGAACAGTGTCTCTACGCAAGAGGTACAGTACCCCTATTCAAGGGAGACAGGACCCCGACCTGAGAGAGACAGGACCCCTACCCGAGTGGGACAGTGTCTCTACCCGAGAGGGTCTTTGCCCCCACTCGGGAGAGACAGCACCCCTACCCGAGAGGGACAGTACACCTACCCGAGAGGGACATTACCCCTACCCGAGAGTGACAGTGTCTCTATGCGAGAGTACACAGCACCCCTACGCAAGAGAGACAGTTCATCTACGTGAGATGGACAGTACCCCTACACGAGTGGGACAGTACCCCTAATAAAGAGGGACAGTACCTCTGCCCGAGAGACAGTACCCCTGCCCGAGAGAGACAGTACGCCTACCCGAGAGAGAGCCTACCTCTATGCGAGAGAGTCAGTAACCCTAACCAAGAGTGACAGTACAGCTACCCGAGAGCGACAGTACTCCTGCCCGAGTGAGACAGTACCCCTGCCCGAGAGAGGCAGTACCCCTTCCCGAGAGGGACAGTACCGCTAACCGAGAGAGACAGTACCCCTACCCGAGAGAGAGTGTAATCCTACCCAAGAGAGAGACAGTACACCTGCGCAAGAGGTACAGTACCTCTACCCGAGAGGCAGTACACCTACCCAAGGGAGACAGTACCCCTACCTGAGAGGGACAGTATCCCTACCCGAGAGAGACAGTATCCCTATCCGAGAGTGATAGTACCCCTACCAGAGAGGGACAGTATCCCTACAAGTGGGAGACAGTACCCCTATTCGAGTGTCAGTACCCATACCCGAGAGTGACAGTACCATTACCTAAGAGAGACAGTACCCCTACCCGAGAGGGACATTAGCCCTACCCGAGAGACACAGTGCCCCTACGCGAGTGGGACAGTACCCCTATGCGTGAGATACAGGACCCCAACCCGAGAGAGACAGGACCACGACCCGAGAGAGACAGCACCCCTACCCGAGAGTGACAGCACCCCTTCCCGAGAGAGACAGTAACCCTTACCGAGAGCGACAGTACAACTATCCGAGAGAGAGAGTACCCCGACAAATCTACTCCTAATTTGATGAAATGTTCTCTATGTCGAAGCTTCCTTCTATATGATGTGAACTCTGTCCCAGTCAATAACCGGTACAGCTCCCTCTTGAAAGCATACAAGGAATCAGCACCCAGCAAACCAGGTTGCCAGGTATTCTACAGGCTCGCTTCTCTTTGGGAAAAGAACAACCGCCAAACGTGCAGTCGATTGCTACTCTTATATCATTTAAACCCGTGACCCATGTCCATTTCGATCTGTTAAACTGAAATAGTCTATTAATAGGTTTGTTATCCAGCCTTTTAATGATTTTATAGACATCTATCAGGTCATCTCTGAGTCTACGCTGCTCTAAACCGAATAGACCAAGGCCCTTGAGACTATTCCAGTTGCTGATGTTCTTCTCCTAGCTCTGCTGTGGACCTTTTCAAAGGCCACTACATCACCACCATGTGGGGGTGGAGCGGGAGTGGTAGGGCATCAAATCTGTGCACAGTACTCCAGATGCATTGGTTGTTATCTTCCAAAATTCCCTAGATTTAGGAAAGGTCCCAGCGGATTGGAATTTAGCAAATGTAACCCCGCTATTCAAGAAAGGAAGGAGAGTGAAAACCAGGAAATGCAAACCAGTCAGCCTGACATCAGTCATCGGGAAAATGCAGGAATCCATTATTACAGATTTGGTATAGAAAATCAGAATGGGCCATATTTTGCGAGCCCTACAGACATGTATGAGGTGTGCACGTGTCCATAAGTGCTGCGCACATTGCAGTTTTCGCGCAGAAAGCGCATGCGCGATAAACCCAGAAATTCTGATCTGTGAAGAATTTTCCTGACAGATCCAGCGCATCCCCAGGAAAAGGGCATGCACGGGGAGAGAGTTAGGATATTTGCCCAACTTCTGCCCAGAAAAAAGCCCATGAAATTCTTATACCTGTTATAAGCAGGTATCAGGCCTGCTTTTACCAATGTAAGTTTTTAAAAAAGCATTAAAAGATTTTTTTATCAATCATTTATACATTAAAAAAGCTGTGCAATAAGGTAAGTTTATTTTTAGCCCTTTTGAACATTTTAATTTATTATTCAGAAAATTAAATCTTTGTTTTAAATATTTAATTAACTGCCATTTTAATTAATTTTAACTATGTATTTGATATTTATTTGCTGTGTAGATGTATTTTTGGGAGTATCCCCATTCATGCTTATGGAGTTTCCATACATACAGAAACCATTTAAGTATGAATGGCATCCCATTCTTTCATTCATTGGGCTGGCTCACGTGATGCCAGGGGCACTTGGAAACCACGTGTACTCCTAAGGTACGTGAGACCCTACCCGCGGGTACCTGGAGAAGCCCAGGACCGTGAATCTCCAAACCTCCCAGACCACCAGGTACACGGGCATTTTATTTGGGGATCAGAGGCAATTCATTGCGGGAAGACTCCGACCACAAATTCAGGGCCAATATGATCAGGCAGAGTCAACATGGTTTTACGAAATGTAGATCGTGTCTGATAAAATCATGGGAGTGTTTTTGAGGATATAACTAGCAGGGTAGATAAAGGGGAACCAGTGGTTGTAGTATATTTGGAGTTCCAAAAGGCATTCGATAAGGTGCCACATCAAGGTTATTAAGCAAGATAACGGCACATGGGTTTGGGGGTAAGGTATTGGCATGGATTAAGGAATGGTTAACAGAGAGAAAACAGAAAGTAGAGATAAATGGGTCATTTTCAGATTGTCAGGTTGTTACCAGTGTGGTGCTGCAAGGATCAGCCCTTGGGCCTCAGATATTTACAAACTCAGGAGCTGGAACATAAGTTCGATTTCCTGTAGCAACCCAGGTGGAAATTCGGTTCTAAAAGTAAAATACTGCAGATGCTGGAAATCAGTAATAAAAACAGAAAGTGCGGGAAACACTCAGCAGTGCAGGAAAATATGTGGAGCGAGAAACCGAGTTAATGTTTCAGGTAGATGACCTTTCATCAGGCTGCTGTCTCAAGTCATACATTGCTGACCATATGGAATCCATTGTTAAGGGTGTGGAATCAGGGCACTTAGAAAATCATAACATGATTAGCAGAGTCAATATGGTTTTATGAAATGGAAATCGTGTTTGACAAATTTATTATTTGGTGGATGTAACTAGCAGGGTAGATAAAGGGGAGGTAGCATATTTGGATTTCCAAAAGGCATTCAATTAGGTGCCTCTTAAAAAGGCTATTACACAAGATAAGGGTTCATGGGTTGGTGGTAAGATAGTAGCATGGATAGAGGATTAGTTAACAGACAGAAAACAGAGAGTGGGAATAAACAGGTCTACTTCGGGTTGGCAGGCTGTAACTGGTGGAGTGCCGCAAGATCAGTGCTGGGGCCTCAGCTATTTACAATCTATATTAATGACCTAGGTGAAAGGACCGAGTGTAATGTATCCAAGTTTGCTGATGATACAAAACTAGGTGGGACAGTAAGCTGTGAGGAGAAAACAAAGAATCTGCAAAGGGATATAGGTAAACTAAGTGAGTGGGCAGTAAGGTGGCAGATGGAGTATAATGTAGATGAGATTATTCACTTTTGTAGGAAGAATAAAAAACAGAATATTTTTTAAAAGGTGAGAAACTTTTAAACGTTTGTGTTGAGGGAGACTTGGGTGTCCTCCTTCAGGATGCAGGTCCAACAAACAATAAGGAAGGCAAATGGCATGCTGACCATTATTGCCAGACGTTTGGAGTACAAGAGTAAGGAAGTCGTGCTACAATTGTGCAGGTCCTTCGTGAGACCACACCTGGAGTACTGTGCACAGTTTTGGTCTCCTTATCTAAGGAAGGATATGCTTGCCATGGAGGCGGTGCATTGAAGGTTCACCAGCTTGATTCCTGGGATGAGAGGGCTGTGCTAAGATGAAAGATGGTCTAGAATGGGCCTATATTTTCTGGAGATTAGAAGAATGAGAGGTGATCTCATTGAAACATACAAGATTCTGAAGGGGATTGACAGGGTAGATGCTGAGAGGTTGTTTCCCCTGGCCTGTGAGTCTAGAACTATGGGCCATAGTCTCAGGATAAGGGGTAGGCCATCTAAGACTGAGATGAGGAGGAAGTTCTTCACTCAGAGGGTTGTGAATCTTTGGAATTCTCTGCCCCAGAGGGTGTGGATGCTGAGTCTTTGAGTATATTCAAGGCTGAGATAGACTGATTTTTGGACTCTAGGGGAATCCAGGGATGTGGAGATCGGACGCGTATGTGGAGTTGAGGGCGATGGTGAGCCATGATCTTATTGAAATGTTGTAGCAGGCTCGAGGGGCCATATGGTCGACTCCTGCTCCTCTAGCTTATGTTCTTATGTTCTTATATCCTGTTAGTAGGACAAGTAAACCGATGGATTTCCTGTGGCTCTCTATCTCTGGGTCACTGGGATTCTCCCCACTGCTGTGGTCCCGGAATCTCCTGCGTCCACCAAAATGTGTCTGACGTTTAAAGCATTGAGCAGAATCAGAATAACCAAATGGGTAGGAACATGGCAAAGATATTTGATTGCTGCCCACACTGTGAAACTGAAATTTGTCTGTTACATAACAAAACCTGGGATTATTATAAAGCATCTATTCACTTGTACACAAAACATTTCTGAAAATGTTCTTTAAACAGCACAGCACAGTTACTGCTCCGAGAACCACAATCGCCATTTGCTCGGTGCAATATTTCGTTTTTAGCTTCTGGAAACAAATGGCCACAAATCGACCAAAGGTTAAAGTGACTGTGGACCAGACAGAACTGTCTGTGGCTGTGAAAAGCAGGACGGCAATCTGAATGTGCCTCAATATCAGATCAGTGATGATGACGAGTAGATCCGCCGCTGCCATGGCCACCAGGTAGTGAGTGACACAGTTGGAGAGACTGCACTTCCCCGAGATAGGATCACAATTGTCATTAACTGAACTTTAAGGAACGAAACAAACATTGAAATTATACGTCAGGATTGGAGCAAAAGCGACAGTTTGAGGGCGTTCGGGGTGAAAGTTGCAGCTTTGTTACTGCATTCAGTGCTGGCATTGAATCCTTTGAGCTATGACAGGACTGTATGCTGGAAAGCGGGAAAAATAGATGAACAGCATAAAGGAAAGCATCAGTAATTTCAGGTATTGAGTAAAGCAGAAAACGAGTCATAACAGGAGGGGGTTATTATTTACGCCAGTTGATAAATGTAATTCCTGGCACTACTTGAGGTTTCCCAAAATGCACAGTCTTGGGTTCTGTTCTCACCCTAGATCAGGTTAGAAGTTGGTTGATAAAATCGACCTCACTGCCCCAGGCTTAGTAATGTAAAAAACAACAACAACAGAGGCAGGATTCCTGCCCGACCGATGCAATTAATCAAACACGATTTTCCTTTAACTAATCCATGCTGACTTTCATTTATTAGCCCATACTTTTCCAAATGCCAATTAATTTTGTCCCGGATTATTGTCTTTAATGTTTTCCCCACCACCGACGTTAGGCCGACTGGTCTGTAATTGCATGGGTTTCTCCCTCTCCAGTTTTTTAACGGGATGTTGCATTTACTATACTCCAGTCCTCTGGCACCATCCCCATAGCTATGGAGGGTTGGAAGCCAGTGAACAGACCTTCCACAATTTCCAGGTTTACTTCCCTCAGTAACCTAGATTCCAGCTGGCCCACATCCCAATCCTCCCCTTGTCTGAGCCAGGATTCCGTTATTGCCAGTATATCATAATCCCATGTGCTAATTTGTGCCTGCAGCTCACCAACCTTATTGACCACCTTCTGTGTATTTACACAAAAGTACTCCGAATCCCAACTTGTGTGCCTCTCATTTCCCCTTCTCTGGTCCCTCCTATTTCATTGCTACTCTTTATTCGAATGCTGTTTGCCACTCCCAGTCCTCTGTGCACCTTGTCTCTCCTATTCATTGCTTAATCTTGGTGCCCCACCGCCGCCAAATTAGTTTAAATGCTCACTCGTAGCACTCGTTAAACTTGAAGCAAAGTCATTGGTCCCTGCCCTATTGAGGTGCAAACCGACCATTTTGTACAGCTCGCTCCTGCCCCAGAGCTGGTCCCAATCCCTGAGGAATGTGAAGCCGTCTCTCCGGCACAATTTCTCCAATCACCATCATCCTGCCTTATCTTACTGTTCCCACCTTCACTGGCACGTGGCACTGTGAGTAATCCAAAAATTTCCACCTTTGAGGTCCTGCTCTTTAACTTCCTCCCTAGCTCCCGAGACTCGGACTGCAGGACCTCAACCCTTTTCCTCCCTCATTCCAACATTTACCACGACTTCTGGATGCTCCCTTTCCCTCCGTGGAATGTTCTGCCCCCGTCCAGTGACATCATTTACCCTGGCGCCAGAGAGGAAACAGACCATGCGAGGCTCACATTGGCCGTTGCAGAAACGCCTGTCTGTCCCCTGACTATTAAATCGTCCACAATCACTGCATTCCTACACTTCGCTGTGTCCCCCATGCATTCATTTGTCCCACGGTGCTGTCGATGTGATCTGGACTGTACTCATTCGAGGTGTCATCACACTCACCAGTATTCAGCACTGAAAACCGGTTTATTTGCTCAGTCGAAGTCCCTGACTATGTGTTACTAAATATAAAACCAGAAAATGCTGGGAATGCTCAGCAGGACAGGCAGCATCTGTGAAGAGAGAAACAGAGTTAACGTTTCAGGTCGATGACCTTTCATCAGAATTGGAAAAAGTTAGAGATGTAACAGATTTAAGCAGGTACAGATGTAGGGAAAGGGGAGGGGAGGAAAGAACAAAAGGGGAGGACTATGACAGGGTGGAAGACAGGAATGATTAAATGGTAAAAGCGATGATGGTGCAAGGCAACTAAAGATGGGACTAGAGGAGCAATAAATGGCGACAGCAGAACAATTACCAGCACCTGCTGTCTGAATAAATGGGAGCAGTGATTATGGTCTGAAATTGTTGAACTCAATGTTGATTTCAGAAGGTTGTAAAGTTCCTACTCGAAAGATGAGGGCCTGTTCCTCGAACTTCCGTTGAGCTTCATTGGAACAGTGGAAGAGGCCGAGGACAGAGAGCTCAGAAAGGGAGTGGGATGGAGAATTAAAATGGCAAGCAGCAGGAAGCTCATGGTCATGCTTGTGGACTGAATGGATGTGTTCAGGAAACCGATCACTCAATCTGGGTTTTGTCTTCCCAATGTAGAGGAGATCACACTGTGAGCAGTGAATACAGTATACTAAATTGAAAGAAGTACAAGTACAAGTAAATCTCTGTTTCACATGGAAGGAGTGTTTGGGGACCAGGATGATGGGAAGGGAGGAGGTGAAAGGGCAGGTGATACATCTTATTCTTCTTTTGTATTAGTTTTATAGAAATATTGAAACATCGAAAAATAGGAGCAGGATTAGGCCATTCTGGCCTTTGAGCCTGCTCCACCATTAAATATAATCATGGCTGATCATCTATCTCAATACCATACTCCCGCTCGCTCCCCATAACTCATGATGCCTCTTGTGTCTAGAAATCTATCTCTCTCCTTCTTAAATATCTTCAGTGACTTGGCCTCCACAGCCTTCTGTGGTAGAGAATTCCACAGCTTCACCACCCTCTGAGTCAAGAAATTTCTCCTCATCACAGTCCTAAATGTCCTACCCCGTATCTTGAGACTGTGACCCCTCATTCTTGACCCCCAGCCATGGAAACATACTCCCTGCATCCAATCTGTCTAGCCATGTTACAATTTTATACATTTAAATGAGATCCTCTCTCATTCTTCTAAACTCTAGTGATTACAGCCCTAGTCGACCCAAACTCTCCTCATACGACAGTCCTGCCATCACAGGAATCAGTCTGGTGAACCTTCGCTGCACTCCCTCTATGGCAAGTATATCCTTTCTTAGGTAAGGAGACCAAAACTGCACACAGTACTCAAGGTGTGGTTTCAACAAGGCCCTGTCTCTCTATAATTATTTATAAGCTGCAGAATTGTATTCCACCACAATCTGCAACTTCATGGCCCGGCACATCTCTGTGTCTACCATTGCCATCAAGCCAGGGGAGTTCAGAAGAGCATGCCACGAGTAGCGCAAGGTGTGCCTAAAAATGTGGTGCCACACTGGGGAAGCTGCAACACAGGACTACATGCATGCTAAAAGCCGGAGGCAACATGCTGTAGACAGAGCGAAGCGTCCAACTATCAATGGATCAGATCAATGCTTTGCAATCCTTCCACATTATGTAGTGAATGCTGGTGGAGATTAAACAACTAACGGAAGGAGGAGGGTCCATGAATATCCCCATCCTCAGGGATGGTGGAGCCCAGCACGTGAGTGCAAAAGACAAAGCTGAAGCATTTGCAACCATCTTCAGCCAGAAGTGCTGAGTGGATGATTCATATCGGCCTCCTCCTGAGGTCTCCACCACCACAGAAGCCAGTCTTCAGCCAATTCGATTCACTCCATGCGATATCAAGAAGCGGCTGAGTGCAGTGGATACAGCAAAGGCTGCAGACCCCGACAACATCCCGGCTGTCGTGCTGAAGACTTGAGCTACAGAACTAGCTGCGCCTCTAGCCAAGCTGTTCCAGTACAGCTGTAACACTGGCATCTATCCGACAATGTGAAACTCTGTCCAGGTATGTCCTGTCCACAAAAATCAGGACAAATCCAATCCAGCCAATTACTGCCCCATCAGTCTACTCTCAATCATCAGTAAAGTGATGGAAGGTGTCGTTGACAGTGCTATAAAGCAGCACTTACTCACCAATTAGCTGCTCACTGATGCCCAGGTTGAGTTCTGCCAGGAACACTTGGCTCCAGATCTCATTACAGCCTTGGTACAAACATGGACAAAAGAGTTGAATTCCAGAGGTGAGGTGAGAGTAACTGCCCTAGACATCAAGGCAGCATTTGACCGAGTGTGACATCAAGGAGCTCTAGTAAAACTAAGTCAAGGGGAATCGGGGGGAAAATACTCCACTGGCTGGAGTCATACCTGGCACAAAGGAAGATGGTTGTGGTGGTCGAAGATAAATTATCACAGCCCCAGGACATCGCTGCAAGAGTTCCTCAGGGCAGTGTCCTAGGCCCAACCATTTTCAGCTGCTTCATCAGTGACCTTCCCTCCACCATAATGTCAGAAGTGGGGATGTTCGCTGATGACTGCACAGTGTTCAGTGCCATTTGCAACTCGTTAGGTAATGAAGCAGTCCATGCCCACATGCAGCAAGACCTGGACAACATTCAGGCTTGGGCTCATATGTGGCAGGTAACATTCCTGTCAAACAAGTGCCAGGCAATGACTATCTCCAACAGGTGAGAGTCTAACCACCGTCCCTTGGCATTCTGTGGCTGAAACCCCCACCATCAATATCGGGTGGGGGGTCACCATTGACCAAAACCTTAACTGAACCAGCCACATTAATACTGTGGTAACAAGAACACGTCAGAGGCTGGGTATTCTGTGGCGAGTGTCTCACCTCCTGACTCCGCAAAGCCTTTCCACATCTACAAGGCACAAGTCAGGGGTGTGATGGAATGCTCTCCACTTGCCTGGAGGAGCATAGCTCCAACAACTCTCAAGAAGCTCGACACCATCCAGGACAAAACAGCCCACACGATAGGCACCTCATACATCACCTTAAACATTCACTCCCTCCATCATCAGCGTTCCGTGTCTGCAGTGTGTACCATCTACAAGGTGCACTGCAGCAACTCGCCAATGCTTCTTCGTCAGCACCTCCCAAACCTGCGAACTCTACCACCTAGAAGGACAAGGGCATCAGGTACATGGGAACACCACAACATCCAAGTTCCCCTCCAAGTCATACACCATCCTGACTTGGAATTATATCGGCCGATCCTTCATCGTCGCTAGGCCAAAATCCTGGAACTCCCTCCCTAACAGCACTGTGGGGGTACCTTCACCACAGGGACAGCAGCGGTTCAAGAAGGTTGCTCACCACCACCATTTCCAGGGCAATTAGGGATGGGCAATAAATGTCGGCCTTGCCAGCAATGCCCACATCCTGAGAATAAGTTAAAAAAAGTGAACCCAATGTACATTACTATTGAATCTGCTTCCAACACCCTTTCAGGCAGTACATTCCAGATCACAGCTCCCCGCAGGAAAATAATTCACCTCCTGGTTCCTTTGCTAATTACCTTAAATCTGTGTCCTCTGGTTACCGACCAACCCTATGCCAGTGGAAACAATTTCTCCTTATTTACTCTATCAACACCCTTCATCATTTTGAACACCTCTATTAAATCTCCCTTTAAACTTCACTGCTCTAAGAATAATCTCAGTTTCTCTAATCTCTCCGCATAACTGAAGTCCGTCTTCGCTGGAACCATTCTGGAAAATAATCTCTGCACCTCTCTTAGGCCTTGGCATCCTTCCTAAAGTGTGTGTTGATCAGAACTGGACACAATATTCCAGCTGGGGCCTAACCAGTGATTTACAACGGGTTTAGCATGAGCTCCTTACTTTTGTACTCTGTGCCTCTATTTATAAAGCCCATTAACCTGTGTATGATTATCTCATCTTCTGGTCAATCTTGATCCTAGGGTATCTCAAAAAGGGAAGGATTGCTCCTGATGCAGTTGCCGAGGGCAATGTTTTGGAAACTATTTTGCATTCCCCTCGTTGACATCCCAGATCCTGTTCCAGCAAAGTCACCGAACAACCAAGATAAAAGAAACTGCGACTTACGGGCAACGTGTAGCTGGACGGGTCTGTGAAAGTATGATCCTTGAAGCCCTGGAAATCCACATAGCAGTAATACACGGCACTGTCATCAAGTCTGAGATTGTTGAAGCTCAAGGAGTAATTCATCTGCTCCAGATCTCCACCCAAGACTGAAAGGAAAAAAACTTGAAACCAGATTTAAGTTTCTTTTAAAAGGCAGGATGGGTCAAAAGCCCTCCTCCTGTGCTGTATGAATCTATGATTCTATATCTGCTCAATCTATGATTGAAGGCTAATTTATTTTTAAAATTCGTTTATGGGATGTGGGCATCGATGGCAAGGCGAGCATTTATTGCCCATCCCTAATTGCCCTTGAGAAGCTGGTGGTGAGCCGCCATCTTGAACTGCTGCAGTCCGTGTGGTGAAGGTACTCCCACAGTGCTGTTAGGTATGAAGTTCCAGGATTTTGACCCAGCGACGATGAAGCATCGGCGATATAGTTCTAAGCCAGGGTGGTGTGTGACTCGGAGGGGAACTTGGAGGTGGTGGTGTTCCCATGCGCTTGTTGTCCTTATCCTTCTGGGTGGAAGAGGTCGCGGGTTTGGAAGGTGCTGTCGAAGAAGCCTTGGTAATTTGCTACAGTACATCTTGTAGATGGTACACGCTGCAGCCAAGGTACGCTGGTGGTGGGGGGAGTGAATGTTTAAGCTGGTAGATGGGGTGCCAATCAAGCGGGCTGCTTTGTCCTGGATGGTGTCGAGCTTCCTGAGTGTTGTTGGAGCTGCACTCATCCAGGCAAGTGGAGAGTACTCTGTCACATTCCTTACTTGTGCCTTGTAGATGGTAGAAAGGATTTGGGGAGTCACGAGGTGAGACACTCACCGCAGAATAACTAGCCTCGGACCTGCTCTTGTTGCCACAATATTTATGTGACTGGCCCAGTTAATTTTCTGGCCAATGGTGACCCCCAGTATGTCGATGGTGGGGGATTCGGCGATAGTAATGCCATTGAATGTCTTCATTAATTGGTTGCTCTCTCAATCCAAGTGCTATAATGAATCAAATTTCCTGAATTCAGATCAGAAAGTAAATTGCACCTGGTAGCAAGCGGAGAAAGATCAAAATGTTTCATGTTGTGCTTCTCACAATCTTCCTTCGATGACAGATCTGCCATGATCGAACTGAATGACAGAACAGCTCGAGGGGCTGAATGACATCCTCCTGTTCCCAGGATTGACCAGGGAATGAAAAAACAATTCTGGAATGTTCAATTAAATTGAATTGTTTGAGAAAGTCAAGGGGACACTGGTTCAAACTGTTAGAATATCAATTTAGGACCAAAGCCAGCAAACTCTTTTCACAATGGGTGATCGATACTTGGAATGAACTCAAGGATAGAGTAGGGGAGCAATCCTGACATCATTTATTAATAGATTGTTGGCTGCAATGGCAGAAGTGTAGGATCTCTCTCGATGGCTGAATGTCTGATCTGTAACTATCCTTTGATCCTGTGTTTGCAGCTCAGAGCTGAGAACTAAACAGATCACAGTTTTTCTAACATTGGGTCAAATGCTCAGCGAATTATCCTGAGACCGCATCACAAACATACACTCACTCTCAGTCTCACAGACACACAGACACACACACACACACACACATTCACTCTCAGTCTCACACATGCACTCCCTCTCACTCTCATACACTCACACACACATTCACTCTCAGACTCACACACACTCACTCACATACTCACACACATACATACTCACAGACACACACTCTCACACACCCACAAACTCATTGACCCAAATACACTCACATAGACACACTTATACAGATTCAGATGAACTGTAATGTTTTCATGAAAGTTTGAAAAGGTTGTGAGACTGTCGATAATGAAAGTGCTAATGATGCACAAGCTGTACGGAGATCTGACCTGTGAGTGTTCTTATGGGCAAAGCAGCTTCAGCAGTATAATCTTACTGCTAACTCTTACACCTCTTCTGCCCTGACATTGGACAATGTTGCAGTCAATGTATTACATATACAACGGGACTGTGAGTTAATCCTGGGAACTTATCAGATCTGTTGCCTGTACAGAATCAAATGGTTATTCTCTGCATGCTTTGTCCCTTCTATCTCCTTATTTGACCCTGAGCTGAGCTTCCGACCCCCATATCCTCTCAATCATCAAGACCGCCTACTTCCACCTCTGTAACATCGCCCGTCTCCGCCCCTGCCTCAGCTCATCTGCTACTGAAACCCTCATCCGAGCCTTTGTTACCTCCAGACACGACGATTCTAATGCTCTCCTGGCCGGTCACCTATCTTCCCGCTCCGTAAAGTTCAGCTCATCCAAAACTCCGCTGCCCCATATCATACCTCGCACCAAGTCCGGTTCACCCAGCACCCCTGTGCTCGCTGACCTACATTGGGTCCCGGTCTGGCAAGGGCTAGATTTTAAAATTCTCATCCTTGTCTTCAGATCCCTCAATTGCCTCCCTCCCCTCCCTCTCTGTAACCTTCTCCAGCCCTACAACCCTCCGAGAGCTCTGCCGTCCTACAATTCTGGCCTCTTGTGCATCCCCGATTTTCATCGCCCCACAATTGGCGGCCGTACCTTCAGCTGCCTCGGCCCCAAGCTCTGGAATTCCCTCCCTAAACCTCTCCGCCTCTCTCTCCTCCTTGAAGACACTCCTGAAAGCCTACCTCTGACCAAGCTTTTGGTCACCTGTCCCAATATCTCCTTATGTTAAAGTTTTGTCTGACCGACGCTCCTGTGAAGCACCTTGGGCCGTGTTTCTACATTAAAGGTGCTGTGTAAATGTAAGTTGCTGTTAGCTGGGGAATAAATAGACAGGTGAACTATCTGAAGCAATGAAAAAAATCACATCTCTACAAACTGGGAGCCTGCAGGATTATTGGAGCGCTACTTGAAAAGGGGCAAGCTTATCTGTTAACACTTGGAACAATAAAAAACTGGTAAAGTGATGTTTCAAATCCATCAGACCCTTTACAACACTGGGTGTGTGTGTGTGTGTGTGTGTGTGAGCTGTCTGCAATATTACTCATCAACACCAGGGGGCGCTATTTGTGTAAATATGCACTGCTGTCGAAAAGGTCTCACCACTCGAACAGGATCTGCTTGAAGAGAGAACTTGCATTTATATAGCGCCTTTCACAACCTCAGGAAGTCCCAAAGCGCTTTACAACCAATGAAGCACTTTTGAAAGGTGGTCACTGTTGTAGGAAGCGCGGCAGCCAATTTGCATACAGCAAGATTCCACAAACAGCAATGAGATAATGTCCAGATAATCTGATTGTTTTTGATGTTGGTTGGGGGGTAAATTTTGGTCCCAGGATACCGGGGAGAACTCCCCCTGCTCTTCTTCCAGATAGTGGCCGTGGAGTCTTTTACATCCACCTGAGAGGGCAGGCGGAGCCTGGGTCTTGGATAGCTCCTGGGTAACAATAGAAGGGGGATAAACACAGGCAATTAGGCCCATCTAAGGCTGCAGGAAGCTTAGATTGCAGGTGAATAGAATGATAGAATCACAGAATAGTACAGCACAGAAGGAGGCAATTCAGCCCAGCGAGTCTACGCCGGCTCTTTCGAAGAGCAATCCAGTTAGTCCCACTTCCCCGCTCTTTCCCCATATCCCTGCAAATTTTTCTCCTTCAAGTATTTATCCAATTCTCTTTCGAAGGCTACGATTGAATCTGTTTCCAATGCGACATCAGGAAGTGCATTCCAAATCCTAACCACTCGTTGTGTAAAGAAGTTTTTCCTCTTGTCGCCTCTGGTTCTTTTGCCAATCACCTTAAATCTGTGCCCTCTGGTTATCGGCCTTTCAGACAGTTTCTCTTTATTTACTCTATGTAAACCCTTCATGATTTTAAACAACTCTATCAATTCTCCTCTTAGCCTTGTCTGCTCTAAGGAATAGTTAGAAGTTACTTTGTTTAATCCAGCAGGATGAGCCACTGACGTGTGGGGCTGCCCAGTGTGTTCGTTACTTTCTATTACTACATGAAAACAAATCATACTCATTGAAATAAGTGAATCCGATTCACAAAGATAACACCAGGGCTGAGAGGTTACAACGATCAGGAAAGACCGAACAGGCTGGGGCTCTTCTCTCTAGCAAAGAGAAGGCTGTGGGGTGACCTGATAGAGGTCTTTAAAATCATCAAGGGGTTTGATAGGGTGGACGTAGAGAAGATGTTTCCACTTGTGGGCGCGTCCAGAACGAGGGGTCAAAAATGTAATATAGCCACTAATAAATCCAAAGGAAGTTCAGGAGAAACATATTTATCTAGAGAGTGGTGAGAATGTGGAATTCGCGACCACAGGGAGTAGTTGAGGTGAACAGCATACACTTATTGAAGGGGAAGCTAGAGAAACAGATGAGGGAGAAAGGAATAGAAGGATATGCTGATAGGATTAGATTAGTTTAGATAGGCTGAGATGAAGAGGGGTTGGAGGAGGCTTGTGTGGACCTGTTGGGCCGAGTGGGCTGTTTCTGTGCTGAAAATTCTATGAATGTAATAACAACAACAACTTACATTCATATAGCGCCTCTAATGTAGGAAAACGTCCCAAGGTGCTTCACAGCAGCATTGACAAACAAAGTTTGATGCCGAGCCACATGAGGAGATATTAGGACAGGTGACCAAAACCTTGATCAAAGTGATGAGTTTTAAGGAGCGTCTTACAGGAGGAGAGCGAGGCGGAGAGGGTTAGGGAGGGAATTCCAGAGCTCAGGACCTCGGCAGCTGAAGGCACGGCCACCAATGGTGAAGCGATGGAAATCAGGGATACACAAGAGGCGAGAATTGAAGGAGAGCAGAGATCTCGGCGGGTTGAAGGGCTGGAGGAGGTTACAGAGATAAGGAAGGGCAAACCATGGAGGGATTGGAAAACAAGGAGGAGAATTGTAAAATCGAGGCGTGGATCAACCGGGAGCCAATGTAGGTCAGCGAGCACAGAGGGGATGGGTGAATGGGATTTGGGGCGAGTTATTATACTGGCAGCAGAATTTTGGATGATCTTAAGTATAAGGAGGGTGGAAGATGGGAGGCCGGACTGGAGAACTTTGGAAGAGTTCAGTCTGGAGATAACAAAGGCATGGATGATGGATTCAGCAGCAGGTGAGCTGAGTTGGTGTGGAGACGGGTGATGTTACAGAGGTGGACGTAGGCGGTCCTGGTGATGGAGCAGATATCTGGTCAGTAGCTCATCGCTCCAGGGACTTGAGCACATAAATCTAGGCTGTGCAGTGCTGAGGGAGTGCTGCACTGTCAGAGCTGCCGCCTTTCCGATGAGGCTCTTTTGCCCACACTCCGATCCCTGGTGGCCCCGTTGGGCCCCGGGTCGCACTGCGCAAGACCCCTCCCCTTTATGAATGTGACACAGCGCCACCTAGTGCCGCGATATTCACTCGCAGCGCCCCAAGAGGGAGGCAGCATCGCTTCCAGTAGCATCCCGCTTCCCTATTGCGACGCTATCGATGAAATTCGGCCATGGGGGTGCTAAATTTTTCGGGGCGCTAGAAGTAGCGAAGTTAGTGTCCCAAAGGGGGCATGACTTAATTTATCCCCCAATGTCTTTCTTTCTTTTACTGTAAGGCAACAAGTGCCCTGGGCAGAGCCCAGTCTCCGCCCATTAGAATTCCCACCTAATGTGAGTACTTTTAATTTGATTTTAAAAAATCCTGCATTTTGCTATTGATCCAAAATAAACCGAATGTCCTGTTCGGCAATTCAGAATGCTGCAATGTCAGAGGGGCAGTCCTGAGGGAGCGCTGCATTGTTGGAGTGGCAGATTTTCGAAGCAGATTAGTAAGAGCGTTACTCCCGATCTGGCCACTTGCTCTTCAGTGATCTGGAAGTGCACTGTGAGGCAGATGTTCAGAGGTTCCACCAGAGACAATGGGCCTCACCGCTTGGAGGCAATGGTGTAAAATGGAGGTGAGGGATTTTACAATGTGTGAAATGAGCACAGTGTTCTCATTACAAGGACTGTTGTTGTTTCACCTGTTGTTGAGATCTGTGGGAATAATTTTGACTATTGCTGCATTAAACATCCTGAAACTTGAGTTCCTCACATATTTCTGGCTTTTGGCTGCACTTCAGTTGCCTCATCGGAACAGGAGGAAGCCATTTAGCCCCTCGAGCCTGTTCCAGCCGTGCCTCAGTGGGCAGCACCCTCGCCTCTGAGTCAGAAGGTTGCGGGTTCAAATCCCACTCCAGGGACTTGAGCACAAAAATCTAGGCTGATACTCCAGTGCAGTGCTGAGGGAGTGCTGCACTGTCGGAGGTGCCGTCTTTTGGATGAGACATTAAACCAATGCCTCGTCTGCTCTCTCAGCTGGAGGTAAAAGATCCTCTGTCACTAGTTGAAGAAGAACAGTGGAGATATCCCTGGTGTCCGAGACAGTATTTATCCCACAATCAAAATCACTAAAACAGATTATTTGGTCATTATCACATTGCTGTTATTGAGAGCTTGATGTGCACATACTGGCTGCCATTTTTCCTACATAACAACAGTGATTAAAGATCAAAAAGTACTTCATTGGCTGTAAAGCGCTTTGGGACATCTGGTGATCGTGAAAGGTAATATATTTCTTTAAAAAGGAACAGGAGGATGTCCAATCAGTCCCTCGAGCCTGTTACACATGAATAGGAGGAGGCCCATTCAGCCCATCGAGCCTGTTACACAGGAACTTGAGGAGGCCCATTCAGCTCCTCAAGCCTGTTATAGAGGAACAGGAGGAGGCCCATTCAGCCCCTTGAGCCTGTTACACAGGAACAGGAGGAGGCCCAATCAGACCTTCGAGCCTGTTACGCAGGAACAGGAGGAGGCCCATCCAGCCCTTCGAGCCTGTTACACAGGGGCATAAGGAGGCCCATTCAGCCCCTCGTGCCTGTTACACAGGATCAGGAGGAGGCCCATTCAGCTCCTCGAGCCTGTTACACAGGAACAGGAGCAGGCCTAATCAGCCCCTTGAGCCTGTTACACTGGAAAAGGAGGAGACCCATTCAGCCCCTCGAGCCTGTTGCACAGGAACAGGAGGAGACCCATTCAGCCCTCTCAAGCCTGTTATATAGGACCAGGAGGAGGCCATTAAATCTCTCGAGCCTGTTATACAGGAATAGGAGGAGGCCCATTCAGCCCCTCGAGCCTGTTACGTAGGACCAGGAGGAGGCCATTAAACCTCTTCTGTCAGTTGTATAGGAACAAGAGTAGGCAATTCAGCCCTTTGAGGATGTTACATAGGAACAGGAGGTGGTAACTCAGCCTTCGAGAATGTTACATAGGAGCAGGAGGTGACCATCTAGTCCATTGAGCCTTTGACCCAGGCCATTCAGCCCTTTGGGCTTGTTGCATCTTAACAGGAGAAGGCTCATCCAGCCCCTTAAGGCAGTTGCATAGGAACAGGAGGAGGCAATTCAGCACTTAGAGCCTGTTGCATACGACACATGATTAGACCAATCAGCCCTTTGGGCCTGTTGCATAGGAACAGAAAGTGTCCCATTCAGCACTTCGAGCCTGTTAAATAGGAACATGAGGAGGCAATTCATCCCCTCAAGACAGAAAAAACGGAACAGGAGGAGGCCATATAGTTGCCCTTCGCCTGTTACAATGGAACAGGAGGAGGACATACAGCTGATCTTAGCCTGTTACAATGGAACAGGAGGAGGCCATTCAGCTGATCTTAGCCTGTTACAATGGAACAGGAGGAGGCCATTCAGCTGCCCTTAGCCTGTTACAATGGAACAGGAGGAGGCCATACAGTCCATCGAACCTGTTACATAGGAACAGCAGGTGACACTTAGCCAATCGAGACTGTTGCATAGGAATAGGAAGAGATACTTTCAGCACTTCAAGGCTGGTACATAGGTACAGGAGCCGGCCATTCATCCCCTTGAGTCTGTTAAAAAGGAGCAGGATGTGGCCAGTCAGCCCCTCGGGCCTGTTACACAGGAAAAGGAGGAGACCCATTCAGCTCCTCGAGCCTGTTATATAGGAACAGGAAGAGGCCCATTCAGCCCCTCGAGCCCGTTACACAGGAACAGCAGGAGGCCCATTCAGCCCCTCGAGCCTGTTGCACAGGAACAGGAGGAGGCCCATTCAGCCCCTCGAGCCTGTTACACTGCAACAGGAGGAGGCCCATTAAGCTCCTCAAGCCTGTTGCACAGGAACAGGAGGAGGCCCATTCTGCACTCTGAAGCCTGTTATATAGGACCAGGAGGAGGCCATTAAACCTCTTGTGCCAGTTGTTTAGGAACAGGAGTAGGCCCAATAAGCATCTCGAGCCTGTAGCATATGAACAGGAGTTGGTTGATGCAGCCCCTCGAGCCTGTTGTTAGGATCAGGAGTTGGTCCATTCAGTCCCTCGAGACCATAGCACAGAAAAAGGAGAATACCATACAGTCCCCTTGTGCCAGGTATATAGGAATATGATTAGGGCATTTAGCCCCTCGAGACTGTTACTTAGGAACTGGAGGTGACCATTTAGTTCATCCAGCCTGTTACATAGGTGCAGGAGTAGGCCATTCAGCCCCTTGGGCGTGTTTCATAGGATCAGGAGGAGGCCAACCAGCCCCTCAAGCCTGTTACATTGGTAAAGCAGGAGGCCATTCAGTCCCTTGAACTGATGCATAGGAACATGATTAGGCCATTCGGCTCCTCGAGCATGTTGCATAGGAACAGGGGGAGGCCATTAAGCCACTCGATCCTGTTACATAGGGTCAAGAGGAGGCCTTTCAGCCCCTTGAACCTGTTGCATAGGAACAGGAGGCCATAGAAACTCTCAAGACTGTTGCATAGGAATAGGAAAAGTCCATTCAGCCTCTCAAGGCTGTTGCATAGGAACAGGAGGAGGACCATTCAGCTCCTCGAGCCTATAAAATAGAAACAGGTGGAGATTGTTTAGTCACTGGATCCGGTTGCTTAGGATCAGGAGTAGGCCCATTCAACTGATCAAGCATGTTGCATAGGAACAAGAGGAGGGCATTCAGCCTCTCAAGCCTGTTACATTGGAAAAGGAGGAGACCATTCAGCCCCTTCAGCCTGTTACATAGGACCAGGAGGAGGCCATTAAACCTCTCCTGCCAGTTGTATAGGAACAGGAGGAGGCAATTCAGTCCTTTGAGAATGTTTCATAGGAACTGGAGGAGGTAATTCAGCCCTTCGAGAATGTTACATAGGAACAGGAGGTGGCCATCTATTCCATCGAGCCTCTGACATAGGCCATTCAGCCCTTTGGGCCTGTTGCATCGTAACAGGGGGAGGCCCATCCAGCCCCTTGAAGCAGTTGCATAAGAACAGGAGGAGGCAATTCAGCACTTCGAGCCTGTTGCATATAACACATGATTAGGCCAATCAGACCTTTGGGCCTGTTGCACAGGAACAGAAGGTGTCCCATTCAGCACTTCGAGCCTGTTAAATAGGAACATGAGGAGGCAATTCATCCCCTCGAGGCTGATACAGTGGAACAGGAAGAGGCCATACAGCTGTCCTTAGCCTGTTACAATGGAACAGGAGGAGGCCATACAGCTGCCCTTAGCCTGTTACAATGGAACAGGAGGAGGTCATGCAGCTGCCCTTAGCCTGTTACAATGGAACAGGAGGAGGCCATACAGCCCATCGAACCTGTTACATAGGAACAGCAGGTGGCCAATTAGCCAATCGAGACTGTTGCATAGGAATAGGAAGAGATACTTTCAGCACTTCGAGGCTGGTACATAGGTACAGGAGCCGACCATTCATCCCCTCGAGCCTGTTAAAATGGAACAGGATATGGCCAGTCAGCCCCTCGGGCCTGTTACACAGGAACAGGTTGAGGCCCATTCAGCTCCTCGGGCCTGTTACACAGGAACAGGAGGAGGCCCATTCAGCTCCTCGATCCTGTTGCACAGGAACAGGAGGAGTCCCATTCAGCTCCTCGAGCCTGTTATATAGAAACAAGCAAAGGCCCATTCAGCCACTCGAGCCTGTTACACAGGATCAAGAGGATGCCCATTCAGTCCCTCGAGCCTGTTACACTGGAACAGGAGGAGGCCCATTCTTTCCCTCGAGCCCATTCCACTGGAACAGGAGGAGGCCCATTCAGTCCCTCGAACCTGTTACTCTGGAACAGGAGGAGGCCCATTAATCTCCTCGATCCTGTTGCACAGGAACAGGAGGAGGCCCGTTCTGCACCCTGAAGTCTGTTATATAGTACCAGGAGGAGGCCATTAAACCTCTCGTGCCAGTTGTATAGGAACAGAAGTAGGCCCAATAATCATCTCCAGCCTGTAGCATATGAACAGGAGTCGGCTGATGCAGCCCGTCGAGCCTGTTGTTAGGATCAGGAGTTGGTCCATTCAGTCCCTCGAGACCATAGCACAGAAAAAGGAGAATGCCATACAGCCCCCTTCACAGAAATCACAGAAACCTCACAGTGCAGATAGAGGCCATTTTGGCCCATCGAGCCTGCACCAACACATATCCCACCCCCGATCCCCGTAACCCCTACACCAACACCAACACATATCCCACCCTATCCCCGTAACCCCACGTATTTAATCCCCCTAACACTAAGGGTCAATTTTATCATAGCCAATCAATCTAACCTGCACATCTTTGGACTGTGGGAGGAAACCGGAGCACCCGGAGGAAACCCACACAAACACGGGGAGAATGTGCAAACTCCACACAGACAGTCACCCGAGGCCGGATTCGAACCCGGGTCCCTGGAGCTGTGAGGCAACAGTGCTAACCACTATGAACATGATTATGCCATTTAGCCACTCGAGTCTGTTGCATAGGAACTGGAGGTGACCATTTAGTTCATCGAGCCTGTTACATAAGTGCAGGAGTAGGCCATTCAGCCCCTTGGGTGTGTTGCATAGGATCAGGAGGAGGCCAACCAGCCCCTCAAGTCTGTTACATTGGAAAAGCAGGAGGCCATTCAGCCCCTTGAACTGATGCATAGGAACATGATTAGGCCATTCAGCCCCTCGAGCCTGTTGTACAGGAACAGGTGGAGGCCATTAAGCCCCTCGATCCTGTTACATAGGAACAAGAGGAGGCCATTCAGCCCCTTGAAACTGTTGCATAGGAACAGGAGGCCATAGAACCTCTCAAGACTGTTGCATAGGAATAGGAAAAGTCCATTCAGCCCCTCAAGGCTATTGCATAGGAAAAGGAGGAGGACCAATCAGCTCCTCGAGATTGTTACAAAGGAACAAGAGGAGGCCATTCAGCCTCTCGAGCCTGTTACAAAGGAACAGGAGGAGGTCATAGAGCCTTTCGAGACTGTTGCATAGAAATAGGAGAAGTCCACTCAGCACCTCTAGGCTGTTACATAGGAATAGGAGAAGGCCATTCAGCCCCTCAAAACTGTTACGAGGGAACAGGAGGAGGCCATCGTGCCACTGGAGCCTACTACTTAGGAATAGGAATACTGCTTAGGAATAGGAATATGAAGAGGCCATTCAGACCCTTCAGGCTGTTACATAGGGAAAGGAGGAGGCCATTCAGCCCCTCGAGGCAGTTACGTAGGAACAGGAGGTGGCCAATTAGCCCATGGAGCCTGTAACATAGGAACAGGAGGAGGCTATGCAGCCCCTCGAGTCAGTTGTATAGGAACAGGAGTAGGCCCAATAAGCATCCTGAGACTGTTGCCTAGGAACAGGAGGAGGACCATGCAGCCCCTTGAGCTGTTGCATAGGAAAAAAATGTCAATGAGCCCCGTGAGCTTGTTAAAAGGAACAGGAATAGGCCCAATAAGCATCTTGAGACTGTTGCATAGGAACAAGAGGAGGACCAGCCAGCCCCTCGAGGCTGTTGCATAGGAACAAGACGAGGCCGAGCCAGCCCCTTAAGGCTGTTGCATAGGAACAGGAGGACGCAATTCTGCCATTCAAGGCTGTTGCATATGAACATGATTCAGCCATTCAGCCCCTCGAGCCTGTTACATAGGAACAGGAGGAGGTCATTCAGCCCCTCAAGCCCATATGTTGAAAGAGGAGGAGACCGTTCAGCTGTTGTGAACCTGTTACATAGGTACAAGAGGAGACCATTCAGCCCCTTGAGCATGCTCATTGGAAAAGCAGGAGTCCATTCAGCCCCTCGAGGCTGTTATGTAGGAACAGGAGGTGGCCATTTACCCCATGGAGCCAGTAAGATAGGAACAGGAGGCGGCCATTCAGCCCCTCGAGCCAGTTGTATAGGAACAGGAGTAGGCCCAAGAAGCATCCTGAGACTGTTACCTAGGAACAGGAGGAGGACCATGCAGCCCTTTGAGCTGTTGCATAGGAAAAAGATGTCAATGAGCCCCGTGAGCTTGTTAAAAGGTACAGGAGTAGGCCCAATAAGCATTTCAAGACTGTTGCATAGGAACAAGATGAGGACCAGCCAGCCCCTCGAGGCTGTTGCATAGGAACAGGACGAAGCCCGGCCAGCCCCTTAAGCTGTTGCATGTGAACAGGAGGACGCAATTCTGCCATTCAAGTCTGTTGCATACGAGCATGATTCAGCCATTCAGCCCCTCGAGCCTGCTACATAAGAACAGGAGGAGGTCATTCAGCCCCTCAAGCCCATATGTTGAAACAGGAGGAGACCGTTCAGCTACCGTGAGCCTGTTACATAGGTACAGGAGGAGACCATTCAGCCACTTGAGCATGTTCATAGGAAAAGGAGGATTCCATTCAGCCCTTCGAGGCAGTTACTTAGGAACAGGAGGTGGCCATTTACCCCATGGAGCCAGTAAGGTAAGAACAGGAGGAGGCCATTCAGCCACTCGAGCCAGTTGTATAGGAACAGGAGTAGGCCCAATAAGCATCCTGAGACTGTTGCCTAGGAACAGGAGGAGGACCATGCAGCCCCTTGAGCTGTTGCATAGGAATAAGATGTCAATGAACCCCGGGAGATTGTTACAAGGAACACGAGTAGGCCCAATAAGCTTCTCGAGACTTTTGCATAGGAATAAGAGGATGACCAGCCAGCCCCTCGAGGCTGTTGCATACGAACAGGAGGAAGCAATTCCGCCATTCAAGCCTTTTGCATACGAACATGGTTCAGCCATTCAACCTCTCGAGCCTGTTACATAGGAACAGGAGGAGGTCATTCAGCCGCTCAAGCCCATATGTTGAAACAGGAGGAGACCATTCAGCTGCCTTGAGCCTGTTACATAGTTACAGGAGGAGGCCATTCAGCCCCTTGAGCATGTTCATTGGAACAGGATGAGGCCCATTCAGCCTCACGAGGCTGTTACTTATGAACACAAGAAGTCCATTCTTCCCCTCGAGAATGTTACATAGCTACAAGAAGAGGTCATTTAGCCCCTTGAGCCTGTTACATAGGAACAGGAGGAGGCCGCTAAGCCCTGCAAACCTATTGCATAGTAACAGGTGTGGTACCATTCTGCCCCCTCGAAGATGGCACATACAAATAGGTGGCTGCTCATTTTGCCCCCATGAAGCTGCTACAGATTAACAGCACGAGGCGATAAAGCATCTTGATCCTTTTACATAGGAAAAGGATTAAGCCAATTAGCTCCTCGAGCCTTTTGCATAGGAACAGGTTGAGGCCCCTGCAGACCCATGAGGCTGTTACATATGAAAAGGAGTATGTCATCAAGCCCCTCGAGCTATCTACAAAGGAACATTGGCCATTTAGCCCATCAAGCCCGTTTCACAGGCCATTCAGTTCTTTGGGCCTGTTGCATAGGAACAGGAGGAGGCCCATTCAGCCCCCCGAGCCTGTTACACAGGAGCAGGAAGAGACCATTCAGCCCCTCGAGCCTGTTACATAGGAGCAGGAAGAGACCATTCAGCCCCTTGAGCCTGTTACATAGGAGCAGGAAGAGACCATTCAATACCTCCAGACAGTTACAAAGAAACAAAAGCAGACCATTCAGCCCCTTGAGCCTTTTACAGAGGAACAGGAGGTGGCCATCTAGTCCATCGAGCATGTGACACAGGCCATTCAGCACTTTGGGCCTGTTGCATCAGAACAGGAGGAGGCAATTCAACCCCTCGAGCCTGTTACATAGGAACAGGAGGAGGTAATTCAACACTTCAGGCCTGTTGCATACGAACATGATTGGGCCAATCAGCCCTTTGGGCCTGTTGCTTAGGAACAGGAAGAGACCCATTCAGTACTTCGAGCGTGTTAAACAGGAACACGAGGAGGCAATTCATCCCCTCGAGACTGATACAACAGAACAGGAGGAGGCCATACAGCTGCCCTTAGCCTGTTACAATGGAACAGGAGGAGGCCATACAGCCCCTCGAACCTGTTACATAGGAACAGCAGTTTGCCACTTAGCCAATCGAGACTGTTGCATAGGAATAGGAAGA
Organism: Somniosus microcephalus; assembly: GCF_052327205.1. NCBI lineage: Eukaryota > Metazoa > Chordata > Chondrichthyes > Squaliformes > Somniosidae > Somniosus > Somniosus microcephalus. Next base: position 35,673,800 of record NC_141016.1, read on the forward strand.
GCTCCATTCAGCACTTCGAGCCTTGTACATAGGAAAAGGAGGAGGCCATTCATCCCCTCCAGTCTGTTAAAAAGGAACAGGATATGCCCATTCAGCCCCTCAGGCCTGTTGTATAGTAACAGAAGTAGGCTGATTCAGCCTGTCGAGCCGGATATTTTGGAACAGGAGTCAGCCATTGAGTCCCCGTGAGCCTATTATTAGGACCAGGAGCAGGCCCATTCAGCAGGTCGAGACTGGTCCATAGGAATAGGAACAGACCATTCAGCCCCTCGAGGCTCTTTCAGAGGAACAGACGGAGGCCATTCAGCCCCTCAAACCTTTTTCATAGGACCAGGAGGTGGCCATTTAGCCCATCGAGCCTGCTTAACAGACATTCTGCCCTTTGGGCCTGTTGCACAGGAACAGGAGGAGGCCCATTCAGCCCCTCGAGACTGTTATATAGGAACAGGAGTAGGCCCATTCAGCCCATTGAGCCTGTTGCACAGGAACAGGAGGAGGCCCATTCTTTCCCTCGAGCCTGTTACACTGGAACAGGAGGAGGCCCATTAAGCTCCTCGAGCCTGCTGCACAGGAACAGGAGAATGCCCATTCTGCACTCTGAAGCCTGTTATATAGGACCAGGAAGAGGCCATTAAACCTCTTCTGCCAGTTGTTTAGGAACAGGAGTAGGCCCAATAAGCATCTCGAGCCTGTAGCATATGAACAGGAGTCGGCTGATGCAGCCCCTCGAGCCTGTTGTTAGGATCAGGAGTTGGTCCATTCAGTCCCTCGAGACCTTAGCACAGAAAAAGGAGAATACCATACAGCCCTCTTGAGCCAGTTACATAGGAATATGATTAGGGCATTTAGCCCCTCAAGTCTGTTACTTAGGAACTGGAGGAGAGCATTTATTTCATCGAGCCTGTTACATAGGTGCAGGAGTAGGCCATTCAGCCCCTTGGGCGTGTTTCATAGGATCAGGAGGAGGCCAACCAGCCCCTCAAGCCTGTTACATAGGTAAAGCAGGAGGACATTCAGCCCCTTGAACTGATGCATAGGAACATGATTAGGCCATTCAGCCCCTCGAGCATGTTGCAGAGGAACAGGGGGAGGCCATTAAGCCACTCGATCCTGTTACATAGGAACAAGAGGAGGCCATTCAGCCGCTTGAACCTGTTGCATAGGAACAGGAGGCCATAGAACCTCTCAAGAGTGTTGCATAGGAATAGGAAAAGTCCATTCAGCCCCTCAAGGCTGTTGCATAGGAACAGGAGAAGGACCATTCAGCTCCTCGAGCCTATAAATTAGAAATAGGTGGAGATTGTTTAGTCACTGGATCCGGTTGCTTAGGATCAGGAGTAGGCCCATTCAACCGATCAAGCATGTTGCATAGGAACAAGAGGAGGGCATTCAGCCTCTCGAGCCTGTTACATTGGAAAAGGAGGAGACCATTCAGCCCCTTGAGCCTGTTACATAGGACCAGGAGGAGACCATTCAACCCCTTGAGACTGTTACATAGGACCAGGAGGAGGCCATTAAACCTCTCCTGCCAATTGTATAGGAACAGCAGGAGGCAATTCAGCCCTTTGAGAATGTTACATAGGAATTGGAGGAGGTAATTCAGCCCTTCGGGAATGTTACATAGGAACAAGAGGTGGCCATCTATTCCATCGAGCCTCTGACCCAGGCCATTCAGTCCTTTGGGCCTGTTGCATCGTAACAGGAGGAGGCCCATCCAGCCCCTTGAAGCAGTTGCATAGGAACAGGAGGAGGCAATTCAGCACTTCGAGCCTGTTGCATATAACACATGATTAGGCCAATCAGACCTTTGGGCCTGTTGCATAGGAACAGAAGGTATCCCATTCAGCACTTCGAGCCTGTTAAATAGGAACATGAGGAGGCAATTCATCCCCTCGAGACTGATACAGTGGAACAGGAGGAGGCCATACAGCTGCCCTTAGCCTGTTACAATGGAACAGGAGGAGGCCATACAGCTGCTCTTAGCCTGTTACAATGGAACAGGAGGAGGCCATACAGCCCATCGAACCTGTTACATAGGAACAGCAGGTGGCCAATTAGCCAATCGAGACTGTTGCATAGGAATAGGAAGAGATACTTTCAGCACTTCGAGGCTGGTACATAGGTACAGGAGCCGACCATTCATCCCCTCGAGTCTGTTAAAATGGAACAGGATGTTGCCAGTCAGCCCCTCGGGCCTGTTACACAGGAACAGGAGGAGGCCCATTTAGCCCCTCAATCCTGTTGTACAGGAACAGGAGGAGGCCAATTCAGCTCCTCGAGCCTATTATATAGAAACAGGAAGAGGCCCATTGAGCCCCTCAAGCCTGTTACACAGGATCAAGAGGATGCCCATTCAGTCACTCGAGCCTGTTACACTGGAACAGGAGGAGGCCCATTCTTTCCCTCGAGCCTGTTCCACTGGAACAGGAGGAGGCCCATTCAGTCCCTCGAACCTGTTACTCTGGAACAGGAGGAGGCCCATTAAGCTCCTCTAGCCTGTTGCACAGGAACAGGAGGAGGCCCGTGCTGCACCCTGAAGCCTGTTATATAGTACCAGGAGGAGGTCATTAAACCTCTCTTGCCAGTTGTATAGGAACAGAAGTAGGCCCAATAATCATCTCGAGCCTGTAGCATATGAACAGGAGTCGGCTGATGCAGCCCCTCGAGCCTTTTGTTAGGATCAGGAGTTGGTCCAATCAGTCCCTCGAGATCATAGCACAGAAAAAGGAGAATTCCATACAGCCCCCTTGAGCCAGTTACATAGGAACATGATTATGCCATTTAGCCACTCGAGTCTGTTGCATAGGAACTGGAGGTGACCATTTAGTTCATCGAGCCTGTTACATAAGTGCAGGAGTAGGCCATTCAGCCCCTTGGGTGTGTTGCATAGGATCAGGAGGAGGCCAACCAGCCCCTCAAGCCTGTTACATTGGAAAAGCAGGAGGCCATTCAGCCCCTTGAACTGATGCATAGGAACATGATTAGGCCATTCAGCCCCTCGAGCCTGTTGTATAGGAACAGGTGGAGGCCATTAAGCCCCGTGATCCTGTTACATAGGAACAAGAGGAGTCCATTCAGCCCCTTGAAACTGTTGCATAGGAACAGGAGGCCATAGAACCTCTCAAGACTGTTGCATAGGAATAGGAAAAGTCCATTCAGCCCCTCAAGGCTGTTGCATAGGAAAAGGAGGAGGACCAATCAGCTCCTCGAGATTGTTACAAAGGAACAAGAGGACGCCATTCAGCCTCTCGAGCCTGTTACAAAGGAACAGGAGGAGGTCATAGAGCCTCTCGAGACTGTTGCATAGGAATAGGAGAAGTCCACTCAGCCCCTCAAGGCTGTTACATAGGAACAGGAGAAGGCCAATCAGCCCCTCAAATCTGTTATGAGGGAACAGGGGGAGGCCATCGTGACACTGGAGCCTACTGCTTAGGAATAGGAATACTGCTTAGGAATAGGAATAGGAATAGGCCATTCAGACCCTTCAGGCTGTTACACAGGAAAAGGAGGCTGCCATTCAGCCCCTCGAGGCAGTTACGTAGGAACAGGAGGTGGCCAATTAGCCCATGGAGCCTGTAACATAGGAACAGGAGGAGGCTATGCAGCCCCTCAAGTCAGTTGTATAGGAACAGGAGTAGGCCCAATAAGCATCCTGAGACTGTTGCCTAGGAACAGGAGGAGGACCATGCAGCCCCTTGAGCTGTTGCATAGGAAAAGTATGTCAATGAGCCCCGTGAGCTTGTTAAAAGGAACAGGAGAAAGCCCAATAAGCATCTTGAGACTGTTGCATAGGAACAAGAGGAGGACCAGCCAGCCCCTCGAGGCTGTTGCATAGGAACAAGACGAGGCCGAGCCAGCCCCTTAAGGCTGTTGCATAGGAACAGGAGGACGCAATTCTGCCATTCAAGGCTGTTGCATACGATCATGATTCAGCCATTCAGCCCCTCGAGCCTGTTACATATGAACAGCAGGAGGTCATTCAGCACCTCAAGCCCATATGTTGAAAGAGGAGGAGGCCGTTCAGCTGTTGTGAACCTGTTACCTAGGTACAGGAGGAGACCATTCAGCCCCTTGAGCATGTTCATTGGAAAAGGAGGAGTCCATTCAGTCCCTCGAGGCAGTTATGTTGGAACAGGAGGTGGCCATTTACCCCATGGAGCCAGTAAGATAGGAACATGAGGAGGCCATTCAGCCCCTCGAGCCAGTTGTATAGGAACAGGAGTAGGCCCAAGAAGCATCCTGAGACTGTTGCCTAGGAACAGGAGGAGGACCATGCAGCCCCTTGAGCTGTTGCATAGGAAGAAGATGTCAATGAGCCCCGTGAGCTTGTTAAAAGGAACAGGAGTAGGCCCAATAAGCATCTTGAGACTGTTGCATAGAAACAAGATGAGGACCAGCCAGCCCCTCAAGGCTGTTGCATAGGAACAGGACGAGACCCGGCCAGCCCCTTAAGCTGTTGCATGTGAACAGGAGGACTCAATTCTGCCATTCAAGCCTGTTGCATACGAACATGATTCAGCCATTCAGCCCCTCGAGCCTGCTACATAGGAACAGGAGGAGGTCATTCAGCCCCTCAAGCCCATATGTTGAAACAGGAGGAGACCGTTCAGCTACCGTGAGCCTGTTACATAGTTACAGGAGGAGGCCTTTCAGCCCCTTGAGCATATTCATTGGAACAGGATTTGGCCCATTCAGCCTCACGAGGCTGTTACTTATGAACACAAGAAGTCCATTCTTCCCCTCAAGAATGTTACATAGCTACAAGAAGCGGTCATTTAGCCCCTTGAGCCTGTTACATAGGAACAGGAGGAGGCCAATAAGCCCTGCAAACCTATTGCATAGGAACAGGTGTGGTACCATTCTGCCCCCTCGAAGATGGTACATACGAATATGTGGCTGCCCATTTTGCCCCCTTGAAGCTGCTACAGATTAACAGCACAAGGCGATAAAGTATCTTGATCCTTTTACATAGGAAAAGGATTAAGCCAATCAGCTCCTCGAGTCTGTTGCATAGGAACAGGTTGAGGCCCCTGCAGCCCCATGAGGCTGTTACATATGCAAAGGAGTAGGTCATCAAGCCCCTCGAGCTATTTAAAAAGGAACATTGGCCATTTAGCCCATCGAGCCCGTTTCACAGGCCATTCAGTTCTTTGGGCCTGTTGCATAGGAACAGGAGGAGGCCCATTCAGCCCCTCGAGCCTTTTACACAGGAGCAGGAAGAGACCATTCAGCCCCCCGAGCCTGTTACACAGGAGCAGGAAGAGACCATTCAGCCCCTTGAGCCTGTTACATAGGAGCAGGAAGAGACCATTCAGCCCCTCGAGCCTTTTACAGAGGAACAGGAGGTGGCCATCTAGTCCATCGAGCATGTGACACAGGCCATTCAGCACTTTGGGCCTGTTGCATCAGAACAGGAGGAGACAATTCAACCCCTCGAGCCTGTTACATAGGAACAGGAGAAGGTAATTCAACACTTCAGGCCTGTTGCATACGAACATGATTGGGCCAATCAGCCCTTTGGGCCTGTTGCTTAGGAACAGGAAGAGTCCCATTTAGTACTTCGAGCCTGTTAAACAGGAACATGAGGAGGCAATTCATCCCCTCGAGACTGATACAACAGAACAGGAGGAGGCCATACAGCTGCCCTTAGCCTGTAACAATGGAACAGGAGGAGGCCATACAGCTGCCCTTAGCCTGTTACAATGGAACAGGAGGAGGCCATACAGCCCCTCGAACCTGTTACATAGGAACAGCAGTTTGCCACTGAGCCAGTCGAGACTGTTGCATAGGAATAGGAAGAGATCCATTCAGCACTTCGAGCCTGGTACATAGGAACAGGAGGAGGCCATTCATCCCCTCCAGTCTGTTAAAAAGGAACAGGATATGGCCATTCAGCCCCTCAGGCCTGTTGTATAGTAACAGAAGTAGGCTGATTCAGCCCGTCGAGCCGGATGTTATGGAACAGGAGTCAGCCATTGAGCCCCCGTGAGCCTATTAGTAGGACCAGGAGGAGGCCCATTCAGCAGGTCGAGACTGGTCCATAGGCACAGGAACAGAACATTCAGCCCCTCGAGGCTGTTTCAGAGGAACAGAAGGTGGCCATTCAGCCCCTCGAGCCTTTTTCATAGGACCACGAGGTGGCCATTTAGCCCACCGAGCCTGCTTAGCAGACATTCTGCCCTTTGGGCCTGTTGCATAGGAACAGGAGGAGGCCCATTCAGCCCCTCGAGCCTGCTACACACAAAAATGAAGAGACCATTCAGTTTCGCTAAGCTGTTACAAACGAACAGGAGGAGGCCATTCACTCCCTCGAGCCTGTTACACAGGAACAGAAGTTGACAAATTAGCCCCACGGGACTGTTGCATAGTAACAGGAGGAGGCCCATTCAGAACCTTGAGCATGATACATAGGAACAAGATGAGGCCATTTAGCCCTGTGAGCCTGCTACACAGGAACAGGAGGAGGCCTTGCAGTCCCTCGCGCCTCTTACATCGGAACAGGAATAGGACCATTCAGCCCCCTCGAGGATGTTACAGATGAACAGTTGGAGTCCATTCAGCATCTTGAGCTTGCTACATAGGAACAGGAGGAGCCCATTTAGCTGACTCAAGCCTGTTACATTTGTTTTTTATTCGTTCATGGGATCTGGCATTGCTGGCAAGGCCAGCATTTATTGCCCATTCCTAATTGCCCTTGAGAAGCTGGTGGTGTGAAGGATAAGCCATATTCAGAAAAATACACCATTCTATGAAAGAATTCTGGCCCCCTTGCACCAATCACATTGGAACAGGATGAGGCCATTTATCCTCATAAGCATGTTGCATAGGAACAGGAGAAGGCCCATTCAGCTGCTCGACCTTGTTCCATAGGAGCAGGAGGAGGATATTCAGCCCCTCAAACCTCTTACATAGGACAGGAGGAGGCCACACAGCTCCTCGAGCCGGTTACATCGAAACATGGTGAGGCCATTCAGACCCTCGAACCTGTTGCATAAGAACTCGATAGAATTCGATAGAATCTGGAACAGTACCCATGGATTGGAGGGTGCCTAATGTTACCCCACTATTGAAAAAAAGGGGCAGAGAGAATACGGGGAATTACAGACCGGTAAGCCTGACATCAGTATTGGGGAAAATGCTAGAGTCCATTATAAATGATGTAAAAGCAGAGCACTTGGAAAACAGTGACAGGATCGGACAAAGTCAACATGGATTTACAAAAGGTAAATCGTGCTTGACTAATCTACTGGAATTTTTTGAGGATGTAGCTAGTAAAACAGATAAGGGAGAACCAGTGGATGTGGTTTTTTTGGACTTTAAGAAGGCTTTCGATAAGGTCCCGCATAAAATTCAGGCACATGGGATTGGGGGCAAGGTATTGGCATGGATAGAGAACTGGTTGGCAGACGGAAAGCAAAGAGTTGGAATAAACGGGTCTTTTTCCGAATGGCAGGCAGTGACTAGTGGGGTACCGCAGGGATCGGCCCTTGAACCCCAGCTATTCAGAATATATATTAATGATCTAGACAAGGGAACTAGATGTAATATCTCTCAGTTTGCAGATGACACAAAGCTGGGTGGGTGTGTGTGCTGTGAGGAGGATGCCGAGAAACTGAAGGATGATTTGGACAGGTTGGGTGCTTGGGCAGAAGCATGGCAGATGCAATATAACGTGGATAAATGTGAGGTTATCTGAGGAAGGATGTTCTTGCTATGGAGAGAGTGCAGCAAAGATTCACCAGGCTGATACCTGGGATTGCAGGAATGACGTATGAGGAGAGATTGGGACGATTGGGCTTGTACTCGCTGGAGTTTAGAAGAATGAGAGGGGATCCCATTGAAAATGATAAAATTCTAACAGGACTGGACAGACGAGATGCAGGAAGGATGTTCCCGATGGTCGGGGAGTCCAGAACCAGGGGTCACAGTCTAAGGATAAGGGGTAGGCCATTTAGGACAGAACTGAGGTGGAATTTCTTCACCCAGAGTGGTGAACCTGTGGAATTCTCTACCACAGAAGGCAGTAGAGCCCAATATATTAAATATATTCAAGAAGGAGTTGGATATATTTCTTAAAGCTAAAGGGATCAAGGGGTATGGGGAGAAGGCAGGGACAGGGTACTGAATTTGGATGTTCAGCCATGATCGCATTGAATGGCGGAGCAGGCTCGAGGGGCCGAATGGCCTAGTCCTGTTCCTATCTTGTATGTTTCTATGTAACAGAAGGCAGACCATTCAGCTCCTCAAGCCTGTAACATTGGAACAGGATGCGGTTGTTCAGTCCCTCAAGACAGTTGCATAGGATCAGGAGTTGGGCCATTCAGCTCCTCGAGACTGTTAAAAAGGAACAGAAGGATGCCATTCAGTTCCTCAAGCCTCTTACATAGGAACAAGAGGAGGCCATTCAGCCCTCGAGCCTGTTAAATAGGAAGAGCATGTCATTCAGCCCCTTGAGCCTGTTACATAGGAACAGGAGGAGGCCATTTAGCCCTCGAGCCTGTTGCATAGGAAGTGCATGTCATTTAGCCCCTTGAGCCTGTTACATAGGAACAGGAGGAGGCCATTCAGCCCCTCGTGCCTGTTGCATAGGAACAGCAGGCAGCCATTCAACCCTCTTCAGTCTGTTATTAGGAACTGGAGGAGGCCCATTCAGCCTCTCAACACTATTACAAAGAGTAGGAGGAGGCCATTCAGCCCCTCTGTGCTTTTGCATAGTAACAGGAGGATACACATTCTGAGCTTCAAGCCTGTGCAGAGGAAAAGGAGGAGGCCATTCAGCCTTTCGAGCCTGTTACATAGGAACAAGAGGAGGCCATTGAGCCCCTTGATTTCGTTACATAGGAGCAGGAGGAGGCCATTCAGACCCTTGAGCCTGTTGCACAGGAACAGGAGTAGGCCCAATAAGCTTCTCGAGGCTGTTATATAGGAACAGGAGCAGACCCATTCAGCCGCTTGAGCCTGTTGCATAGGAACAGGGGGAGGCCATTCAGCTCCTCAAGACTGTTACAAAGAGAGAGTAGGAGGCCATTCAGCCCCTCTTTTGGATCAGACATTAAACCGAGACATTTGCCCTCTCAGGCGGAGGTAAAAATTTCCCACATGCACTAGTTCGATGAAGGGCAGCGGAGTTCTCCCCCGTGTCCTGGGCCAATATGTATACATTAACCTACATCAAGAACAGATTGTCTGGCCATTCATCACACTGCTGTTTATGGGAGATGGTGTCGACAAATTGGTTGCACATGGGCAAGGAAACCTCCTGCTGATTATCACCTACCTTTAGCCAGAAGTGCAGAGTGGAAGATTCATTTCGGCCTCCTCCTGAAGTCCCACCATCACAGAAGCCAGACTTCAGCCAATTCGATTCACACCACATAATATCAAGAAATGGCTGAGTGCACTGGATACAGCAAAGGCTGCAAACTCCGACAACATCCCAGCTGTCGTGCTGAAGGCTTGTGCTCCAGAACTGGACGTGCCTTTAGCCAAGCATTTCCATTTCAGCTACAACACTGGCATCTACCCAACACTGGAAAACAGCCCAGGTATGTCCTGTCCAGAAAAAGCAGGACAAATTCAATCCGGCCAATTACTGCCCAATCAGTCTACAGCCAGTCATCAGCAAAGTGATGGAAGGTGCCATCGACAGTGCCAACAAATGGTACTTACTCACAAATAACCTACTCACTAATGCTCATTTTTGGGTTCTGCCAGGCCCACTCGGCTCCAGACCTCATTACAGCCTTAGTCCAAACTTGGACAAAAGAGCTGAATTCCAGAGGTGAGGTGAGAATGACTGCCCTTGACATCAAGTCAGCATTTGGCCGAGTGTGGCATCAAGGAACCCCAGTAAAATTCTTCTCTTTCTATAGCACCTTTCATGACCTCAGGACGTCCCAAAGCACTTAACACACAATGAAGTACTTGTGAAGTGTAATCACTGTTGCAATGTAGGAAATGCACATGCTTTTATTAAAATTGAAATCATTGGCAACCAGGGGGACAACTCTCCACTAGCTGAACTTATAGCTAGCACAAAGGAAGATAGTTGTGGATGTTGGCGGTCAATCATCTCAGCACAAGGACATCGCTGCAGGTGTTCCTTCAGGCAGTGTCCTCGGCCGAACAATCTTCAGCTACTTCATCAGTGACCTTCCCTCCATCATAAGGACAGAACTGGGGATGTTTACTGATGATTGTAACTTTTAGTTCCAATCGCAAATCCTCAGATAATGAAGCAGTCTGTGACCGCATGCAGCAAGACCTGGATGATATTCAGGCTTGAGCTCTTATGTGGCAAGCAACATTTGTGCCACACAAGTACTGTGGTGTATGTACCTTTAAGAGCCCCTGTGTACTGTAATGCTGATAGTGGCCACTCGGGCTATATAACCTGTATAGTGTCTTGTATGTTTTAGTTCACCTCCAGACTTTGTTCAATAAACACCTGTAAACCAACTCCTGCATTCCGTGTCTCCATTAACACACGGATACAACAGTGGTGACGAATTGGAAATGGACTTACCTGCAATTCGGCAGCACCTCAAGGAGATTGATTCCTCAGATGAAGGTCGAAGGAAAAAAACAAAAAACTGTGGTTTCACCAGCTAGCCATGCTGATGGCAGGTACTGCACTAATCCTTCCTGGGCGGCGGGCTGGGGCTCGATCGGGTGGCTCTGCAGCGGGGCCAAGCAGCGAGTTGGAAGGCGGAGGCAAACAGAGACGGAGGGTGGAGCACTCGGGAGACGGCCGGTGCTGCAAAGCAGGTCAGCATTGGACCAAGCAGAGGGAGGGAAAAGTCCCAGAGAGTCCGGCGGGAACGAGTCTCCGACTAGTAAAAATACCTGTGTAAATAAAAACCGTGGAGAACAGCGTTGTCAGCAGCGGCAGCGGCGGGAAAGCGCGGGAGGCACCATTTGTTTCTCGGCAGGGAAGAAAGGAAAGCGCGGGAGACGCCATTTTTGATTTTCAGGATGCCTAAGACTGGCAATATTATTGCTTTCGTTAGTGATATAGAGGATTGGACCACATATGTGGAAAGAGTGGAGGTATATTGCACAGCGAATGAAGTAGAGGATGATAAAAAGGCATCGATACTTCTAAATCTGATGGGCGCAAGGACATACGGGCTGTTACAAAACTTAATCACTCCAGCAAACCGATGGACAAGAATTTTAAGGAGATTGTTGATACCCTACAGGAGCACTTAAACCCAACACCGCTGCTGATAGCGGAACGATTCAAATTCTTCAGGAGGAATCAGCACAAGAATGAAAGTAACGCTGATCACCTCACCGAATTAAGAAAGCTGTCAAAGCACTGCCAATTCGGTGCAGGACTGGCAGATTCTCTACGAGACAAATTCGTCTGCGGTCTCCTAAGTGAAGGAACACAAAAAAGGCTACTTTCTGAGAAAGATTTGACACTGGACAAGGCTTTGAGTGTGGCTGTATCATACGAAGCAGCAGCAAGAGGAGCTGCAGAGATACAGCAAAAGCCACAGGACTTCGGCACCCATGAAATGACACGGTGTTTCGAGAGATGTTATCGCTGTGGCAGATCCACCCATGACCAGAGGGACTGCTGGTTCAAGGACAAAGCATGCAGGCAATGCGGGAAGATGGGTCACACTGTATTTGTATGCTGATCTGGAAACAAAAAATCCACTGACAGAAAAAATATCAATAAGGAAAAGTACAGAAAGGTACAAATGATGACGGACAGTAGCTCCGAAGACCAGAAGAGCGATAGTGACTTCGGAAACAAGAGACTAAGCTGTCTCAAATTACATAATGTAATTGCCAAAGAAGATTACCAGACCATTTGGGTTACCCTCAGGATAGCGGGGTCCCCAGTTAAAATGGAGCTAGATACAGGATCAGCTCTGACCATCATAAGTCGACGGGATTACGAGCGGCTATTTCTGCATATACCTTTGAAAGGCACATCCATTATCTTGAAGACATATACGGGGCAGAAAGTATACCCCAGAGGGAAAATAAGGGTGCCTGTTGTATACAACGGCAAGGAAATACAGAAGTTGTATTTATACGTTCTGCAAGATGGTGGTCCACCGCTGTTGGGACATGAATGCATCAGGAAGATACGTTTAGACTGGCACTCCATTCAGGCACTGACGGCGACCAGTAAGAAAAGAAATGATGATGACGTCAAACCTGAACGATTAAAAGACATCTTGGCCAACGCCAAAGAAGTGATTCAACAGGAACTAGGAACCTTGAAAGGCGTCACCGCCTCAATAAAAGTGGAAGATGCGGCAATTCCCAAGTTTTTTAAGGCAAGGCCGTTGCCATACGCAATTCGTCCAGCAGTCGAAGCAGAGCTGGAGAATTTGGAAAAGGCAGACGTGTTATCCAAGATAGATTGGAGCGAGTGGGCAACACCCATCATCCCGGTCATGAAGAAAACGTTGAATAATGATAAGTCTGAAGAACAGAGAAAAATTCGCATCTGTGGGGACTTCAAGGTGACTGTAAACCCGGTTCTTCACACGGTACAGTATCCTCTTCCGAGGATAGAAGATATTTTCGCCTCACTATCCGGAGGGAAACGTTTCACCAAAATTGACTTGGCACAGGCATATCTACAGATGGAGGTTGAGGAGGCCTCTAAAAAGTATCTCATGATAAACACACACAAATCGACTGGTTTTCGGAGTAGCATCAGCTCCAGCTATCTGGCAAAGAGCTATGCAGCAAGTCCTGCAAGGGATTCCGGGGACTCAATGCTACCTAGACGACATCCTTGTAACAGGAGAAAACGACAACGAGCACCTTGCCAATTTGGAGCAGGTGCTCACTAGGCTGAGAGAACGGGTCCTACGAGCAAATCGCCCCAAGTGCGAATTTTTCCAGAAACAAATATCATATTGTGGCCATATAATTAACGAAGAAGAGTTGCATAAGTCACCTGAAAAATTGAAGCTGTCATAAAAGCCCCAGCACCTGAAAATGTCTCACAATTAAGGTCGTTCCTCGGATTGATAAATTACTATCATAAATTTTTATCGAACTTGTCAACTGTTCTGCACCCACTTAACGCACTGCTACAAACGGGAGTAATTAGGAAATGGAGCGAAGACTGTAAACGTGCCTTCCATAAATGCAAAGGCTTGATCACGTCCAAGGAAGTGTTGGCTCATTACAACACATCACTGCCAATCAGACTGGCATGCGATGCATCCCCTTACGGCATAGGAGCAGTATTATCCCATAGATTCCCTGATGGCTCGGAGCGGCCGATAGCTTTTGCGTCACGCTCATTAAACTCAGCTGAGCGTAACTATGCCCAGATCGACATGGAAGCACTCAGCCTGGTATGGGAGTGAAGAAATTCAACCATTACCTACACGGACAAAACTTCACCTTGTTGACTGACCATCAACCCCTCGTCTCCATATTCAACCCTAAAAAGGGCGTTCCCATTATGACAGCGCAAAGGCTACAGAGGTGGTCCCTTTTCCTAGGGGCACACCAATATGACATAGAATACAAAAGATCAAAACAGCATGGGAATGCTGACGGTTTATCGTGCCTACCATTGCCAATGGTAGAAGAGGCACCTACAGTGGACCCAGTGGAGATGTTCCACTCAACCATAGTGGAATGTCAACCAGTAACAAATTCTACCATTGAAAAGGAAACGAGAAATGACCCGACTCTCTCACGAGTCAACGATTTAACGGTGAAGGGATGGCCAGCACATGGCAAACCACTGTTGCCAGCATTCTCGCAAAGAAGAGAACAGCTGTCAGTGTGCCGAGGAACCTTGATGTGTGGATCAAGAGTGGTGATTCCACCCAAACTCCAGGATAAAGTGCTAAAGGAGCTTCACGAGGGGCATCTGGGTAGAGTGAAAATGAAGAAACTAGCCAGAGCGTTTGTGTGGTGGCCAGGTATCGATGGAGACATCAAAGAAATGACCAAGAGCTGTCTAGGATGCCAGAAGGTCCAAAACGCCCCACCACAAGCCCCTCTACATCCTTGGGAGTGGCCCTCATCTCATGCTGGTCCATTTATGGACTCAATGGTCTTAATCGCGGTTGATGCACACTCCAAGTGGCCGGAGGTAATAAAGATGTCCTCCACCATCACGGAAAAAACCATCACAGTATTAAGGACCATATTTGCCAGGAATGGGCTGCCTGAACAGATCTGTTCTGATAAAGGACCGCAATTTGTGTCCGAAGAATTCAGGAAGTTCTTAAAAAACAATGGGGTTAAGCACTACACGTCCGCTCCATACCATCCTGCCACCAATAGATTAGCTGAAAGGTTTGTCCAGACCTTCAAGAAGGCCATAAAGGCCATGGGTAATGAAGACATATATCTGCAACATAAGGGGGATAACTTCTTGTTTACATACAGGAATGCAGCACATGTGGTTACAAACCAAACTCCCGCCATGATGTTTTTCAATAGAAGACTAAGATGCCGGCTGGATTTGATCAAGCCAAACATCAGAAGGGACGTAGAGAACCGGCAATTTCAAGGCATGAATGAAAGGCCAACTAGAACCTTCCAGATAGGTCAACAAGTTTTGGCCCGGGACTACCGTACCGAGAAATGGCAGCCTGGAACTATTTGCACACGACTAGGACCGCTGATGTATACCATGGACATTGGAGAAAGCATAATAAGGCGCCATGCTGACCAAATCATACAGTCATCCGAAAAGGGATAACCTACACCACAACCCTATACGCCTAATGATGAAGCAGAGATACCCATAGTATCTACCTCCGATCCGGTGATACTGGATGTACAATATGATGTACTGGTTGTCTAATAGGGGAGGAATTGTGGTGTATGTACCTTTAAGATCCCCTGTGTACTGTAATGCCGGTAGTGGCCACTCGGGCTATATAAGCCTGTATAGTGTCTTGTATCTTTTAGTTCACCTCCAGACTTTGTTCAATAAACACCTGTAAACCAACTCCTGCATTCCGTGTCTCCATTAACACACGGATAGAACAAGTACCAGGCAATGACTATCTCCAACAAGAGAGAGTCTGACCACCACCCCTTGACAATCAACAGCATTACCATCACTGAGTCCCCCACCATCAACATCCTGGGGGGTCACCATTGACCAGAAAATTGATAAAATGGCTACAAGAGCAGGTCAGAGGCTGGGTATTCTGCAATGAGTGATTCACCTCCTGACTCCCCAAAGCCTTTCCACCATCCACAATATACAGGTCAGGAGTGTGATGGAATCTCTTCACTTGCCTGGACGAGTGCAGCGCCAACAACACTCAAGAAGCTTGAAGTCATCCAGGTCAAAACATGATTAACTGTGAAGAGGACTAATGGGACTTCAGGAGTACAAAGACAGACTGGGAGATTCGGCAGAGGGATGACATTTAATGCAGAGAAACGTGAGGTGATACATTTTCGGAGGAATAATGAGAGGAAACAGGCGCTAAATCATAGTGTCTTACAGCATAGAGGGAGCCCATTCAGCCCATCGTGTCTATGCCGACTCTTTGAAAGAGCCATCAAATTAGTCCCACTCCCCTGCTCTTTCCCAATAGCCCTGCAAATGTCTTCTCTTCAACTATTTGTCTAATTCCCTTTTGAATGTTATTATTGAATCTGCTTCCATCGCACTTTCAGGCAGCACATTCCACATCACAACTTGCTGTGTAAAAAAAAAATTCTCCTCATCCCCACACCTGGTGCTTTAGCCAATTATGATAAATCATTGTCCTCTGGTTAACGACCATCCTGCCAGTGGGAACAGTTTCTCCTTATTTACTCTATCAAAACCAATCAGAATTTTGAATGCCTCGATGAAATCTCCCCTTAACCTTCTCTGCTCGCTTTGCTCGCTGACCTACAACATTGGTTCCTGGTGCAACAACGCTTCAATTTTAAAATTCTTGTTTTCAAATCCCTCCATGGACCTCTGCCCCTCCCTATCTCTATAACCTCCTCCAGCCCTTCAACTCTCTGAGATCTCTGCGTTCTTCCAAAATCAGGCCTCTTGCACTTCCCCGATTTCCATCACTCCACTATTGGTGGCTGTGCCTTCAGCTGCCTAGGCCCTAACCTCTGCAAATTGTTATTGTTGGTGTTGGTTAGATTTCTGTGGGTCCAGTTTTAGATATCTTACCTTAGGGAGGGTGTCTCGGCCATGGAGAGGGTGCAGCACACTTGCAATTATATAGTGCCTTTCACGACCTCAGCATGTCCCAAAGCACTGTTTGCTTTCAGCACCCATATTTCAACAACAACTTATATTTACACAGCCCCTTTAACATAGTAAACCGTCCCAAGGCTCTTCACAGAAGTGATTATCAAACAAAGATTTGACACCGAGCCACATAATGAGATATTAAGACAGGTGACCAACTGCTCAGTCAGAGATAGGTTTTAATGAGAGTCTAAAAGGAAGAGAGTGAGGTGGAGAGCTTTAGGGAAAGAATTCCAGAGCTTGGGGCCGAGGCAGCTGAAGGCACTGCAGCCAATAGTGGAACAATGGAAAATGGGGGATGTGCAAGAGGCCAGAATTGGAGGTGCTCAGAGATGTCGCAGGGTTGTGGGGCTGGAGGAGGTCACAGAGATAGGGAGGGGCCAGGCCCCAGTTGTTTCATATTCACTTGTTGGTTCTCCTGCATGCATTGCCAATTGAATGAACAACAGTCGTAGAGATGATTAGAAGCACGGCCCCTCCTGCAGCAGGCAATTGGATTGTTGGTATCTTCTCCAACCTTCTCCTAACTAAGGTAAGAAGAGGGAAAAAAGAGGACAACATAAGTGATAATGTACTTTGTTCCATTAATCTCTTGTGCACCCTCAAAAACATGAACCCAGCGAATCACTGTGCAGCAACCTGCGGCCCAATTGTGTAAGTGTCAGCCTTTTCGGCTGGCTATTCAACTGTAGGAGGACGCATTGCAAATGAGCTCAATCCTCTCAAGCCCTCTCGGGTGGACATTAAAGACCCCACTATTTCGAAGAAGAATGGGGGAGGAGTCCGGGGGCTGATATATAGGCCTCAACCAACATCGCTCAAAAAAAAACATGAGCCGATTATCTGGTCATTGCTGTTTGTGGGATCTTGCAATATGCAACTGTGGCTGCCCCCTTTACACAGTGACCATCCTTCAAAAGAAAGGTAACTAGGCTGTGAAGTGTCAGCCATGGCTCAGTGGGTTTAGCACTCTCGCATCTGAGTCAGAACATCTCTGGTTTCAAGTACCAGTGCACTGCCTTGTCAGAGGGGCAGTACTGAGGGAATGCTGCACTGTCGGAGGGGGAGTACTGAGGGAGCGCTGCACTGTCGGAGGGGGAGTACTGAGGGAGCGCTGCACTGTCAGAGTGGCATTACAGAAGGAGTGCTGCTCTATCGGAGGGGCAGTATTGAAGGAGTGCTGCACTGTTGGAGGGTGAGTACTGAGGGAGCGCTGCACTGTCAGAGAGGCAGTACTGAGAGAGCGCTGCACTGTCGGAGTGGCATTTCAGAAGGAGTGCTGCTCTTTCGGAGGGGCAATACTGAGGGAGTGCTGCACTGTTGGAGGGGCAGCACTGAGTGTGCGCTGCACTTTCAGAGGGGTAGCACTGAGAGAGCCCTGCACAGTCAGAGCGCCAGTACTCAAGGAGCACCACACTGTCAGATGGGCAGTACTGATTGAGCGCTGCACTGTCAGAGGGGCAGTAATGAGGGAGCGCTGAACTTTTGGAGGGGCAGTACTGAGGGAGTGCTGCACTGTCGGAGGGGCAGTACTGAGGGAGCCACTGCACTGTCGGAGGCGCAGTAATGTGGGAGTGCTGCACAGTTGGAGGGGCAGTACTGGTAGATCGCAGCACTGTGGGAGGGGCAGTACTGATGGAGTGCTGCACGGTCGGAGTGTCAGTATTGAGGGAGTGCTGCACGGTCAGAGGGGCAGTACTGAGGGAGCACTGTAGTATCAGAGGGGCTGTACTGATGGAGCGCTTCACTGTCAGAGGGGCAGTTCTGAGCGAACTCTACACTATCGGAGGGGCATTTCAAAAAGAGCGCTGCACTGTTGGAGGAGCAGTACTGAGGGAGTGGTTCACTGTCGGAGTAGCAGTACTGATCGAGTGCTGCACTGTCAGAGGGGCAGTACTGAGGGAGCGCTGCACTGTCGGAGGGGCAGCACTGAGGGAACACTGCACTGTCGGAGTGGAAGTACTGATAGATTGCTGCAGTGTCGGAGGGGCAGTACTGAGGGAGTGCTGCACTCTCGGAGGGGCAGTATTGATCGAGTGCTGCACTGTCGGAGGGGCAGTACTGAGGGAGCACTGCATTGTTGGAGGGGCAGTACTGAGGGAGCACTGCATAGTCGGAGGGGCAGTACTGAGAGAGCACTGCACTCTCGGAGGGGCAGTACTGAGGGTGTGCTGCACTCTCGGAGGGGCAGTATTGATCGAGTGCTGCACTGTTGGAGGGGCAGTACTGAGGGAGCGCTGCATAGTCGGAGGGGCAGTACTGAGAAAGCACTGCACTCTCGGAGGGGCAGTACTGAGGGAGCGCTGCATTGTTGGAGGGGCAGTACTGAGGGAGTGCTGCATTGTTGGAGGGGCAGTACTGAGAGAGCACTGCACTGTCGGAGGGGCAGTACTGAGGGAGTGATTCATAGACAGAGGAGCTGTACAGTCAGCAAACACAGTGCGCAACAAGGGTTCATGCTTCATCTCTCTGTTTCTTTGGTCTCCATGCATTTCCCAGGCATTTTTCCCCATTATAAGTTCCTATGTCAGCAGTTATAGATTACACTGCCTGTGTTAACAGTCACGCTGTAATTGAGAGTTCAGACCTGAGTGGGAGAGGCAGCAGTGGAAGCGGCGGCAGCAGCATCAATGGAGAGGTGGAGAAGGCCCAGGACAGAGCGAGGGCCTGAGCGGGAGTGGCAGCAGTGGAAGCGGTGGCAGCAGCATCAATGGAGAGGCGGAGATTGCCCAGGACAGAGCGCGGGCCTGAGCGTGAGCGGCGTTAGCAGAATAAAGGGAGCTGAGCAGTGATTCGAAAAAAGCAGTGATGTCACAGGATAGCTGGTAACTGATTCGCTGGTAGAGGTCACACCATTTTATTTCTCTTCAAGTTAGGTGCCCGGGGTTAACTAGCGGGTTAGGGATAACGCAGGAGCTTGGAGATGAGTTACTGTTAATACTACATTAAATTACGAACTATTAATACAATATTAAATTATTAACTGTTAATACTATGTTATATTAATAACTTAAATTAGATACATTTTATTCTTAAGTTTCTGTAAAGTTAGTTAATAGTCGAATAAATAAATGCATGGCAGGTCAGCTCCGTCCCGTGGAATGCACATCCTGTGCCATGTGGGAAATCCAGCATGCTTCCCGTGTCCTTGACAACCACATGTGCAGGACGTGTCATCAGATGGAGGAGCTTGAGCTCCAGGTTCCGGAGATTAAGCAGCAGCTGGCATCACTTCGGTGCATCTGTGAGGCTTAGAGCGACGTGGACAACACATTTCAGGACGTGGACACCCCAGAGATATGGAGTGCTCAGGCAGAGAGGGAATGGGTGACCACCAGACAGAAGAACAGGACCAGGCAGGTAGTGCAGGTGTCCCCTGAGTGCATTTCACTCTCCAACCAGTATTCAGCTCTGATTATTGGTGAGGGCAATGGTTCCTGTGGGGAGTACAGCCAGTGCCGAGTCCATGGCACCACGGATGGCCCAGCTGTAGAGTGGGGTAGGGAGGAAGAAAGAGAAAGCAAACGTTGTAGTGGATTCGATAGTTAGGGGAGCAGACAGGCGTTTCTGCAGCCACAGAAGTGACTCCAGGATGGTATGTTGCCTCCCTGATGCCAGGGTTAAGGATGTCACCGAACGGCTCCAGAACCTTCTGAGGGGGGAACGTGAACTGCCAGAGGTAATTATCCATATCGGTACCTACAACATAGGTAGGAAGAGGGATGAGGTACTGCAGGCAGATTTCAGGGAGCTAGGAAAGAGATTAAAAAGCAAAATCTCAAAGGTAGTAATCCCTGGATTACTCCTGGTGCCACACACGAGTGCATATAGCAATAGGAGGATAGAGCAGATGAATGTGTGGCTGGAGAGATGGTGCAGGAGGGAGGGCTTCAGATTCATGGGGCATTGGTACCAGTTCTGGGGGAGGTGCGATCTGTACAGGTCGGACAGTTAGCACCTCAACAACACTGGCACAAATATCATCATGGGGACATTTGATGATGCTGTCAGGGAGGGTTTATATAAAGTTGGCAGGGAGATGGGCACCAGGATGTAGCATTAGAAAGGGGAAACAAAGCGCACAAAGGATTGGGAGAGATTGATAAAACTAAAGTAAAAATAGTAAAGTATTAAGTGCAGTCAGACTAAGAGAGAACACAGGATGGTCTAACAGAGGTTTACAGTGTATGCATGTGAATGGACAAGGCACAGCAAACAAGATTGGTGAGCTGCAGGAAAAAATAGCCAGATGGGAATTTGATGTCGTGGTGATAAGAGAGACCTGGCTCAAAAAAGGGCAGAATCGGGGATTAAATATTCCTGGATATAAGATGTTCAAGAAAGATAGGGAAGGAAAACTAGGAGGTAGTGTGGCAGTATTGGTTAAGGAGAATGTTACACTGCTGGCGGGAATAGTTGTCCTGGAGGGGGCAAGGACAGAATCTATCTGGCTCGAGTTAAGAATTAATAGAGGTGCCATTACACTACTAGATGTATTCTATAGACCTCCAACTAGGGGGATAAATATGAAGGAGCAAATTTGCAGAGATGTTGCAGAGAGATGCAAGAACTATACAGTAGTGATAATGGGGGACTTCAACAACCTAATATAGACTGGGATATTAATAGTGTAAAGGGCAGAGAGGGGGAAGATTTCTGAAGTGTGATCAGGAGAACTTTCTTATTCTCTAAGTTTCCGGCTCAACGAGGAAGGAGGCATTGCTGCATCTGGTTCTGGGGAATGGATTAGAACAAGAGGAGCAAGTGTCAGTAGATGAACATTTAGGGAACAGTGTTCACTGTATCATAAGGTTTAGATTAGCTATGGAAAGGTCAAGGAGCAATCTAGATTCGAAATATTTAATTGGAGGAAGGCCAATTTCAGTGGGATGAGAACAGATCTGGCCCGGTTAAATTGGAATCAAAGATTGGCAGATAAAATTGTAATTTCAGGACTTGCAGATGACACAAAACTTGGAATTATAGTTAACAGTGAGGAGGATACTGATCGACTTCAAGAGGAGATAGACAGGCTGATGAAATGGGTGGACACGTGGCAGGTGTAATTTAACACTGAAAAGTGTGAAGTGATACATTTTGGTAGAAAGAATAAGGATAGGAGATATAAACAATAGGATACAATCCTAAATTGGGTCCATGAACGGAGAAACCTAGGGGTATATGTGCACAATTCATTGAAAGTTAAAAAAGCATACAGTATCCAGGGCTTCATGAATTGAGGTACACAGTACAAAAGTGTGGAAATTATGATGAACCTGTATAAATCTCTGGTTTGGCCTCAACTGGACTATTGTGCCCAATTCTGTGCACCGCAATTTAGGGAGGATGTGAAAGCCTTAGAGACAGTTCGGAGAAGATTTACAAGAATGATTCCAGGGATGAGGGATTTCAGTTACATGGAGAAACTGGAGAAACTGGAGAAGCTCCTTAGAGCAGAGAAGATTGAGTGGAGATTAGATAGAGGTGTTCAAAATCATGAGGGGTCTGGACAGAGTAGATAGAGAGAAACTGTTCCTATTGACAGAAGTGTCGAGAACCAGAGGACACAGATTTAATGTGATTGGCAGAAGAACCAAAGGTAACATGAGGAAAAACATTTTTGCACAGCGAGTGCTTAGGATCTGGAATGCACTGCCTGAAAGTGGGGTAGGGTCAGACTCAATCACTTCTTTCAAAACGGAGCTGGATAAGCACCTGAAGGAATAAAAATTGCAGGGCTATGGAGAAAGGCCGGGGGAGTGGGCCGAGGTGAAGTGCTCTTGCAGAGAGTCGGCTCGGGCTCGACGGGCTGAAAGGCCTTCTTCCGTGCTGTAACCACGCAATGATTCCATGAGTCTAAATGTGGACACAGGAATTTAAATAACGGGAAGGGGGCGGGGAATGCAACTCAACAGGAAATAACGTTTTGGAGACACGAATTGTGCACAGATGTGAAATGTTTAATATATATACATCTGTACAAAACTGCATGAACATTTATTGTGTTAATAAATGTAATATAACCCATATGCTTCTTGCAATATTTCACAGCGTCAAAAAGATGCAATAAGCAGAAAGTACGTTCACATCACATATCAAAGTTGAGTTGCGCCACATTTCTGTTCCTTACTATTCGGCCATGTTGGCTGCACGCAGTTAGGCAGTACCTCCGTTGAGATGTGGCCACACAGCAGGGCTGGGGTGCTCCAGGTTCAAAGGCCATGTTTATTTGTTGGCTTGCAACGCTTTTATTGCACGCACACTGTACACCCTGTTGAAGGACCCTCATTGGTCCCATTATGACTCCACTCAGATCAAAGTTACAACAGAACTTGCATTTATATAGCGCCTTTCACATAGTAAAATGTCCCAAGGTGCTTCACAGGACCGTTAATCGGACAAAAAAATGACACCTAGTAAGAGAAGGAGATATTAGAACATGTGACCAAAAGCTTGGTCAAAGAGCTATGTTTTAAGGAACATCTTAAAGGAGGTAGAGAGAGAGAGGCAAAGAGGTTTAGGGAGGGAATTCCAAAGCTTAGGGCCGAGGCAGTTGAAGGCACGTCTTCAAATTACAGAGCAAAGGAAATTGAGGAGTTCACGACTGAAGTAAATCAGGGAGAGCATCAAAACCTGGGATTGAATCCAGGTCAAGGACTAGTGTCAAAACCTTGGCGTCATTCATGAGGCGGAGGGGTGGTCTGATGGAGGATCCCGGGGTTATGTGGAATGTTTAGCTAGATGGGACGAATGGCCTCTTTCATCTGTGCTTCCCACTGACCAGATGTTCAGAGAGACTGTCTTTACGCAGAGGGTTGTTGGGATGTGGAATGTCCAGCCAGGCAAACTAGAGGAAGCAGAATCCAGATTAGATTTCAAACAAGAAGTGGCGAAATATATGGAATAAAACATTTTTAAAATATCGGGAAATGGCAGGTGGAGAGTTATTTCAGAGAACTAGCACAGGGGAGAGGGGCCGAATGGGGGAAAGAGCAGGTGATTGGGACTAAGGTGAGAGATATTTCAGAGAATTATCATGGTGGAAGGGGCCGAATGGGGTAAGGGCAGGTGATTGGGACTAAGGGGAGAGTTCTTTCAGAGAACTAGCACAGGGGGAGAGGGGCCGACTGGGGGAAAGGGTAGGTGTTTGGGACTAAGTGGAGAGTTATTTCAGAGAACTAGCACAGGGGAGTGGGGCCGAATGGGGACAAGGGTGCTGGAACGGGACTAAGGTGATAGCTCTTTCAGTTGCGATGTGCCTATTGGCCTCCTCCTGTGCTATAGAATTCCCTGACTGTATGCAGTGAGCTCATATCACCACCTCCACCAATCACATTTGATGATTGTTCATGAGAGGTGTTTGTGTGGGGCGAGGCGAACATTTGAATCTCTTGCCCCAATGGGTCAGCATCAAGTTATCGCTGGACAAGCATTTCTTCCCAATCACGCTAAGTGCAAAACCTTTCAGTCCCTTCCCTTTGGCTTTCTTCCAAACTATAGACCAAGTCAGGCGGATAGTTGTGTTATATGAGAAATTCTTCTTGCATTTTATTGATTTTCATAGAAGCATAGAAAGTTACAGCATGGAAGGAGGCCATTTCGGCCCATCGTTACTGCGCCAGCCAACGAAGAGCTATCCAGCCTAATCCCATGTCACAGCTTTTGGTCCATAGCCCTGCAGGTTAGAGCATCCCAATGGCACATCCAAGTTCTTTTTAAATGTGTTTAGGGTTCCTGCCTCTAACACCCTTTCAGGCAGTGAGTTCCAGACCTCCACAAGCCTCTGGGTGAAGAAATATCCCCTCAAATCCTCTCTAAACCTTCCACCAATTACTTTAAATCTGTGCCCCCTGTTTTTTGACCCCTCTGCTAAGGGAAATAGTTCCTTTCTATCCACTTTATCAATGCCCCTCATAATTTTATACACCTCAATAAGGTCTCCCCTCAGCCTCCTCTGTTCCAAGGAAAACAGACCCAGCCTATCCAGTCTTTCCTCATTGCTAAGAATCTCTACTCACGGCAACATCCTTGTAAACCTCCTCTATACCCTCTCTAGTTCAATCACATTTTTCCTGTAATGTGGCACGCAGTACTCTAGCTGAGGCCTAACTAGTGTTTTATACAGTTGAAGCATAACTCCCTGCTCTTGTATTCTATGCCACGGCTAATGGAGGCAAGCATGCCGTAAGTCTGCTTAAGCACCTTATCTACCTGGCCTGCTACCTTCAGCGATCTGTGGACATGCATTCCAAAGTCCCTTTGTTCCTCTACACTACTCAGTTTCCTACCATTTAATGTGTATTCCCTTTCCTTGTTAGCCGTCCCCAAATGCATTACCTCACACTTCTCCGGATTGAATTCCATTTGCCATTGTTCTGCACACCTGACCAATTTATTGATATCTTCCTGCAGTCTACAGCGTCCTCCTTCAGCATCAACCACACAGCCAATTTTAGTATCAACTGCAAACTTCTTAATCATACCACTATATTCAAGTCTAGATCACTGACATATATCACAAAAAGCAAGGGACCTAGGAGTGAGCCCCGCGGAACTCCACTGGAAACAGCCTTCCAGTCACAAAAACACCCATCAACCATTACCCTCTACTTCCTGTCTCCAAGCCAGTTTGGATTCCAACTTGACACTTTGCCCTGGATCCCATGGGCTTTTAACTTCGTGACCAGTCTGCCATGTGGAACAATATCAAAAACCTTGCCAAAATCTATATGCACTACATCAAACGCACTACCCTCATCTACACTCGTTTCCTCCTCAAAATTTTTTATTAGTCCATGCCGTATTTAGTGACTTGTATTATATATCATTATTTTCGCTGTGTTTTTGTCAATTTACTATTGATATATACATCTGTGTTGCATAACTGAGATGAGGAAAGCGACAGGAGGGAGGTATGAGTTCAGGAACAGGCTACAATGTCCCTTTAGTGATCATCGCTGTGTCTGCTGCCCACAAGGCCTCCCACTGATGGAGAGGTACATGTCTGGCCCAACTGAAGTTCGCCAACTGTAACTGTCAAGACATAAACAGGCATCCCCGATTTTCATCGATACACCATTGACGGCCGTATCTTCAGCTGAGCCCTAAACTCTGGAATTCCCTGCTAAACCTCTCACCTCTCCACCTCTCTCCCCTCTTAAAATACTCCTTAAAAACCATTGGGGGAGAAATTGGGTTGCTTTGCGCCTCACGTTGGCGCTCCCAGAGGTGCAAACAAGGCACAAATGCCCTAGCACCTGGGTGCATCACCGCTAACACCTCCGGCAAAATTCAGTGGGAGCTTAACGTTGGCGGTGGCCGGTAGCGCTCTGCTCCACTGCGATGATTGTTCTGGACCGATGGGCATTCTGAACATTTAATGTGTGCAGATAGCACCCTCTGGTGGCGGTTATTGTGTTAACAGTTTGTATGCTGGAAAGGTCATCTGACCTTTCTTCCTGTGTGAGGTCATTTGACCTGCTTACCTTTCTTCCTGTTGACCCCAGGAAGAACCTGACTTGAGTAATGGAGAATTTGCTGTGAGAAGTTCCACTTACAATCTAATGTAATCTGATTTCATATGTTAGGCCAAACGCAATATCTGTGAGTATCTTTAGTTCTTAGCATAATAGCAATGTTGTCAGAGTAATATTTTTATAATACTATGCTTATAAAAGGTTAATATTTAATAGTTACAGAAGTTAGTTCAAATGTTAGTTAGTTATACAATTAGTCTATTCTACTGTTGTAAATATGTTTATATCTTGTGTAATATTGAATGTGTAGTACTCAGTTTATGTACAAAACATACTTTGTCTTTGTTTACAGTTTCACAAATTTGTTCAAGTAAAAGCTTCAAAACAGCAAACGGCTTCAGGGAAGAATTATTTTGAATGAGTGTTTAACTTGCTGGATAGCTAGATAGGAGCACGTCTAGCGCGGCCAGTACAGTGAAAAGATATCAGTGAAAAGATATCAGTGAAAAGATACCAGAGAAAAGATATCAGAGAAAATATAGCAATACGGCTAGCTGTGAAGAGCGGAGCAGGAGGAACCCAGAGTAAGCCTTAACCTCATAGAGCACATCTACCACACATCAACATGTCAGAAGATAATAACGAAAATGCTTTGCAGCAAGTAGAAGACCCTAAACAGGCAGACGAAACTGTAGAACGTGACAATCAGTCTATAAGCACCGGTTACTACAGGTCGCAAGTTGGCTCACGGTCATCGGGTGGTTCTAGAATAAGCATAGCCCTCGCCAGAGCACGGGCTAAACTAGTAGCAGCTCAAGCCAGAGCTGCGCATATGGACAGTGGAACGCCAAGCAGAACAGGCCCGACTCCAAGCTGAATTCCAAGTGGAACAGGCCCATCACCAAGTGGAACGCCAGGCTGAACAGGCCCGTCTCCAAGCCACATTAGACGCTCTGCAGCAACAAAAAGAGATAGATGCTGCATTAGCCGAGACACAAGTATTCGAGGCAATTTTGGAGGGAGCTGATCCCGAGACAGCTTACAAACCTTTAATTCCCGTTCCGTGGCAGAGTCTACGACTGCGCACCATAGATTACGTGAGCGACCTTGCCAACATACAGTTTACAGGAGAAAGGGATGGAAGCCCGCACATCTCTACAGATGCAAACACTTCGTATAGCATGCCATAAGTTGCCAACCAAGGTCAATGCAGACGGCGTGCCTCAAGCCGCAGAGTCTCCGCCAGCAGAACTGAAGACACAGTGCAAAGGAATAGGACGCCGAATAGGGAAAGTCGGAGGCAAATCCCCTCTCGGTCCCTTGAGACCCCCAACAGAGCCCCCAGCCAAGGCAACCCTGGCCCAGGTCCCAGCACCTACGACCTCGCCAAATACCTTGCACGCACCCAGCTGGTGACTTCGGGGTTAATTAAGTTTGATGACAGGCCAGAGAATTATCGGGCTTGGAAGTCCTGCTTCCATGATGCCATATCGGGCTTAGACCTGTCGGCAGGACAAGAGCTCGGCCTCCTTATCAAGCGGCTCGGCCCAGAGTCCGCCGAACAGGCCTGCAGGATAAAAGCGGCCAATGTGGGGCAGCTGCCAGAGGGGTTGAAGAAGGCTTGGGTGAGGCTGGAAGAAAGCTACGGCTCGCCCGAAGCCATTGAAAGGGCTCTCTTTGACAGGTTGGCGAACTTTCCGAGGTTGACGAGTAAGGAACACCAGAAGCTCCGCGACCTTGGAGATCTGCTGTCGGAACTCGAAGCCGCAAAGCAGGACGGCTACCTACCCGGTCTATCGTACTTAGACACTTCCAGAGGGGTAAGTCCCATCATTGAGAATCTTCCATTTAACCTGCAGGAGAAGTGGATAACGTTTGGATCAAAGTTTAAGCTAAAGCACAACGTGGCGTTCCCACCATTCTCTGCGTTCGTTAAATTCATCCGTAAAGAAGCCAAAGCCAGGAACGACCCCAGCTTCAACTTCTTCTCCTCCCACCCAGCACTTGCCAGAAGAGACAAGTTCGACAGACATGGAAAGACACCAATATCTGTCCACAAAATACAAGTGTCCTCAACTGAGCACATAAAGATTCAGAAGAAACCTGAGGATATGAGCAAACAATGCCCTATCCACAACAAGCCCCATCCTTTAAAGAAGTGCAGAGGCTTCAGGGAGATGTCCCTGGAAGATCGGAAACTATATCTTAAAGAGAGCTCTATATGTTTCAAATGCTGCTCTTCCACGAGCCATCTCGCCAAGAACTGCAAGGTGGATGCAAAATGCACTGAATGTGAAAGTGATCGGCACGTTTCAGCACTACACCCAGGCCCAGCTCCTTGGGAGTCAGAGTCGCCTGCTCCCGCTTCAGAGCACGGCGGGGAGAGAGAGGGAGTTGCTGGTCCGGAGATTACATCCAGGTGCACCGAGGTGTGTGGAGAAGGACTGAGCGCAAGAGCATGCTCCAAGATATGCCTCGTTAATGTGTACCCTGTAGGACGTCGCCAGGAATCTGAAAAGATGAAAGCACACTTCCTAGAATTTGTCAAGAAAATGCTTGTCAACGATCATGCAGAGATAGCTCCTCCACTCCAGGAAGGCCAAGAGTGTTGGTACCTCCCTTCCTTTGGAGTCTACCACCCCAAAAAGCCGGAACAGATCCGCGTGGTGTTTGACTCCAGTGCACCATATCAGGGCGTCTCTCTCAACGACGTACTCCTCACAGGGCCTGATCTTAACAACAGCCTCTTGGGAGTGCTCATGAGATTCAGGAAAGAGCCCGTCGCCATCACTGCCGATATCCAGCACATGTTTCATTGCTTCGTGGTGAGAGAAGACCACAGAGACTTCCTTCGCTTCCTGTGGTATCGGGACAATGACCCTAATAGAGACATTGTGGACTACAGAATGCGTGTCCATGTCTTTGGGAATAGCCCATCCCCTGCTGTCGCCATATACGGACTAAGGAGGGCTGCCAAGGAAGAAGACGACGACTTTGGCAGTGATGTGAGAGGGTTCATCGAACGAGAGTTCTATGTCGACGATGCACTGAAGTCATTCCCGACTGAAGCAGAGGCCATCAGTACCCTCGGACGAGCCCAGGAACTACTTGCACTATCCAACCTCAGGCTGCATAAGATAGCCTCTAACAGACCAGCAGTGATGGAGACATTCCCCCCTGAAGATCGTGCTAAGGACGTCAAGGACCTAGACCTCTTCACTGATGACCTCCCCCTACAGCTTAGCCTAGGGATGTCGTGGAACATAGCAACAGACACGTTCACGTTCCAAGTCCTAGACGCCAAGAAACCCTTCACACGTAGAGGAGTGCTCTCTACAGTCAACAGCCTATATGACCCTCTTGGCTTCTTAGCCCCTGTCACCATACAAGGCAGGCTGCTCCTCAGGGAACTCTCCACACGCGCTGAAGAGTGGGATTCCCCTCTCCCTGAAGAGATGGAAGCAGAGTGGGACAGATGGAGAGACTCAATCCAAGACTTACAGGAGATCCGAGTACCTCGCTGCTATTCGTCTTTCTCTCCCTTAAATGCCCAATTCAAAGAGCTTTGTGTCTTTGCAGACGCATCCGCTAAGGCCATTGCAAGTGTGGCTTATCTGAAGGTCACCACTCAAGAAGGGCAAAGCAAAATCGGCTTCGTCTTTGGAAAGGCCAAGTTGGCGCCCCAGCCAGACCTCACCATACCCAGATTGGAACTGTGCGCAGCAGTATTAGCAGTTGAGATTGCAGCGTTCATAGAAGACGAGATTGATCTGAAGTTCGACAGCATCACATATTATATAGACAGCAAAGTGTTGCTAGGATACATCCATAACCAAAGTAGATGGTTTTACGTATACGTGAACAACAGAGTCCAACGTATTCGACAGTCCATGTCCCCCGACCAGTGGAAGTACATCCCTACAGACCTAAACCCAGCTGACCATGGGTCTAGATCTGTAACAGCATCCCTACTCAGTAGCACGACTTGGCTGTCAGGACCTGCTTTTCTTCAGGATCTGTTCCCACACTTCTCCGAAATCAATGAGTCATTCGACCTACTCAACCCTGTTTCTGACTGCGAGATACGCCCACAGGTAACAGCGAACGTTACTCAAATCTGTAAGAACCTGATGAGCATCAAATGCTTCGAGCGTTTCTCCAAATGGAACACTCTCATAAAGACGATAGCATGCCTAACCCATATAGCTCATACCTTCTCCCGGCCTACGCAAGGGAGTAACTGCCATGGGTGGCACATCTGTCGGAAGAGTCCCTCTGAAGAGGAGCTCAAAAGAGCCACAATCCTTGTGATAAAGAGTGTCCAACACGAGTGTTATTCAGAAGAGTTGAAGTGCATAGCAGCAGAACACAACCTATCCCCTCACAGCAGTCTACGGAAGCTGCATCCCATCGTCGACACCGACGGCCTTCTCAGAGTTGGGGGACGCATATCGCAGTCTCAACTAGGAACGAATGCAACCAACCCCACCCTCATTCCAGGTCATCATCATATGGCCATTCTGCTCGTGTGTTACCATCATGAGGCCGTGAAGCACCAGGGCAGACATTTCACCGAAGGTGCCATCAGAGCAGACGGCCTCTGGTTGGTTGGAGCTAAGAGATGTATCAGCGGCACGCTTTTCAAATGTGTCACCTGCAAGAAACTCCGTGGGAAGACGGAGCACCAACAGATGGCAGAACTGCCAGCCGAGCGGCTACAAGTAGCACCACCTTTCACCTATGTAGGCGTCGATGTTTTCGGACCATGTATGTGGTCTCACGCTGCACTAGAGGAGGGCACGCCAACAGCAAGAGGTGGGTGGTGATGTTCTCATGTATGTCCACAAGAGCTGTACACATCGAAGTCATAGAAACAATGGGCGCCTCCAGCTTCATAAACGCTCTGAGAAGGTTTTTCTCAATTAGAGGCCCGGCAAAGCAAATACGCTCAGATTGCGGCACAAACTTTGTTGGCGCCTGCAGAGAGCTGAAGATGGATGGATCTAGTTCCAGCTCTCAGAGGGTGGAGAAGTATCTCCAAGAGCAGAAATGCACCTGGGTATTCAACCCGCCTCACTCATCCCACATGGGCGGCGCATGGGAGCGTATGATCGGCATTGCCCGCCGTATCCTCGACTGCATGTTTCTCCAAGGTAGATCGTCATGCCTCACACATGAGGTCTTGACCACACTGATGGCTGAGGTCACCGCTGTGATGAATGCAAGGCCCCTCATTCCTGTATCTTCAGACCCAGAATCGCCTCTCATCCTCACTCCGGCCATGCTTTTGACCCAGAAGACAGGTGTTCCCCCTTGTCCTCCAGGAGAGTTTGGGGAAGGAGAACTCTTCAAGGAAGAATGGAAACGAGTCCAGAGTCTGGCAGACACGTTTTGGAACAGGTGGCGAAGGGAGTACCTCACCACACTATAGAGACGACGCAAGTGGCAGGACAAGAGGCCGGATCTCAAAGAAGGAGATGTTGTCTTGATGAGGGACAATCAGGTAAAAAGGAATGAGTGGCCTATGGCTATCATCGTGAACTCCCATCCCAGCCAGGACGGGAGAGTGAGAATCGTGGACTTGAGAGTCATCAAAGAAGGAACAGCGAAGGTCTTCTCTTGGCCCGCCTCTGAGGTGGTTCTTCTTTTGTCGCCTGAGGACTCCAGTGACAGGTAGAGTTCGGACTATGTGGAGTCGTTAATGACCCCAGACGGGGAGTGTTCTGGACCGATGGACATTCTGAACATTTAATGTGTGCAGATAGCACCCTCTGGTGGCGGTTATTGTGTTAACAATTTGTATGCTGGAAAGGTCATCTGACCTTTCTTCCTGTGTGAGGTCATTTGACCTTCTTACCTTTCTTCCTGTTGACCCCAGGAAGCAGTTTTGCCAGGAAGAACCTGACATGAGTAATGGAGAATTTGCTATGAGAAGTTCCACTTACAATCTAATGTAATCTGACTTCATATGTTAGGCCAAACGCAATATCTGTGAGTATCTTTAGTTCTTAGCATAATAGCAATGTTGTCAGAGTAATATTTTGATAATACTATGTTTATAAAAGATTAATATTTAATAGTTACAGAAGTTACTTCAAATGTTAGTTAGTTATACAATTAGTCTATTCTACTGTTATAAATATGTTTATATCTTGTGTAATATCGAATGTGTAGTACTCAGTTTATGTACAAAACATACTTTGTCTTTGTTTACAGTTTCACAAACTTGTTCAAGTAAAAGCTTCAAAACAGCAAACGGCTTCAGGGAAGAATTATTTTGAATGAGTGTTTAACTTGCTGGATAGCTAGATAGGAGCACGTCTAGCGTGGCCAGTACAATGATAATGGCCCGTATTTTCCAATTGCAGGTCTCCTGCAGGCGTAGGCCTGCGATCTGGAAAAATCTACGCCCTTACCCGAGGGTTCCCGGGACGCACACGCTTCCGATCCTGGTCCTCTCCAAATTCCCAGTGTGCAGGGCCCACGTAACCCAGAGGCACAGGTAGTTCGCAGCGTCCCTGGGATCACGTGGGCCATGGGGAGCCAATCAAAGAAGGGAATCTCACTTTTTTCACTTGACAGAATATATGAATGTAGATCACCCTAAAAAGATAGTCAAACTTTAAATACATTTTAAGAAACATCACATTTTCAAAATGACTTGAAATTACAATACATTAAGCATTAAGTATTTTGAACAAAAATTTTATTTGTTGAAAATAATAATTAACGTTTTTTACAGGGCTAAAAATAAACTTATAATTTTTTAAAGTATTTTTAAATGATAAATCAGTGAATGATATATTTTTTAAACTTTATTTTCAACTCTTTTCCGGGTAAAAGCAGGCCTTAAGTGTTATCTGCGGGAGGAGGGTCTCCAGAAAGCGGAATGATCCGCCCACAGAGGCCCTTCTCCAGGGCGGCCGGAGGATCTGTCTAGACAATTCTTGATGGACCGGAAATGCCGGTTTTCAGCGCGTGTGCTGTGCATGCCTGAAACCGGCATTTCCCATGTCACTACGGGTGAGTACACAGCGCGGGCCCACCCGTAGGGATCGCAATATCTGGGCCGATATCATCATCATGCACAGCGCCCTGGCCGCAGACTTCCGTTGCGCCCGCCCCCTGAATTATCGCAGGGCGATGGGACCAACAGGATCAGTCAGCGGTTTTGCAGCGGCAGTAGTGGGCGGAGGCACTACTTAAAGGGCAGGTGTCGGGCGGTCATTTATATTTTGGCTGACTGCCAGCATCTTCCCACCTTTAACATTTTGTATCTGGGGTGCCGGCCACAATCGCTCAGCCCGCCATTCCTCTTGATAGCCGGGCTGTTTCCGCGGCACACCACTCCCTGGTGGTCCGGCAGGGCCCTGGTGCATGCAGCGCTAGGCCCCTCCCCTTTAATCAGGGGCGGAGACCTGCAATGACGCGGTGCTACGTTCCCCCGTGCGTGACGCTGCTGCATGTAGCGCCGCGACATTGAGTAGTTGCGCCCCAAGAAGGAGGGGGAGCACTTCGACCAACTTCTTGGGAAGCTACTACTGAATTAACGAGGGCGTGGCCCAGTTTCCCCCGATCTGTTTGACCAAGTGTTTGGTCACCTGGGCTAAAATCTCCTTCTGTGGCTCCGTGTCAATGTTTAAGCTCCTGTGCAACATCTTGGGTTGTCTGACTCAATTGAAAGCGCTATATAAATGCAAGTTGCTGTTGTTGTGGTTCCGATATTATGGGCAGCGGCTCGGTTGCGGAATATATGACCTCAATTAAACACTGGCAATGAAATGGTCATTTGCAGAAGGAAACTGCCGGCTCAATAGTCTTATTGCATTGACCAGTCCATCTCCAGATTTCAGGGCATTGTTCAACGAAATTGAAAAAAATAGATACTTTTTAATGCCCCCGATGATATTTTCCCAGAGTTTTGCTTGCAGCCGTGTCCTGGAGATTATCCTTTCCTTACTGGAGAATCCCAAGCAATCCTGGAGGGTTGCCAAACCCTCGAGCTGGAGGAGCTGGGAATTGAAATGTAACAGAATCCCCGATACATCCGCCCCTCTTTCCACCCCAATCCACAGAACTTCACCCGAATATGCCCACTGTCCTCTGAGGACACCAACTCCCTTCTCGAAGTTCAGATCTTCACTTGCCAGGGAAATTCTGGTCACTCACCAGGGCCGGTAAGAAAGCACAATATTCCTGTGCCGGCGGGATATTCCACTGAGGAGGGCTTCACATCCATACCCATCGTTGCTTTCACTCACTGTTCACACACAAGCGCACTTTCCAAGAGGAGAGAGGTCGGGAGTAAGCAGGTGTAAGGCCTGTAACAGCATAAGATTTGAAAAAAGAAAAAAATCGCTCATTTATCATTTAAAAATGCTTTAAAAACAGGTAAGTTTATTTTAACCCAGTTTAGTTAGGTTAGTTATTTTTGTAAAAAAGTTAAATTTTTGTTTAAAATATTTAATTTTAATGTACTTTCAACTAATTTTAATAACGTGATTTAAAAACAATATATATTGAATGTTTGATTGTTTTTGGGGTGATCTCGATTCATATATTGGACAGGTCTATCTGTCAAGTGTATGAAGGGAGGTTCCCTTCTTTGATTGGCTCCCCATGGCCCACATGATCCCAGGGACGCTTGCGAACCGCATGTGCCTCTGGGATACGTGGGCCCTGCACATTTCCAGTTGGAGAGGCCCAGGAGCGGAAGTGTCCGGACCTTGAGAACCCTCGGGTAAGACCGTGGATTTATTCCAGAACCGCACGCAGGAAACCTCCGAACGGAAAATACGGTCCTGTCAATCCACAGGCCGTTTCCCTTTATCTTTTAGTCATCATTGCATTGATATTACTGCTCAACTTATTGAAAGCACTTTGTACTTCCCTCAAATTTTCTGCAAAGTTGTGCATGTTTTCCACCGTCAATGACCCTTGTATTGCCTGTTCTCTAATCCCATCAATCATGGGTATATCGATCCCAACTGCCTTCTCTCTATTTAATAGTGCTAAAATTCTCCATTATCTGTTCCAACAGGCAGTTCCAGTTCCAACTTCCTCCAAGGACACTTCATACCACTCCTGACGTGTCGCTGCGATCTCTATGGTGAACTAGCCTGACAACCATGTAAGTGATATTGGGCATGTGAGTGATATTATTCGAGTATCAGATATAATTCATACACTAAATTACTAACTCCAGTAGTGATCTCAAAATATTCATAGGTTTCAATGTTCCATGCTGACACATTAATTCTTACAGGAATATGTACCCATATCTCATGGGTAGGTGTACCGTCTTTCTCGGGTCGGGGTACTGTCACTCTCGGGTAGGGGCACTGTCACTCTCTGGTAGGTGTACTGTTTCTCTCGGGTAGGGATACTGTCTCTCTCGGTTAGGGGTACTATCTCTCTCGGGTAGGGACACTGTCTCTCTCGGGAAGGGGTATTGTCTCTCTTGGGTAGAGGTACTGTCTCTCTCGGGAAGGGGTACTGTCTCTCTCGGGTAGGGACACTGTCTCTCTCGGGAAGGGTATACTGTCTCTCTCGGGTAGGGGCACAGTCTCTCTCAGGTAGAGGTAGTGTCTCTCTCAAGTAGAGATAGTGTCTCTCTCAAGTAGATGTAGTGTCTCTCTCAAGTAGACGTCGTGTCTCTCTCGAGTAAGGGTACTGTCACTCTCGGGTAGGGGAACATTCTCTCTTAGGTAGGGGTACTGTCTCTCTCGGGTAGGGGTACTCTCTGTCAATTCAATTCAATTCAATTCAAATCGCTT
Source organism: Somniosus microcephalus (assembly GCF_052327205.1). Lineage (NCBI taxonomy): Eukaryota > Metazoa > Chordata > Chondrichthyes > Squaliformes > Somniosidae > Somniosus > Somniosus microcephalus. Next base: position 35,709,271 of record NC_141016.1, read on the forward strand.
TATTGGCATGACAAGGTACATCTTATGTTGCCAAAGCATCGAATAACATTCACGGTTGTACACAAAAATACAGATCTATCCATACAGTGTACAAACAGATGTATCCCTGAGTGTATAAGTATACATTCATATAATTTTTATATACTCTTTTCTTATATTTAGTGGTTGTCCCTCTGTTTATGGCAAGCTGTAACATAGTGTGCCGCTAAGGTTACACAATTTCTCTCTTCACCTAGTAGGTATGGGAATTTTGGGTCGTCATTCAAATTCCTGAATTCCGGGCATATTTTTGTGAATTTTGGGTAGAAATTCTCCCTTATGCCCTGATATTTTCTACACGCTGTGAGGAAGTGCATCTCTGTCTCCACCACTCCCTGACTGCAGTGAGAGAATATCCTATCCTCTCTTGGTAGCTGGGTCTGCCTGTGTCTACCTTTTTCGATCGCCAGGCTATGTTCACTAAGTCTGTACATTGTCAAGGTTTTTCTCATTTTGCTATGCTTTACCCTGGTCAGGTAATCAGCCAAGTTGTATTGTCTGTTTAGGGCCAAGTAGCAATTGAGTTTGCTTTGGGTTTTTGTTGTTTCTGCCCAATATGACATATTGCTAGGGGGTTGGAATATAAAAACAGGGAGGTATTGCTGCAGTTGTACAAGGTATTGGTGAGGCCGCACCTGGAATACTGCATACAGTTTTGGTGTCCATACTTAAGAAAAGACATACTTGCTCTCGAGTCAGTACAAAGAAGGTTCACTCGGTTAATCCCGGGGATGAGGGGGTGGTCATATGAGGAGAGGTTGAGTAGATTGGGACTCTACTCATTGGAGTTCAGAAGAATGAGAGGCGATCTTATTGAAACATATAAGATTGTGAAGGGGCTTGATCGGGTGGATGCGGTGAGGATGTTCCCAATGATGGGTGAAACTAGAACTAGGGGGCATAATCTTAAAATAAGGGGCTGCTCATTCAAAACTGAGATGAGGAGAAACTTCTTCACTCAGAGGGTGGTAGGTTTGTGGAATTTGCTGCCCCAGAAAGCTGTGGAAGCTACATCATTAAATAAATTTAAAACAGAAATAGATAGTTTCCTAGAAGTAAAGGGAATAAAGGGTTACGGGGAGCGGGCAGGAAATTGGACATGAGTCTGGGTTCGGAATGGTCATGGCCCTGTGGGTAGTGGAGCGGGCCCAGGGGCCGTGTAGCCTTGTTCTGCTCCTACTGTGTTCTAATTCTGTTAGATTTCAGGAGATGGTTTTATTCCTGTTCCTGGCTGGGGTGGAGATCGCCTTTACAGAAGGTAAGTACTGTAGAAAATATAGGGACAGAGTGATCTCCTGGAAGAATTTCGATCGCCTAGATGGGTCGGAGAGGAATTTCCCAGATTTTTTTCTCCCAAATTGGCCATTGGGTCTTTATCTGGTTTTTCGCCTCTCCCGGGAGATCACATGGGTTCGGTTGGATGCAGAGTGATAGAAGATTTGAGGTTAGGATCAGATCAGCCATGATCTTATTGAATGGTGGAGCAGGCTCGAGGGGCCGATTGGCCTACTCCTGCTCCTATTTCTTATGTTCTTATGTTCTTATATTCTTATTTTTCCTTTTGCTTAGCGACGATTATGTTGGGTCGAATTCTTTGTGTTACACTGTCACTGTCCTTGGGTTGGTTATTGTTAGTAGTGTTGGTAGTTATTTCACTGAGTCCCAGGACTAGTTGACTGAGGGTATTCTTCTTTATGGTCCTCTCTTGGAATTTCAGGGCTTCGTAATGATAGCATTGGGGGTTGCTCATTTCTAGGTTTTTCCAAAATGTGGTGGCGCTTTTTTGGATAGTGATTATTAATGGATATTGGCATAGTTCTGCCCTGCATGCATTGTTTACGGTTTTCCTTTGAGTCCGGAGGATACTTTTACAGAATTCTGCATGTAGGATCTCAATTGGATGTTTGTCCCATTTTGCAAATTCTGTCTCAGGTAGAGGTACAGTCTCTCTCGGGTAGATGTACTCTCTCTCCCGGTTAAGGGAACTGTCTCTATCAGGGAGGTGTTCAATCTATGGTAGGGGTACAGTGTCTCTCGGGTAGGGGCGCTGTCCCTCTTGGGTATGTGCACTGTCTCTCTTGGGTAGGGGTACTGTCTCTCTCGAGTATGGGTATTGCCTCTCGGGAAGGGGCACTGTCTCTCTCGGGTAGGGGTAATGCCTCTCGGGTAGGGGCACTTCCACTCTCCTGTAGGTTTACGGTCTCGCTCATGTAGGTGTACTGTCTCTGTCGGGTAGGGGCAATGTCGCTCTCAGCTTGGTGTACTGTCTCGCTCATATAGGGGTACTGTCTCTCTCATGTAGGGGTACTTTCTCTCTCGGGTAGGAGTAATGTCTCTCTCAGGTTGGGGCACTGTCTCTCTCCTGTATGGGCACCGTCTCTCTCGGGAAGTGGCACTGTCTCTCTCGGGTAAGGGTAATGTTTCTCTCGGGTAGTGGCACTGTCTCCCTCGGGCACTGTCTCATTCGGGCATTTTCTCTCTCAGCTGAGGTTCTGTCTCTCTGCAGAAGGCATAATATATCTCACGGTAGTGGTACTTTCTCTCTCGGGAAGCCAAACTGCTTCTGTCAGTCAGGGGTGCTCTCTCTCTAACTTAGCAATGTTGCCTCTCACTCTCCTCTCTGGTAGGGTTACTGGCTCTCTTGTCTGGGGTACAGTTTTTCGAAACTAGGTTACTCCCTCGCTCGTGTAGTGTTGCGGTCTCTCTCGGGAGGATAGTCTCTCTCTCTTGGGTAGGGGAAATTTCTCTCCAGTATAGGTGTACTGCCAATCTATGGGGTAGGTGTACTGTCTCTCTAGTATAGGCTTATTGCCAATTTTTGAGCGGGGTTACTGTCTCTCTAGTATAGGTATATTGCCAATCAATGGGGTAGGGGTACTCTCTCTCTCTAAAGTAGGGGTATTGCCAATCTATGGGGTAGAGGGACTGCCTCTCTAGGGTAGGGCTACTGCCAGTCTTTGGGGTAGGGGTACTGTCTCTCTAGGGTAGGGGTACTGTCAGGCTATGGGGTGAGGGTACTGTCTTTCTCAGAGAGGGTTGCTGTCTCTGGTGAAGTGGGTCAGGATGAGAGACTTACCTTCTGTACTGGCCCTGCCACAGTCAGGTTTATGAGTGATGAAGTCAGTATGAAACTCCGCCATGGGTTCTAATTGTTTCAGTTCTGGGAGACACATGAGCAGAACATCCAGACCCAGGTCTCCATCTTTTATAGCCACTGCAACCGTGTTGTGATTGCATATAACCGGTGGGAAAGTAAGCTGTGAGGAGGATGTAAAGTGGCTGCAAAGGGATATAGACGAGTTAAGTGATTAGGCAAGAAGCTGGCAGATGGAGTATAATGTGTGGAAGTGTAAAATTATCCACTTCGGCAGGAAAGATGGGAAAGGAGAATATTTCGTAAAATGTCAGAGATGAGTACATGGTGATCTTGAGAGTGATTTGGGAGCCCTTGTACACAAATCAGAGGAAGTTAACATGCAGGTACCACAAGCAATTAGGAAGGCAAATGGTATGTTAGTCTTTTTTGCAAGCAGGTTGCAATATAAGAATAAGGAAGTCTTGCTGCAATTATATGGGATTTGGTGAGGCTTTACCTGGTGTACTGTGCACAGTTTTGGTCTCCTTACCTAAGGAAGGATATACTTGCCTTAGAGTGGGTGCAATGAAGGTTCACTAGATTGACTCCTGGGATGAATGGGCTTTCCTATGAGGAGAGATTGAGTAGAATGGTCTATATTCTCTGGAGTTTAGAAGAATGAGAGGTGTTCTAATTGAAACGAATCAAATTCTTCGAGGGCTTGACAAGGTAGATGCGGAGAGATTGTTTCCAATGGCTGCAGAGTCTAGAACTAGGGGTCATAGTCTCAGGATAACGGGTCAGCCATTTAGGACAGAGATGAGGAAGAATTTCTTCACTCAGAGGGCTATGAATCTTCTGAATTCTCTGCCCCAGAGGGCTGTGAATCCTCAGTCGTTGAGTATATTCAAGACAGAGAACGATAGATTTTTGCACTCTGGGAAATCGAGGGATATGGGGATCGGGTGGGAAAGTGGAGTTGGTGTTGATGATCAGCCATGATCTTATTGAAAGGTGGAGCAGGCTCGAGAGCGGTATGGCCTAGTCCTGCTCGTATTTCTTATGTTCTCATATAACCTCCTCTGTCACCTTTCCTGGGAACATCAGCAGTCGGTTGGTGAGATTAAACAAGCAATCATTCGTCGTCAAATTGGAGCGGTGCCAGGACCACCCGCGAGGCCCGAAACCGTCAATCCCAGACCCCCATCTCTCACAATGTGGGCGGGGCTCTCAGACCCCCCATCCATCACAATGTGGGCGGGGCTCCCAGACACCCCATCAGTCACAATGTGGGCGGGGCTCCCAGACACTCCATCCGTCACAATGTGGGCGGGGCTCCCAGACCCCTCATCCATCACAATGTGGGCGGGGCTCTCAGAACCCAATGTCACAATGTGGGCGGGACTCTCAAACGCCAGTGAGCGACAGGAGTGTTGCTGTGATCTAATTGGTCAGACAGTATTTGTGGGCGGGGTCCATTGCCCGGGTTTCCCCGGCATCAGGTTTTTGTGCTCCACCTTCCCGGGCCGGGTCCGCTCCCGCGATCCTGATTCCACCCAGGGCTGTGAGGCGGTGGATTCCAGATCCGGCCCCCAATTATCGCTCTGATCAGCCCCTCTGCTATCAGTGGCTCCACCTGCTGTTGCTGGTTGGGCTCCTCAAACCCGGCTAGTTTTGGCTTGTTGCATCCCGGTGCCTATCTCCGGCTGCTCCACAGGCGAATCAGAGCCGCTTGTAAATGGGAAAAGCAGAGCGTTTGCCAGTGACATGATTCCTCCAGGCGCGGCTGCAAGGCAGGCTGAAGACCTCGAACTAGCGACTTTCTGTGAGACAAGTTACCGGCAGCCTGGGGCAGTTCAGGGACACGCGTCCATCAGCACCATAACCCATCACAATACTCAACCGGGACTTCACTGGGACTCTGCCTAGTCCCAGGAACCAAGGCCACCCTGATTCCTCCGGCTGTAGAGACTGCTGTAACTTCCCAACAACTGCTGGGGAGTTTTCCTGCCCTCTTGACCATGAGCGGGAATCGAGCGCCATTGTCCACAGGGAGGCTGAGAGGAAGAAGCCGTATCAGGTCCTCCGGCTGTATTTGCAGCCTGATCCTCACATCTTCCACCTGCCTAACATGCTCAAAGATCGATCACTTGTCAGGGTCGAACATCCCTCCATCCTTTGCTAATTCTTTTAAAATTTTCCCTGAGGTCGGAGCAGCATCTGCTGCAGCTGCTGATGGCTCCACATTATCTGCATCTGCATCTGGGTATTGCAGGACTGACCGCAACAACCCCGATACCGGAGGCACCGGCCCCTGTCCTGATCTCTGCACTGCCTCTATCAGAAGCACATCACCCTCACTGTCAGATTCAGATCTCAAGCCCTGTCCCAACTGATTACCCTCTTTTACTAGCTCTGGGGGCAGCTACTGGGGGATACAGGGCAGCCACCGCTGATCGGCCCTCGGACACAGAGGCAGCGTATGTTGTCTCCATGTTACAGCTCGCCACACTACCCTTAGGCAGTCCCGCGGAACCGAGGATGACTTGCTTCCACATTAAAAATGAGTTCACAGGTGACTGATGAGTCCAATGCGGGACCTACAATCTCTGTCACAGATGGGACAGACGGTGGTTGAAGGGGCTGGTGGGTGGGGTGCTTGGGTTAAAGTGCGCTCCTTGCGCTGCCTGCGCAATGCTTAAACTGTCAGACTCGAGGTGTTTGCCGCCTTCCCTGATGCCTCTCCTTCACTTTGAGCGGCCTTGGGCCAGGGATTCCCAGGGGTGAATGGGGATGTTACACTTTTTCAAGGAGGCTTTGAGGGTGTCCTTGAAGCGTTTCCTCTGCCCACCTGGGGCTCTCTTTCCATGCCGGAGCTCCTAGTAGAGTGTTTGCTTTGGGAGTCTCGTATTGGGCATGTGGACAATGTGAGCAGTCCATCGGAGCTGATCGAGCGTGGTTAAAGCTTCGATGCTGGGGATGTTGGCCTGAGCGATAACACTGACCTTGGTGCGCCTATCCTGCCAATGGATTTGCAGGATCTTGCAGAGGCAGCATTGGTGGTACTGCACCAGTGCTTTGTGGTGCCCGCTGTACATGGTCCATGTCCCTGAGGCATACAGCAGGGCAGGTATCACTGCTGCTCTGTAGACCATGAGCTTGCTGCTGGGTTTGAGGTCCTGGTCTTCAACACTCCCTTCCTCAGGCGACCGAAGGCTGCACTGGCACACTGAAGGTGGTGTTGGACATCGTCATTGACATCTGCCCTTGTTGACGGTAGGCTCCCCAGGTATGGAATGTGGTCCACGTTGTCCAAGTCCTTGTCATGGATTTTGATAATTGGGGGGCAGTACCGTGTGGCGGGGGCAGGTTGGTAGAGGACATTTGTCTTACGGATGTTTAGTATAATGCCCATGCACTCGTATGCTTTGATGAAGGTGTTGACGATGGTTTGGAGTTCGATCTCCGAGTGACCGCAAATGCAAGCGTCGTCTGCATACTGTAATTCGATGACAGGGAATGGGACGACCTTGGATCTGGACTGGAGGTGACGGAGGTTGAACAGTTTCCAGTTTGTTCTGTAAATTAGCTCCACTCCAGTGGGGAGCTTACTGAGGGTGAGATGGAGCATTGCAGCAAGGAAGATGGAGAAGAGCGTTGGTGCGATGACACAGCCTGGTTTGACCCCGGTTCATATGTGAATTGGGTCTGTTGTGGAACCGTTGGTCAGGATCACGGCTTGCATGTCGTCGTGAAGCAGGCGGAGGATGGTGACAAACTTTTGAGGGCAGCCGAATTTGAGGAGGTCACTCCAGAATCCCTCATGGTTGACAGTGTTGAAGGCCTTTGTGAGATCAAAGAAGGCCATGTACCCCTGTTCCCCGCTTTTCTCTTGTAATTGAAGTGCGGTGAAGATCATGTTCATTGTGCTCCTTATTGGGCGCAATGCACATTGCAACTCTGGGAGGAGCTCATCGGCCACTGGGAAAAGGCGATTGAGGAGGATTCTTGCGATGTCTTTCCCTGTGTCAGACAACAGGGAAACTGCTCTGTAATTACGGCAATCAGACTTGTCACCTTTCTTGAAGATGGTCACAATTACGGCGTCTCTGAGATAAGAGAAATGAGTTCATGAATTCACGCCAGTAGTGCTTGTCTGCCATACTTTAATTTCTCAGCGGGGATTCCATCTGCTCCTGAGGCCTTGTTGTCCTTCAGTTGTCGGATGGCCTTTTCAACCTCATGCCGGGCTGGGGTGCCATCACTTCTGTCCTGAAGCACCATTCTGAATGCTCGATCTAGCTCTGACACATCATCGCTCAGCTATGAATTCTCACGCTGGACTCATGCATTCACCTCCTCCAAACCTATTGTTTCATATTAACCTGGGGAGCCAGTGAGTCTGTTTAACCGACTGCTTCTCACTCTGCAAGCTTTGTTTTTCTGCTAAGTTAGCAGATTCCAGCTCATCACACTGGATTTCACACTCCTCTATCTGTTTAGAGAGAGCGTAACAGGCCATAAATAAGCTTTGGACCATCAGGCATTTTATCTTTATAATTTTGTTTTATATCTAAATCTTCCTCAAATCAAATTCTGACCCAATCTGATCGATCAGCTTGCAGGACAGTGTCAAGGGTCAAGTCCATACACTTATGTTGATGGATATACTTCTCCAAACATTCATCTAATTTAGATTTAGGTATAGCCTTGCCTTTAAAATAATGTCAGTGCAAAATGCAGGTACTAAAATTCGGAAGCAGGCACGGGTCCTGTTGGGGACGAAAATGTATCTGACAGTTTTAGCATTGAGCAGCAAAATCAGAATAAATGGGACACACGGGGTTAGAATATAATGAAGGAATTCGATAGCTCCCCACACCCGTGAAATGCGAACCCAGCTTGTGACAAAACAAAACCAGGGCGAGTTCCCAAGCATATTCCAATCTGTTAACATAAAGAGCTGGAAAATGTTCTTTAAACAATTCAGCATAGTCACTGTTCCTAGAACCACAGCCGCCATTATCTCGGAGCAATAATTAGTTTCGAGCTTTTGGCAACAAATGACCACAAATTGATCAAAGGTGAAAGTGACTGTGAACCAGACAGAACAGCGCATGGCTGCATAAAGCAGGACCGTGTGGATATTACACAGTGGAATGGACTCCACAAAACGAATCTGTTATCAAAAAGCAATAGGAATCTGCCTCAATATCAGACTGACGATAAGGACCAGTAGATGCATCGTTGCCATGGCCACAAGTTAGCGAGTGACACATTTGGAGAGCCCGCACTTTCCCTGAGACAGAATCACATTGTCGTTAAGATAATTTATCTTCCTTAAAGTTATCAGGGTAATTATACATCAGGCTGGGAGCAAAAACAGAACTTTGATGGAGTTCGGGACAAATTTGCAGCCGGCCTTGATTTTAGTAGAGGAGGCGGGATGGAGCCGGGTTGCCTGGTGGGCGGGTTTCGGACCCGCTGCCGGTTTCAGCCGCTCCCGATGTCCCATTTTGATTTAGTTGGACCAATTAGTCCCGTGGTGCGCGCTGCCTGCTGCAGTGACTGGGAGCGGGTCTGTTGTTCTGCACTGATGAGGTCACAGCTACACTTGTTTTTAAGGGCTCCATGTAGCCTCAGCCTCTCATTTCTCGTTACTGCTGCAGCTTGAATGGGCCAAGGTGACCCTGAGTGCTCAAAATCCAAGGCTGCTCCCCGATTCACTGAGGACTCGCTGCAAGCTCTTTTGCAGGGAGTAAGAGGACGCAGGGAGATTCTGTTCCCTAAGGGTGTAAGGACAATCCTAGTTACTACAGGCCGGTCAGTTTAACATCACTGGTGGGTAAAGTTTTAGAAAAAATAATCAAGCCTAAAATTGGAGACGTTTAAGCTAATTAAGGAGAGCCAACACGGACTTGTAAAAGGCAGATCATGTTTGACTAATCGAATTGAAATTGTTGATGAAGTAACGGAGGATCGATGAAGGGAATGCAATGGATGTTGTCTACATAGATTTTAGGAAGGCGTTTGAAAAAGTACCACACAGAAGGTTGTTAACAAAATTGAGGCTCATGGAATAGGTGGGTCAGTGGCAGCTTGGAAATGGACTTGGCTTAAGGACAGAAAACAGCGAATTGTGGATAATGGCTGTTTTTCAGACTGGAGGATGGTAGACAGTGGTGTTCCCCTAGGGTCAGTGCTGGGCCCATTGATTTTTTTGATATATATAAATGACCTGGAAATTCTATATTTGCCGATGACACCAGACTTGGGGTGTAGCAAACAGTGAGAATGATACCAATCAACTGGAACAGGACATAGGAAAGCGAGCAGAATGGGCAGACAATTGGCAGATGGAATTTAATACAGAGAAGTGTGAGGTGATGCAATTTGGCAGAAGGAACTGGGAGAGGCAATATACACTTAATGGCACAATTTTAAAGAGTGTGCAGCGTCAGAGGGACCTGGGAGTTAATGAGCTTAGGTCCCTGAAGGTGGCGGGACATATTAAGAGTGTGGTTAGCAAAGCATATGAGATCTTGTGTTTCATAAATAGAGATATTGAGTACAAATGTAATGACACGATGCTGAATCTTTATAAAGTGCTGGTTAGGCCACAACTGGAGTATTGCGTCCAGTTCTGGACCACACACTTTAGGAAGGATGTGAAGACCCTTGAGAGGGTGCAGAGGAGATTTACCAGAATGGTTCTGGGGATGGGGGATCTTAGCTACAAGAACAGGTTGGAGAAGCTGGATTTGTTTTCATTACAGCAAAGGTGGCTGAGGGGTGATCTGATGGAGGTGTACAGATTATGACAGGTTTGGATACGCTAACGAGGAAAGGCTGTTCCCACTAGTTGATGGTACAATGACACGGGGACACAGATTTAAGATTTTGGGCAAGAGATACGGGGTTGCTGTGAGGAAAAACCTTTTTATGCAGCGAGTGGTGAGGACCTGGAATTCGCTGCCGACAGATGTGGTGGAAGCGGAGACACTCAATGTTTTCAAGGGGAGACTGGATAGGCACTTGAGGGAAATAAACTTGCAGGGCTACGGGGATAGGGCAGGGGAATGGGGCTGACTGGATTGCTCAGCAGAAAGCCGGTCCGGTCTCGATGGGCCGAATGGCCTCCTTCTGTGCCGTTCTGACTCGATGAACCTATGACTCCTGAAGACCGGAGGAAGCCTCCTCACAGACAAAGGCTGCCTGGCTGGAGATTGCTGAAGAGGTTAATGCAAGGTCGCTATGTGCACACACCTGGCTGAATCAATGTGAATAACCTCACATTTCCCTACATTATACTCCATGTGCCACCTTACTACCCACTCACTTAGTTTATCTATATCCCAGTGCAGACTGTTTCTCCTCACAGCTTACTGTTCCACCTAGCTTTGCATCTGCAGCAAACTTGGATACATTACACACGGTCCCTTCACCTAGGTCATTAATATAGATTGTAAATAGCTGAGGCCCCAATACTGATCCTTGCGCCACCACACTAGATACAGCCAGCCAACATGAAAAAGATTTTTTTATTCCTACTCTGTTTTCTGTATGTTAACCAATCCTCAATCCATACTACTATATTACCTCCAATCCCATGAGCCCTAATCATATGTAATAACCTTTTACGTGGCACCTTGTCAATTGCCTTTTGGAATTCCAAGTATACTACAGCCACTGGTTCCCCTTTATTTACCCTGCTAGGTACATGCTTAAAAAACACTAATGAATTTGTCAAACATGATTTCCCTTTCATAAAACCATGTTGACTCTACCTAATCATGTTATGATTTTCTAAGTGCCCTGATACCACTTCCTTAACAATGGATTCCAGCATTTTCCCGATGACTGATATCAGGCTAACTGGCTTGTAGTTCGCTGTGTTTTCTCTCCATCCACAGTCGAGGGTCCTGTCAACCTCTGTGGAGGGGAATCCTTGGAAAGCAAAAAGGAGGGCATTGTTGAGGCACCAGTATTGAAGGTGGCATCATCGTGTGATACAGACAGGGAAACTGGGAGAATGGAATGGAGACCTTACTCGAAGCAGGTTTGGAGGAAGTATGATCAAGGTAGCTGTGGGATTCACTTTAAACAACCTAACCCAAGACATGTAGACAGGAAGTCAAGAACGGAAGGGAAGAGTTCGAGTTGGCCATGTGAAACGGTGGAATTTAAAGCAAAATTGATGAAATTTTTCAGTTCACGGCTTGAGCAGGAAGCCGCACAGACATCAACGCACCAGATAAAAGATGTCAAGGATGTGACCTGACTTGGTCTGAAGCAAGGAATATATATTCCATATATAACGTTAAAAGACCGGCATAGCTTGGACCCATATAGGTTCACCAGTGACAAATTTATTTGGAGGAAGTGAGCAGCGTCAAAGGAAAAGCTGTTTAATGTGAGACCGAGTGTGTGCCAGGTGGAGGAGGGTGGTTGTGGATCAGGATTGGTTGGGCCTCCATGTATGGAAGAAGCGCAGGGACCGCAGCCCATCCTGGTGATGTGGAGGTGTAGAGCGACTGGGCTTCCTGGTGGGAGTGAGGTTGTAGAAGGACTGGACATCTATGGTGAAAAGGAGACGGCTATGACCAAGAAACTGGAATGGTGAAAAAGGTGAATGGCGTCAGAAGAGATTAGACAAGGGGAGAACATTTACAGTTGTGATAGGAAGAAATCAGTTCCGGGGGCATTAACAGGTTGATATGATTGTTCTACCGGCGGGGTCCTGTCTGTGGATGTTTGAAAGGAGGCAGCAGGGGCTGTGCCAGGTTAGTGGGCTATGAGTTTGGAGGCCGTGCGGTGAAGATCTCCAGAGGAGATGAGGTCAGTGCCAGTCTGGGAAAGGATTGCTTGATGTTCGGTGGTGGGGTCACGGTGCGGGGGAGGGACGAGGAGATGTCAGAGTTTGGGGTGTATTTTGCGACACCTACGGGTGTGTACGAGATGTGTACGTGACCGTAGGGGCCGCGCTGGTTCCAGAATTAGGCATCGGAATCTTCTTGACAGATCCTCCGTATCCCAGGGAGATGGGCCTCTGCCGGTGGAGATTTCCGCTATTTGCCCAACTTACGCCCGCTGAATGCCTGTGAAATTCTTATGCCTGATAAATGCAGGTGTAAGGCCTGCTGTTACCAGAATAAGAGTTTAAAAAAAGCTAAATAAAAAGTTATCACACATTTATACATTAAAATCCCTGTCCAATAAGTTAAGATTATTATTAGTTCCGTTAATACATATTTATTCAAAACATTAATTTTTCGATTACAATAGCATTAAAAGGCATTTTAATTAATATTAACTATGTAATTTATTTATTTATTTTATGAGTTCGTGTATTTTTAAAGTGATCCACATTCATATTTATGGGCGCTCCGGACGCACGAAACTCCCAGAAGTATGAATGGGGATTCCCTTCTTTTATTGGTTGAGCTGGCCCATGTGATCCCAGGGGTGCTTGTGACCCGCATGCGCACCTGAGATCCCTGGGCCTCTGCCCGCGCGGACCCGGAGAAACCCAGGATCGCGAGACTCCAAACCTCCCGGGCCACCAGGGAAATGCGGAGATTTTTCACAGGTCGGAGGCTTCCACCCGCGGGAAACCTCTGATCGCAAATTGTGGGCCTTTGTGTTTAGACTCCACAAGGTGGCGCTATTTTCATCACACAACAACAGCGACTCCCTTATCAGCAGATTTAATGATAATGTCAGGTTTGTACCTGAGAGAATGGAATGCTGCAAGTTCACAGGGACATGGATCAGAGTGAGGGAAGCGAGGATTCACTGAATCACTCCTGCCCTCCATCCAATCACAGACCTTCAGCCTTTTGATCTTTTCAATGCCCCTTTTCCCTGGCTCTTTATTTACTAAAAGCGGTTAATCTCTAACATTTTAGATTTCTGAAGATATCACTGACGTGAAACGTTAACTGTTTCTCTTTCCACAGATGCTGCCTGACCTGCTGAGTGGTTCCAGCATTTTCTGTTTTTATTTATAATAATGTTCGCCACCTGCCGGCGGACACTGCACGGTACAGTCGTTTTGCTGATTGAGTGATCATTGCTCACTGCGTCTGAATAACTGAAGTATTTAGCTTTTAGAATTAAAGTCCAATAACAGTGGCCGTGGAACTCTGATCAGATTCTCCGGGTCTCCCGCCATACGCCGAATTCCCAGGGGCAGGTGTCGTGCAGTAAAACAATATTCTGCTGTATCTAGGAATTTGTGTGTGTTTACTCATGGGACATAATAAAAACATGAACATCGACAAAGGCACAAATTTCAAACATAATATTTATAAAATGCATTTTATATTTTTAAACGCTATATACATCATTTGACCCCCCTGCAGGTTGAGAACCATCTTAAATAGAGGATGAAAAAGTGAAGCGGTTACAAAATGAAGTTCATATAAAACCTTCAACAATAAACATAGGTTCTTAATCTCTGTTACAGAGTTGATTAATCCACGCAGAGCAGTGTCTTACAGTATTAATATAGACAGAGCAATGATCCGAATACATTCTTTGTTTTATAATTTTAATTAAGCAGAACGCAGCCAAAATATAAAGAGCTAAATCTATTTATTTCCAAACAAATTAACATGGCGATTGATAAACTAAAGTGTTGTTTATATCGTGAAGAGAAGCACATTCAGCATGTACACATTGTTCGAAAAGTTAATGTATATTCTCTCAGATTTCACACACAATATTTCCCGCTACTCTGTGACACGCCCCGGGACATCGCATCCGGGATTTTCCGCTGACTTTTACCTGAAAGGAAAAAACAAACAGCTTGAGAGAGAGAGAGAGGATTAAACAATTCACCAACACAATATACAATCAAATGCAGTCTTTTTCACTACTCACAATATTCTCCCTGATATGTCACTTCTATTTGACTTTTATTTAACTAATAAATAAACATAATCTCTCTGATAGTTTCAATATAGTTTGCCGTTAAAGACACTCCCCACAATCACAGAATTGAATTAATTACAGCCAGTATAATGGGGTATTTATTTCCACAGTAAATACACAGCATGTTCTCTCTGCTAGTTTCAGTATCACTAACGGTTGAACACACTGCCCATTGTCACACAGTAGAATCCACCCGGGACTGGACACTCACCCAGCACTGGGGCACAAACAATGCAACATATAATAAAAAATTTCTCTTACCGGCTTGACGTAGATGTAACATTTTCAGCCACACAATCACTGCCCATCGGTGGCGGAATGTCCGGGGTTGTGAACGTGTCACAGTGAACATGGTCATTGTTACCAGGAGTGGAAGGAACCGGTAAACCGGGATCAGTGCGGGTCTGAGAGCTGTACACTGTGGGAGAGACAGATTATGGGTTAATGATGGCGGTAAAACCCGCATCAGTGTGGGTCACATATATCTGTCAATTTGGTGAAGGGGCTGGACTTTGTTGGTCTGTGAGTGGAAGAGAATTGTTTCTACCCACACACCCGTGCTGGGTTTTATCGCTGGGTGACAGCAGACGAGGTGCATCTAATATCCGAGAATCGGGCGGTTCAGTTTGAGCACTGGAATGATTCCTGGTGCGAGTATTAACAAGGAAGATAATCCACACTGAACAGCATCAGGATCTCTTTTCTAGGACATCTCTTTTCTAGAACACTTCATTTCCTGTAATCACAGCGTGGACTTAAATCAACCAACTCCCTGTGTCACCGCCGATTGAAAGGAATTTAAAACAGCGCCAGTCCATTCCTAAACAGAGGGCTGTTGACTGCGGGAATGTCAGAGATGTAACTCACCGAGAGTGGAGAGATCACCGCCGGCACTTCTGAGTGTGAGGAGATCATCAGGACCACCGTCCAGCAGAAAGTGACGCCCTGAGTGTCAGTGACTCCAGTCTCGACATCGTCATAATCGCCCGGAACCGGACCTGGGAGGAAATAGAGATTTCCACTGAAACCAAATGCCAGCACTGAGTGCTCAGAATGATATTATTATAAATCAATCTACCCGGGCCTTGCAGGGCGGGAGAGTGGACCAATGTGGTCTTCGGGTGAAGTGGGGTTATCTGGGGCAATGATTGGACCATGTCGTGTCGAGGCAGTTTAGTCTCCGTTTTAAAGTCACACATTTCCCACTGAATCACCCACCCAACCTACGCATACATTTCACATTTCACGGCCCATAGAGCCGTGTGAGGAAACACAATGAACTGAATGTTTCCTTCCATTATATCATTGGGGGAAGTCGATAAGATGTTATTTCAAATCAAAAGTATTTCCACAATATTTTGTAACTAAAATCACTGTCCAGTACTACGGATCCTTGGCAGTCTCATTTTTCGACGAGTAAGTTCTGATGTCTTTAGTTGTTGGTTTACGTGGTAGAGAGCTTGAAGTCGGAAATAAGATTATAGGAAGTAAAAATGTACCCACCCTGAAGACTGGAGGAGTTCCTTTCAGGTATTTCTGAACCCGGATCATTGTCACCCAAAATGTCACTGGTGTAATATCCGATCTGATTGAGGGAGTCAATGGAACCCGAAACTGTCAAACACAAAAAATGGATGGTTATTGGAGAGATTGATTAGCACATAGGAGCAGACAACAAAATACCTTCATCGTCCCTGTTACAATATCCTGGAATTTGGTAACTGACACCATTGTGGGCGATCATTCACTACAAGGACTGTAGTGGTTCAGA
The DNA here is from genome assembly GCF_052327205.1 of Somniosus microcephalus. Classification (NCBI taxonomy): domain Eukaryota; kingdom Metazoa; phylum Chordata; class Chondrichthyes; order Squaliformes; family Somniosidae; genus Somniosus; species Somniosus microcephalus. The sequence continues at coordinate 35,725,092 of NC_141016.1, forward strand.
GGAAGGCCCACCACTACCTTATCAGGGCAACTAGAGATGGAACATAAATGTCGGCCCTCCCAGCAGTCAGACACAATAATGTACAGTCCATTAGTACAGGTAAGACCTCCGGTATCAGAGCAGAGAAAATAGTGTATAACACAGTCGGTTAGTACAGAGAGAGTGAGCGGGGTTTCCTGATCATGATCCACCTTGAATACGACAGCGACACACCCAGCCCAGTCGACCCTGCAAAGTCCTCCTCATTAACATCTGCGGACTTGTTCCAAAATTGGGCGAGCTGTCCCTCAGACTAGCAAGCAACAGCCTGACATAGTGATACTCACAGAATCACACCTTTAAGCCAATGTCCCAGACTCCACCATCACCATCCCTGGGTATGTCCTGTCCCACCGGCAGGATAGACCCACCAGAGGTGGCGGTACAGTGCTATACATTCTGGGGGGAGTGGTAATGGGAGTGCTGAACATTGACTCCAGAACCATGAAGTCTTATGGCTTCAGGTCGAGCTGGGCAAGGAAACCAGCTGATGATTACCACCTACCACCCTCCCTCAGCTGCTGAATCAGTACTCCTCCATGTTGAACACCACTTGGAAGAAGCACTGAGGGCAGCAAGGTTACAGAACTTACAGAATCAACGGTTCAGATCAAAGCTCTGCAGTCCTGCCACATCCAGTAGTGAATGGTGGCGGATAATGAAATATCTAATGGGAGGAAGAGGCTTCATCAATATCCCCATCCCCAATGATGGCGGAGCTTAGCACGTGAGTGAAAAATACAAGGCTTCAATGTTTGCAACCATCTTCAGCCGGAAGTGCCGAGTGGATGATCCATATCGGCCTCCTCCTCAGGTCTCCAATATCACAGAAGCCAGTCTTCAGCCAATTCAATTCACTCCACGTGATATAAAAAAATGGCTGAATGCACTGGATACAGCAAAGACTATGGGCTCTGACAACTTGCCGGCTGAAGACCTGTGCTCCAGAAACAGCCGCACCTCTAGCCAAGCTGTCCCAGTTCAGTTACAACACTGGCATTTACCCGACAATGTAGAATCTGCCCAGGTATGAACCGTTCACAAAAAGCAGGACAAATCCAATCCGGCCAATTACCGCCCCATCAGTCTATTCTCAATCACCAGCAAAGTAATGGAAGGTGTCACCATTGACCAGTCACATAAATACTATGGCTGGAAGAGCAGATCAGAGGCTGGTACTTCTGTGGCGATTGTCTCATTTCCTGACTCCTGAAAGCCTTTCCACCATCTACAAGGCACAAGTCAGGAGTTTGATGGAATTCTCTCCGCTTGCCAGGATAAGTGCAGCTCCTGCAACACTCTAAGATACACACCATCGAGGATAATGCAACCGCTTGGTTGGCACCCCATCCAAAATCTTAAATATTCACTCCCTCCAACACGAGCGTACCGTGGCTGCAGTGTGTACCATCTACAAGATGCACTGCAACAACTTGCCAACGCTTCTTCAGCAGCACCTCCCAAACCTGCAACCTCTACCACCTAGAAGGACAAGGGCAGCAGGCAGCTGGGACCACCATCAACTGCAAGTTCCCCTCTAAGTTGCACACCATTCGGACATGGAAATATATCAACATTCCTTCATCGTCGTTGGGTCAAACTCCTGGAACTCCCTCCGTAACTGCACTGTGGGAGTACCTTCACCACAGGGACTCCAGCGGTTCAAGAAGGCATCTCACCTCCACCTTCTCAAGAGCAATTAGGGATGGGCAATAAATGCTGGCCTTGCCAGCCAATCCAGGAATGAAAAAAAAATTCCATTAGACTATTGGGGGAAATTAACATGATTTTGTTTCAAATCCAAATTATTTCTACAATATTTTGTAACTAAAACCACTGTCCGGTACTACGGGTCCCTGGCAGTGTCATTCATCGGCAAGTAAGCTCTGTTATCTTTAGTTGTTGGTTTTAGGTAGTAGAAAGTGTGAAGTCCAAAAAAGAGATTGTAGGAAGTAAAAATGTAACCACCCTGAATACTGGAGGAGTTCCTTTCAGGATTTTCTGATCCCGGGTCAGTGTCACCCAAAATGTTACTGGTGTAATATTCAATCTGATTGAGCGAGTCAATGGAAGCAAAAACTGTCAAACACAGAATATGGATGGTTATTGGAGAGGTTGTTCAGGACATCGGAGCAGACAACATAATGGCCCGGATTTTCCAGGGCCTATGATCGCATACACACAACATACATGGTCATAAGTTTCCCACAAGTTCCGTGTTTCCACATGTGATGCACATGCACAAAAACACAGAACTTGCAATCTGTCAAGATTCTGTTTGACAGATCATGCTCATCCGCAGGAAATGGACATTCGCTGGCGCCGGGTTCAGTTATATGCCCAACTACTGCCCAGCGAATGCCCACACAACCCTTACACCTGGTACAAGCAGGAGTAATGCCTTCTTGTACCAGTGTAAGCATTTAAATACATAGAAAAATATATTTATTTAAATGATTTAAACATATAAACAGCTTTAAATTTAGTTTACGTTATTTTATGCGCCTTGAAAAAAGTTTACATTTATTATTCAAAAATTAAATTTTCGTTTTAAATGTTTAATTCAATTTTATTTTAATGAATTTTGACCATGTGATGATTTACTTTTATTGCAGGTTTGTTAAAATGTATTATTTAGGGGATTCCTATTATACTTATGTGGATTGCGTATGTAAATATTTATCCTCAATCAACATAACAAGGACAGATTTTTCAGTCATTATCACATTGCTGTTTGTGGGAGCTTGCTGTGCGCAACTTGGCTGCCGCATTTCTCACATTACAACAGTAACTGCACTCCAAAAGTACTTCAGTCCGGTTGTCGTGAAAGGCGCTATATAAATGCAAGCCTTCACAGAAATCACAGAAACCCCACAGTGCAGATAGAGGCCATTTCGGCCCATCGAGCCTGCACTGACACATATCCCACCCGATCCCCGTAACCCCTACAACAACACATATGCCACCCTATCCCTGTAACCCCACGTATTTAATCCCCCTAACACTAAGGGTCAATTTATCATAGCCAATCAACCTAACCTGCACATCTTTGGACTGTGGGAGGAAACCGGAGCACCCGGAGAAAACCCACGCAAACACGGGGAGAATGTGCAAACTCCACACAGACAGTCGCCCGAGGCCGGATTCGAACCCGGGTCTCTGGCGCTGTGAGGCAACAGTGCTAACCACTATGCCACCATGAGCATAATGAGAATCCCGTTTGATTTGTTGGATTGGCCCATGTGATCCCAGGGATGCTTGCGCACCGCATGTGCTCCTGAGATACGTGGGCCTTGACAAAGGCATATGCCTGGAGGCCCAGGAGCACAAGTGTCCAAAGGTCCAGAGGCACCAGGTAGGTGTGGAGTTTACTTGTGGTTCAGAGGCATTCGCCCGCGGGAAGCCTCCGACCGCCATTTCCGGCCCAGTAGCTTCATCGTCCCTGTGACAATGTGCTGGAATTAAGTAACTGACACCATTGTTGGAGATTATTAACCACAAGGACTGCAGTGGTTTAGGAGGAGGGCCCATCACCACCTTATCAGTACAACTAAGGATGGACCATAAATGACGGCCTCCCAGCGGTCAGACACAATAATATACAGTACAGCCTATGAGTACAGGCAATATCTCGGATATCAGAGCAGAGAAAATAGTGTATAGCATAGTTGTTTAGTACAGAGCGAGTGAGCGGTGTTTCCTGATCATGATCCCTCCAGCCTTCCACCGTCTCTTTCATTTTCAGAGACTCTAAAACCGCCGGCGGTGACGGCACAAACTGACCCCCCACCCCCGCCCCACACATGGGTCAGAAAATAGTGCAAGGAGGACAATATCCGATTCCTTCATCCATCTGTTTTTAAAGGAATGATTTATGTTAACGGTTAAATCCCTCCCTAAAAATAGCCCATACAAAGGTTTCATCGATTCGATAAGCGTTATTGCTATAATATCCTGAAGCACAATGTGTAAATTAATGTTAAATATCAGAATACAATCTATTAGAATAAGTCGGATAGAAACAATCAATCACAGGTTAGGATTTCCTGCGAGGAACGTGTTCCAGATACAGGAATCCAGTCACCGATAGAAATGGAATCTGGGTCAATGCGACTGTCGACTCATAAAAGCAGCGAGTTTTTATTGGATTGCTTAAAGGGAATAAAATGAAATGTTCGTGACAGAGACTCCAAGGTCAGCTAACACAGGAAATGATGGCCTTGATTTTCCGCGGCCAATGACGGTGTACACACCATCCATCGTAAGTTTCCTGCAAGTTCAGGGTTCCGCGTGTGATGCCCGACAACCCAGAACTTGCAATCTGTCCAGATTCTGTTTAACCGATCGTTCGAATCCGCAGCAAATTGACATTCACTGGTGCAGAATTGGATTATTTGCCCAAGTACTGCCCAGCGAATGGCCACGAAAGCCTTAGACCGGGTAAACGCAGCGGTAAGACCTTCTTTTACCAGCATAAGGATTTAAATAATTCTTGAAATACATTTCTTAGAGTGATGTATATATTTTAATTTATTTCAGGTAATGTTTTGCACCTTTAAAAATGTTTATATTTATTCTACAAGAAAAATTGTTTAAATGTTTAATTAAATTGTGTTTCAACTAATTTGGAACCTGTGATTATTTATTTTTATTTAAGTGGTGTGAAACTGCGCTTTCAATTTGCGGTCGGGGGCTTCCCGCGGGTGAATGCCTCCGAACCGCAAGAATAGTGCGAACCGACCTGATGGTCTGGGAGGTTCGGACACTTGCGGTCCTGGGCCTCACCGCGCACACCCAGGGCGCACGTGGCTCACAAGCACCTCTCGGATCACGTGGGCCAGCCCAACCAATCATAAAGGAGAATCGCCACTATGCTAATGTGTTCACGGACGGAATCCCCATAATCATGAATAGGAATCCACTAAAAAAGACAATTGCGCACCAGTTAAATAAAAACAAACCATTTCACATTCAAAATTAATTAAAATACCATGTAATTAAGCATTTAAAGCCAAAGCTTAAATTTTTGAACGATAAATGTAAACTTTTTAAGGGGCTATAAATAACCTAAACTAATTTTAAAGTTTTATTATGTTTAAATAATTTTTAAAACTATTTTAATATTTATTTAATGTCTTACTCTTAAAAAGAAGTCCTTACCCCTGCTTTTACCAGGTGTAAGAGTTTCACGGGCATTCGCTGGGCAGTATTTGGTTAAATAGCCCAGCTCTCCGCCAGCTTTGTGTCCATTTCCCGGGATGCGGTGGATCTGTCGAGCTGAAACTTGAAAGATCGCAAGTTCCGAATTTTTGCGCATGGTGGAAACCCGGAAGTTGTGGGGCACGAATGGCTGCGTACACACCACGTACTCGGTCATCAGCCCCGGAAAATCTGGGCCATTATGATTAAGGCGATTCTATACTTAAATGGAATCCCCATAAGCAAATTAGGAATCCCCCTTTGTGATTGGTTGGACTGGCCCACTGCAGGCGGACACCTACAGGCCCAGGAGTGGAACAGACCAAGGATCTGGAGGCAGCAGGGAGCTGCGTCCTATTCTTGCGGTTCAGATGCGTTCGTCTACAGCAAGCATCCGACCGCAACGTCGAGGCCAATGGGCCGTATTTAGCGATCGGAGGCTTCCCGCGTGCGGAGACCTTTGATCTGGAAAAAATCTACGCACTTACCTGAGGGCTCCTGAGGTGCGTATAATTCCGCTCCTGGGCGTTTCCAACTCCAAGTACACAGGGCCCAGGTATCCCAGAGACACAAGAGTCCCTGGGATCAAGTGGGCCATGGGGAGCCAATCAAAGAAGGGAATCTCCCTTTATGCACGTGACAGACGGACCTGTCAAATATATGAATGGAGATCACCCCAAAAACACTGTAAAACTTTAAATAAATTTTAAAAAACTTCACCTTTTTTAAATTAGTTCAAATTACAATAAATTAAATATTTTAAACAAAAATTTAATTTTTTGAAAAAATAATTAAAGCTTTTTACGGAGCTTAAAATAAACTTACCTTTTTTAAACGAATTTTTAAATGATAAATGGGTGAAAATATTTTTTGTTACTTTTTTCAACTCTTATCCTGGTAAAAGCAGGCCTTACACAGCACGTACACACAATTGGGATCAGAATATTCGGCCCAATATTTAAAGGGAAGACAATAAGTGAAGGAATGAAGATGGTTTCAATCGATCTGTGACTTCATGTCATGTTTGAGTGAATATAAAATAAAAGAATACAATCAGCCGATGGGTTTATTATTCCTGGGCTCAGATATCTGAGGGAGTCCGTGTGGAGCCGGGTGGGAAATGGAAACAGCGTCTCTGCTCGCTATTTAGAAACAACCCAAAAACCCGTTCTTTGAACAATACTGACCAGTGGGAATCTTCCCCAAACCATTGCTGCTCTCACTATACACACGGACACAGAGACACTCTCACTGTGACAGGACTCCTTCACATGGGGACAGTGAGCGGACTGCTGATCGTGTCCAGTCAGTACATTGACCATTAAAATGGGTATTTAAGGGGAGGCGATATTTGTCCAGTGAAGATTCGATATCAAACGGAAAATACAGACCTGAACCCTGGGTCTGAGCGGAATCCTCGCCGGGGGGAATATTCTCAATCTCTTCATAAATTGCTTGGTACAAACCAGCAGGTGACTCCCTGCCACGAGTGACAGCACCTGTTGGAGGGAGGGCGGGGAGATTAACATGTTGATTCACTTCACGCGCGTTTCACAGGAATTCATCAGCGAATAAATCCAAATGACAGATATAGTGATAGTCAGTGGCCAGAATCAGTTAACATGGATGTGTAGGAGGTTAGTTGTGTGTGTGATTCCGTGTGTGTGTCTGTGTCTCTGTGCAGACACATGTTCACCTCCAGCAGATTGCGGCCAGTTGTATTGACCTCGGGAAGAGGGAATGAGGGGGTATCAGGAGAAATGAGCTCCAGTTGATCGCTCGCTTATGGGGCCACACGGGGAGTTCAGCTGAAGAGAATCTGGGTGAAGTTGACTGATCTCTGCGGACAGCATCAGTTTGGAAGCGCGAGTGAGGAGCTGATGGTTCTTTGGCATGTCCCGTCAGTGTGAGAGGAGCCTTGCTGTGTACCCGGAGCAGGAATGTGTTGGGTGGGTGAGATATGAGTGGAATAGTTGTGTTGGGAGGTAGAATCATCAGCGGAGAATGCAGAAAGGCCTTTAAAACTGTCATCTCTCAAAATGGTGGGCAGAACGCGGTCAGAGAGTTCGAGATTGGGCAACCGGACCCAGAAACTGAAAGGGTGGAATGGATACCCAATGGATAAAGGAAGAATAACAGAAAATAAGTGAAAGCACAGCCCAAACAGTTCAATTAAACTTTCTGTTCCACTATTGCAGCAAGTAACTTCTTCTGGAATCTCATGTACCGGCTGATGAACTGGGACAGTGAATGTGGACACTTTAAATAACTCTCCATTTTAAGTGTCCCATTTTACTAATTCGGGCAGCACATTGAATGGAACAATTCGCCAAAAGCGGATTCAGATTTATTTCTAACAAGATCACGTGACACTCAAAAACAACAACTACTTGTATTTATGAAGTGCCCTTAAGGTAGTAAAACGTTCTAAGGCGCTTCACATGAGTATTTTAAGACAACAAATTTGGCACTGAGACACATAAAGATAAATTTTAGGACAGGTGACCAAAAGCTTGGTCAAAGAGGTAGGTTTTAACGAACGTCTTAAAGGATGAAAGAGAGATGGAGAGGTTTAGGGTGGGATTTCCAGAGTTGAGGGCCTCGGCATCAGACTGCACGGCCAGCAATGGTTGAGCGATTGTAGTCAGGGATTCTCAAAAGTGTAGAATTAGAGGAGTTCAGATATCTGGGTGGTGGGGGGGGGAGTTGTGGGGCAGGAGGCGATTACAGAGTCAGGGACCGGTGAGGCCATGGAGGGATTTGAAAACAAGGATAAGAATTTTTAAATCCAGGCATCGTTTAACCGGGAGCCAATGTACGTCATATGGAAAAGTGCAATGAACTGCAGATTCGCCAGCATATGAAGCGATGTGAGATCAAGTGTTAGTTCAGCGGTAAGATTTGAGCCTCACCTCTTCGTGTTGACTTTCTCTGTATTACCGCCATCAGTGCGATCAACTCACAGATTAGAAGGACTCCGAGGGTTATGCAGATGGCAACAGGGATGGAGATGGTTTTACCTCCCTGTCCTTAATCACAAGATTACAGAAAGATTTAACACAGACACATTCCGCCTTGTATTTTTTTAAAATGTTCCAGTCAATTTAAAACTGCTCACGTTAACTTCAGAAATTAACAAACCAAGAAAATGTCAATAACACCAATACCACTAATATGAAAGCTAACATTAATAAAAATAATAGTACTAATAATGATAAGTACCTGCAGGTGTGAACGGAGAAGCAGTAGGAAGCAAATCGAGTTCTGTGGAACATATTGCACAAACATTTCAGCAACTTCAAACATTAAGATTTTGCATTGTAAATATAATGTTTGTTCTTATTTTCCTAAATCCATGAGTCATATTCACAGAACGAGGAAACCCCCTGCGACCCTTACCGGAACAAATCACACTGGCATCTTCCTTGTGATCACAGTCATGTTGACCTGGCGGTGAGGAACGACAGTCGGACAGAAAGGATTCACTTCCGGTGCACTTCACCTCATCCAGCCAGATAAGACCGGCTCCCTGGGCAATTGCGGCCCCTCCTGCGGCCAATAGAGCGGGGCCGCAACCCAGCTGTCTGCAGACAACATTGGCATCGGCCATATCCCAGGAGTCATCACACACCATGCCCCAGCTGTTATTGGACAATATCTCCACTCTCCCGGAGCAGTTGGTGTTGCCTCCAACCAGGCGCAACGGTTGTCCCGAGTCTATCAAAAGGAATCATTTATTGTTATTTATTTAGTACAAGCCTGGAATACAGGTCAGATAGTTGGTATAATTAAGAGGTTGAAGCACCTGGTGAATGTTCATGTTTAGACCCAGATTCTCGATCGCAGACCCTTGAACTGTGGGATCTCTCCGGCACTTTGGCTTCTGTTAAGAGGAGAAATATGCTGACTGTATTGGACATCAATGTTTGAAATAACACCCGCACATTGAGAGGTTCCTTGTGTTACCTGAACAAGCAACACCTGCACCCTCCCCGTGATGACAGTTGTGTTCACCCCACGGGTCTGTCTGACACTGCCAAAGGAAGGATTCGTCCGAATCACACTCCATCTCATCGAGCCAAATGGGTCCGGATCCCGCTCCGAATAACCGAGTGTGATACTCAATAGATATGAGGGGGCCGCACTGTAACTGTTTACAGATCACTTCTGCATCATGTCGATCCAGTTTCTCCGAGCACACTGTTCCCCAGGTCCCATTGTAGAACACTTCCACTCTTCCTTCACAGCGATGCTTTCCTTTCACCAGTCTCAGCTCCTTGTGCTCTGTCAATGAAGCAAGAAATATCCAGATGGTTCATTTGATAACTCGCTGTGTGTTCATACTGCACAAAACATGTTGCACCGGGTGTGTTCACTAGTGTCGATAATTATTCAGAAATTTAATAGAAATACAGCTAGAAATCGAACATTAAACAAACAATAAAAATAGAACATGCTGGAAATACTCAGCAGGCCAGGCCGCATCTGTGGAGATAGAAACAGACTTAACGATTCAAGACGGTGACCCTTCGTCAGAACTGGAAAACGTTGGAGATGGAAAAGGTTTTTAAGGAAGTACAGGAGGGGGAAATTGGGGACGGCAGGAACAAAAGGGAAGGCTTGTGATAGGATGGAAGGCAGGACAGATTAAGAGACAACATGGATGATAGTGCAAGGCAAAAGGAGATGGTAATGGGACAAAAGAAACAAAATATTTGTCTGGAGCAGGTGTTAATGGGAATAGCAGCATCATCAGCAATAGCTACTGCACGAAAGCATTTGGGCAGAGGTTATGATCTGATATTGTTGAACACAATGTTGAGTCCAGAAGGCTGTAAAGTTCCTTATTGAAAGATGAGGTGCTTTTCTTCGAGCTTACGTTGAGCTTCATTGACCAGTGTAGGAGTTTGAGGACAGAGAGGTCAGAGTGGGACTGGGGCATAGAATAAATATCACAGGTAAGTGGAAGCTTGGTGTCAGCTTGCAGACTGAACGGAGGGGTTCCACAAAGCGGTCACCAATCTGCGTTTGACCTCCCCTATGTGAGGAGACTGCATCTTGAGCAGCGAATACAGTATACTAAATTGAAAGAAGTACAAGTAAATTACTGTTTCACCTGGAAGGTGTATTTGGAGCCCTGGACGGTGGGAAGGGAGGAGTGAAAAGGGCAGCTGTTGCTTCTCCTGCACTTCGATGTGAAGGAGTTGTGGGAAGGGGAGGGGGTGTTGGGGTGATTGAGGATTGGACCAGTGTGTCATGGAATGAACGGTCTATTCAGAATGCTGAAAGGGGAGGGGAAGATTTGTTTGTTGGTGGAATCATGCTGGAAATGGCCGAAATTGTGGAGGTTGCTCTGTGAATGTGGAGGCTGGTGGGTTCGAAGGTAAAGGCAAGGGGAAGCTATCGTGGTTCTGCAAGGGTGGAATGGGATGAGCGCAGAGATACGGGCAATGGAAAGGACACTTTGAGGGCACTTTCAACCATGGTGGAGGGGAGTCCTCGGTTGAGGAAAAATGAAGACATTTCAGAAAAACTAGGATGGAAGGTGGCATCAGCAGAACAGATGTGACGGAGATGGTGAAGCTGGGAGAATGGAATATAATACTTACAGGAAGCAGCCTGGGAGGAAGTGAAGTTAAGTTAGCTGTGGGAGTTAGTGGGCTTATAGTGGATATTGGTCAATAGCTTTTCCCCAGAAATGGAGAGAGAGTTCTTGAGGAAGGGAAGGGAAGAGTCGCAGATGGACCATGTGAAGGCCCGGGAAGGATGGAAATTGTAAGTAAAGTTGATGAAATTTTCCAGTTCAGCACCAAAGGGGGAAATGGCATCAATACAGTCATCAATGTACCGGAAACAGACGTGAGGGAGAAGGCCTGAGTAGGAAAGAAACAAAGAATGTTTCACATATCCCACGAAAAATCAAGTACAGCTAGGACACATATGGCTTCCCACAGCAGAATCGTCTATTTGGAGCAAGTGAGTGGAGTCAAACGAGTTATTTTTCAATGTGAGAACAATTTCAGTCAGGCAGGGGAGAATGGTGGAGGATGAGGATTGGTTGACCCACTATTCAGGAAAGAAGTGGAGAATCTTCAGGCCGGCCTGGTGGGGGATGGGGTGTAGGCGGATTGGACGTCCATGGTGAAAAGGAGATGGTTAGTGCCAGGAAACTGGAAACGGTTCAAGTAATGGAGGGCGTCAGAAGATTCATGGATACAGGTGTGAAGAGCCTGGATTAGTTGAGAAAAAAGCGTCGAGATAGGAAGGAATCATTTCCGTGGAGCAAGAACAAGCTGAAACGTTGGTGTACCAGAGCAGTCCTGTTGGTGGATCTTGAGATGGAGGTAGAATCGGGCTGTGTGAGGTTGGGGGATTATGACGTTGGAGACCATTGAGGGAGAGGAGGCCATTGACCATCTTGAAAATGATGGGCTGATGTTCGGTGGTGTGGTCATGTTGCAGTGGGAGGTAGGAGGTGGTTTCAGAGAGTTAGCGTTCAGCCTCTGCAAGTTAGAGGTCAGTTCACCAATCAACAACAGCGCCACTCTTGTCAGCAGGTTTAATGACAATATTAGGAATTGATCCGAGAAAATGGATCGCCGCAAATTCAGTGGGAGGTAGATTAGAGTGACTGAGTGGAGTAGAGAAATTGAAATGGCTGATGTCACGCCGGCAATTCCCAATGAAAATATCTAGAGCGTGTAAGAGTCTAGATGGAGGGATCCAGGTGGAACGAGAGTACTGAAGATGGAAGAAAGGATACTCTACGTGGGGGAAGATTCTGGCCAGAGAAGTGCGTATGGAGGTGAAGGTGATGGAAAAAGAGCTCAGCATTGTGCCGAGTTTGAAGTTCATTGAGATGGGGCGTAAGTGGATGCTGATCATACGGGGTCAGTGATGGATAGGTCAGACGGGATAGTGAAAACACAGCAAGGGATGAGATTGGAAGTTCAACGTTACCTCGAGGAACAGCTCCGCGTCTATCGATTAGACACTTTTCAGCCTTCCGGACTCAATACTGATTTGAAAAATTTCAGATAATAAATATACCTGAATATTATCAGACAGCGGCCATTGCTGATGATTCTGCTATTCCAATTTACACCTTCTCTAGACCCATCTTTTGTTTCTTTATTGTCCCAATATCGTGTCCTTTTGCCTTGCACCATCATCCCTTTTGTCATTTAATTTTTCTTGACTTCCCGTTTGTTCTTTCCTCCCCTCCCCGCTTTCCTGACTCTGTAATTGCTTAAAAAACTGTTACATATTTTTCCAGTTCTGACGAAAGGTCATCGACATGAAACGTTTGAATTTTCACAGATGCTGCCTGACCTGCATAATATTTCCACGTTAATTGGTTTTTATTGCAGATTTCAAACATCCACAGTATTTTGCTTTTGTATATAATAAAGAATAGTCAGCACATAGAAATTTTAGAAAATAGGAGCAAGAGTAGGCCATTCGGCCCCTCGAGCCTGCTCTGCTATTCAATGAGATCATGGCTGATCATTCAAACTCAGTATCCTGTCCCTGCCTTCTCCCCATATCCCTTGATCCCTTTAACCTTAAGAAATATATCTATCTCCTTCTTGTATATATTTAATGAATTGGCCTCAACTGCCTTCTTTGGTAGAGAATTCTACAGGTTCACCACTCTCAGGGTGATGAAATTCCTCCTCATCTCTGTCCTAAATGGCATTTCCCTTATCTTTAGATTGTGACCCCTGGTTCTGGACTCTCCCGCCATCCGGAACATCCTTCCTGCATCTAGTCGGCCTACTCCTGTTAGAATTTTATAAGTTTCAATGAGATCCCCTCTCAGTCTGCTAAACACCAGCGAGTATAAGCTCAATCGACGCAATCTCTCCTCATACGTCATTCCTGCCATCCCAGGTATCAGTCTGGTGAATCTTCGCTGCACTCCCTCCATGGCAAGAACATCCTTCCTCAGATAAGGCGACCAAAACTGCACACAATATTCAAGGTGGGGTCTCACCATGTCCCTGTACAACTACAGCAAGACATCATTGCTCCTGTACTCAAGCTCTCTCGCTACGAAGGCCAACATACCATTTGCCTCCTTAACCACCTGCTGCACCTGCATGCTTACCTTCAGCGACCGGTGCACAAGGACACCCAGGCCTCGTTGCACTTCTCCTTCTCCCAATCGATTGCCCGTCAGATAATAATCTGCCTTCCTGTTTTTGCCACCAAAGTGGATAACCTCGCATTTATCCACATTATACTGCATCTGCCCAATCACCCAACCTGTCCAAATCATACTGGAGTTTCTCGGCATCCTCCTCACAGCACACACGCCCAGCTAGCTGTGTGTCGTCTGCAAACTTGATTTCAAAGAGAAGTTCATGCTTTACCAAACTACTTGAATTATTTGAAGAAGTTGCAGAAAATGTACACAAGGTTAATGTGGTAGATGTAATATACATGGATTTTAAAATGGCCTTCCATAAGTTAACACTTCTTAGAATCATGACTGACGTCAGACGATGTGGAGTCAGAGGACAAGTAGCAGAATAGATAGCCAGCTGGCTACAAAGCAGAAAATAAAGAGTTGCGGTTAAAGGTAGTTATTCAGACTGGTGGAAGCTCAGAATTGGTGTTCCACAGGGATCGGTGCAGGGTCTGCTGCTGTTCATCATTTACATAAACGATTTGGACTTGGGATTTGGAAGTACAATTTAAAAATTTATGGAGGTCACCAAGTTGGGGCTGTAGTTAATGCCGTTCAACATATTACAAAAAGGATATACACGCACGGGAGAAAGTGCAAAAAATGATTTACAAGAATAAAGCCAGAACTCAAAGGTTAGAATTATCAAATAAGGCTGAACAGGTTGTGGCTCTTTTCTCTAGAAAAGAGAAGGCTGAAGGCTGTCTCGATAGAGATCTTTAAAATTATGAAGGGAATAGATAGGGTAGACATAGATAATATGTTTCCAATTGTGGGGAGTCCAAAACTAGGTGCAATAAATGTAAAATAGTCACTAATAAATCCAACAGGGAATTCAGGAGAAAGCTCATTACCCAGAGTGTGGTTAGAATGTGGAACTTGCTACCACATAGCGTAGTTGAGGCGAATAGCGTAGATGCCTTTAGGTGAAGCTAGATAAGTACACGAGGGAGAAATGAACAGAAGGATGTGCAGATAGAGTTAGATGAAGTACGGAGTGACGAGGCACGTGCGGAACATAAACATCACACACACCAGTTGGGTCAAATGGCCGGTTTCTGTGCTGTAGATTCTATGTAAACACTCCCGAGTAAAGCCTCGCATATAACCCTGCAGAAAATGAGCAGATAGAAAGCGCCCTTACCTGAACACACCACCCTCACATCTTCTTTATGAGCACAGTCGTGGTTTCCCCACGGTGCTGAGGGACATTCCCAGAGAAACGATTCGTTACCCGAACAGCGCAGTTCATCCAACCAAACCGGGCCTGAGCCTGGTCCACAAGCAGCAGGAAGTTCCATTTCCACCGCATTTCCGCAATCCAGCTGTTTGCAAACCACATCAGCGTCGGCCAGGTCCCAGGAATCGTCACAAACTGAGCCCCAGGTCCCACTGTAATAAACCTCCACTCGCCCAGCACATGGAATTCCACCGCCGGAGAACCTTAACTGCACGTGTCCTGTTAGAGAACAATGCAGGAGGATTATACTTCCAATATACATTTATCTAATCACTCAATCCAAACATTGCTGCTTCTGCAGTTTAATAAAAAAGTGCTTTTTATGTGTCTGTGACAGGTACATGATTTTATATCCCGGAACATCTCTCTGCACTTACATCTTACGTAGAATTATATAGAATGTACAGCACAGAGTCAGGCCATTCGGCCCAAATATCCAACCCGGCATTATGGTCCACACGTGCCTCCTCCCTCCCCACTTCCTCTAATCCTTTCAGCATAACATTCTATTCATTTCTCCATCGTTAGATTTATTTCCTCCAGTTCTCCCGATTGGTTTCGAATGTTGTGCACATTGTTCTACAGCCAATTTAACTTGTTTTTATTAGTTGTTCCACTCACTTTATTTTTAACAATCAATTTATATTTCTGCTCTATAAGTGTATCTGCTCCCTAACCGTTAATGTATCCAGTTTTCATTACCTTGGTCTGACATTTACTCACATCTCCTATTTATTTTATCTTCAGGCCTATGTTAATTTCACCTGATTCCTCCCCCCCACCCGTCTTACTAGCTTACATTCTTATCCAGAGCTTTATTTATCACTTCCGCTGCTCATTGCATACGGCAGAATGCAACGTACGGAAGTACAAGCCCACAAAATCTGTCTACACGTAAATACAACATGTTGGAACTGACATCAGTCCGTAACCAGAATATATGTCCAAATTTACACACTGCATTATGCAACTTACACAAGTACATCTGAAGAACATCTGTCCACACTTATACACAGCATAATGAAACTTACACCAGTGAATCTCCAGCACATCTGTCTACACTTATATGCTGCACAAAGGAACTGATTTGCAAACTCAGCGCGCATTTGACAGCCGAGCTGAACTTCCTATCCCACGTGCTCTCCGTCACAAAGACCGCCAACTTCCACCTCTGTATCATCGCTCACCTCCGTCCCTGCCTCAGCCCATGTGCTGCTGAAACGCCGTCCTCCCATCCTGCGCCCTCCATAACCTTCAGCTCAACCGAAAACTCCTGATATCCTGACCCGCACCAAGTCACACTCACCAGCTTCCCTCTGCTCACTGGTCTCCATTGGTTTCCTGTCCGCCAAAACCTGTAGTTTTAAATTACCATCCTCAGGTTCAAATATCTTCATTGACTCGACCCCCCCCTGCTATCACTGTAACCGCCTCCATCCCTAATCATTTAGGGAACTCTACTCTTCTCCAAATGTGGCCTCTTGTGCATCACCGACTTCCTTCGCCCACAATTGGCGGCCGTGGATTTCGCCGTCTCGGTCCCAAGATCAGGAATTCCTTCCCTAAACCTGCCGCCTCTCCTGGTTTAATACCAGCTCTTGAAACCTACCCAAATGGCCAGGCTTTTAGTCGCCTGTCCTACAACCTTGGGCTTTCACTCTATGTCAGTTTTCTCCTTGTGAATCATCTTACGACGTTTATCTTTCGTTAAAGGCGCCATATAAATGCAAGTTCTTGTTATTTTTCAGTTCTGCCGGTGTGCTCTAGCTTTGCTGTCACTCCCTGAGTTAAATAAGTGGTTGGAGAGACAAAGAGGAATATGTGACCTGTATTAAAACAGTTCTCAGCAGATTAGATATTCCCCTTTATGGTTCTGTAAAATAGAACCATTTGTTCACCTGAACACAGGACCCCTACGCCGATGCTGTCATTGAGAGATGGATTCAATGTGAATGAGCTGCAGTTCCGGAGCTGAGACTCGTTTCCTTCACACTGGACATCATTCACCCACACGGGCCCTTCACTCTCTCCGTACTTTGAAGAGTTATAAGCGGCTATTGCAGAGCCGCAGCCCAGCTGTCTGCAGACCACGTTGGCATCATTTAGGTCCCAGAGGTTGTCCCGCACTCTCCCCCAGCTGCCATTGTAGTAAATCTCCACTCGCCCGTCACAGCGGCTTCCCCGTTAGTCAGTCTCGGCGGCCAACCTTCATCTACAAAAAGAAACACATTGAGAGCAACGGTTAAACTGAGCCAAAATATCCCATAATATTATTAATTTTAATGATTACATTTCTGTAATAATTACCCACAAGGCTTGTAGGCAGATCCTCTCCGCCATTACCTTTTCTCGGTGAATTGATTTTAGAGAGATGTCGAGCTGCTTCTGGAGGCTAATCTGGGGAAAGCGGCTAAAAACAAATTGGGGGCGGGCGGCCCAGGCCAGCTATTGATATGAGCTGTGATCAAAGGCAGGAGCACGGGTTTGAAATGGGTTCTAGCTGCTCAAAGTTTATCTTATTCAATACGGAATGAAACAGACAGAAATTTAAATTGGTAAAGCCTTTCAAAACTGCAGGACGTCCCAAACCGCTTCGCAGCCAGTGAAGTAGTTCTGCTTTATAGGCACTGGGGGACCGGCCGAAGGGTTGATGGGCCTCCACCTGTCTCCAGTGTTCCCATGTGCCAATGTGTGAAACGCCGAAGCGAATTTGCCCTGAAAACAGCACTGACATAACGGACCAGATGGCGGCGCTGGTGAGCGATCAGTGTGACCCAGGACACCGGGAGAACTGTGAGGTCCCGGGAAATAATCAGAGGTCCAGCACACTGATATATAACCTGAGGTATTTCAATCACTAGTAATTATATTGCACTCAGTGTATTGAATATTAAAATCACCTCATACTATTTATCGAGCAATATATTAACACTTGGCGTTTTCAATGACAATACAACTGATCTCTACGGGGAATCGCATATAGATTAATATTTTAAACTGGTAGCATTTAGAATGGTTTCAAGTATTATAATTTATTTACAGCACAGGAACAGCCCATTCGGCCCAACAGGTCTCTGCCGGTGTTTATGCTCCATAGGAATACCCCCTCCTTACTTGATCTAACCCCATTAGCAAATCCATCCATTCCTTTGTCTCTCCTGCACTTATCTAGCTTCCTCTTAAATGCATCTATGCTGCTCCCCTCAACTATTCATTCTGGTAGCTAGTTCCACGTTGACACCACTCTCTAAATAAAGAGTTTTCTCCTGAATTACTTACTGACTTCATTAGTGTCAAACTTACATTGATGTCCCCTAGTTTTGGTCATCCAAACTAGTGGAAACATCTTATCTACATCTATCGTATGGAACACCCTCATCATTTTATAATGTTGATTCATATTTTAACTGGTATCATTTATTGTGGTTTCAATACAAATGCAGATTGACCATTCTATAGCAGTGTCGCCACTGTCGTTGTTTGAACGTTTTAGCCAATTCTGCTGAATTCTGGGTAATGCTCTGGAATCACCCGGACAGAGATAAACACCGGAAGACGAGGCAGTCATTGATTACACTTGTGCTGCATTGAAGCCCTTTGGTTCATTACTAACTCACTTGCGAGAAATCGATCGACAAACACTCGCTCAGTGGCAATGGAAACATCTACAGTTGGTGTATTTCAGCTCAATACACTGAGTGGACTCACCCGAGCAGATGACACTGGTGTCATTTCCATGTGAGCAGCGAAACTGATCCCAGGATGAAACCGGACAATCCCACAATCGGGACTCGTTCCCCTGGCAACTGTAGTTCTCCTTCCACACTAGGCCGGTTCCCTCCCCAAAGTGAGCTGCTCCCGGGGTTGCGGTGACTGCCCCGCACTGAAGGTGCTCACAGACCACGCTGGCGTCTTCTAAACCAAAGTAAACATCACACAGCGTCCCCCACTGGTCTCCGTGTAGCACTTCCACCCGGCCGGAGCACCCGGTGTCCCCGGATACCAGTCTGAGATCTCTGTGACCTAAATGTTAATTATAACAATACCAAGTAATATTATTATATTATTAAAAACGAATAACGTGTTAATTATCAGAGTCACAATGGAAAACACTTTAAGGTGGATTCACATCGCATCTGGTTCCAGCTCAACAACAATAACCATTACTACTCCCACCATTACTACTCCCACCATTACTACTTCTATGGAACTTCTGCCACCATTACAACTACTGCTAATCCCACCACTACTGCTAGTATTACTTGTACACTATTACTGCTACTGTTGCTTCTGCTACCATTACTATTAATACTGCTAATGCTCTTACTGCTGCTACAACTATTAGCTTCAGTATCAGTACTGCTGCTGTTCTTACCGCTACTATTACTGCCGCTACTGCTGTTACGACTACCTGTAATATAGGGACAGGAGTCGACTATTCAGCCCCGTGAGTTTGTTCATCCATCATGGCTGATCTGATCTGCACCTCAACTCCACTTTTCCTACTTTGCTCCATATCCCTTGATTCCCTTACTTAAGAAAAATCTATTAATCTCTGTCTTGAAATTCACAACTGCCTTTTGGGGAGGGAATTCCAGATTTATGATTTCTCTCCTGAATAACCGAGCTCCAACCTTAAGAATGTGCTCTTTGTGCTGGATTCCCACACCAGAGGAGATATTTTCTGCATATCTACTCATCGATCCTTTTATCATTTTAACCATCTCAAATACATAACCCCTCAACCTCTAACCTCAAGGGAATACAGACCAGATTTATGAAACTGTCCACATAATTTAAACCTTTTAGCCCTGGTATCGCTCTGGCGAATCTTCGTTGCACCCTCTCCAGGAACACTATATCCTTCCATGACTAAACACAACACTCCAGATGGGGTCTGACTAACAATGAAGCATCACTTCCTCTCAATTGTATTCCTGCCTCCTTGATATGAAGGCTGGCATTTCATTCGTCTTTTTTACTTCTTCTTGCACCTGTGCACTAGCTTTATTGTCTGGGCACCCAAACCCATTTGCTTCCCCACAGCTCCTGTTCTCTCACCATTAAGAATATATTTTGATTGGTCTTTCTTGGATGACTTCACACTTGCCCACATTGAACAGCGCCTGCCACAGACTCGGTCACTCACTTGATCTATTTGTGCCCTGTTGTAACTTTCTGATCCCACCTGTACAACTTGTGCACCTGCTAACTTAGTGTCACCTGCAAGCTTGGTCATACTACTCTCCATTCCTTCATTCAAGTCATCACTAAATATGTAGGTAAAAAGTTAAGGCCCCAGTACATAGAGTCATAGAGTCATAGAGTAATACAGCACGGATAGAGGCCCTTCGGCCCATCATGTCCATGCCGGCCATCAAGCCCTGTCTAATCTAATCCCATATTCCAGCATTTGGCCCGTAGCCTTGTATGCTATGGCATTTCAAATGCTCATCCAAATGCTTCTTAAATGTTGTGAGGGTTTCTGCCTCCACAACCCTTTCAGGCAGTGAGTTCCAGACTCCAACCACCCTCTGGGTGAAAAAGTTCTTTCTCAAATCCCCTCTAAACCTCCCGCCCTTTACCTTGAATCTATGCCCCCTAGTTATTGACCCCTCTACTAAGGGGAAAAGCTCCTCAGCATCCATCCTATCTATGCCCCTCACAATTTTGTACACCTCAATCATGTCCCCCCTCAGCCTCCTCTGCTCCAAGGAAAACAAACCCAATCTGCCCAGTCTCTCTTCATAGCTGAAGCGCTCCAGCCCTGGTAACATCCTGGTGAACCTCCTCTGCACCCTCTCTAACGCGATCACATCTTTCCTGTAGTGTGGCGACCAGAACTGCACACAGTATTCCAGCTGTGGCCTAACCAGTGTTTTATACAGCTCCATCATAACCTCCTTGCTCTTATATTCTATGCCTCGGCTAATGAAGGCAAGTATCCCATATGCCTTTTTTACCACCTTATCCACCTGTTCCGCCGCCTTCAGGGATCTGTGTACCTGCACACCCAGATCCCTCTGACCCTCCGTCTTGCCTAGGGTCTTTCCCTTCATTGTGTATTCCCTTGCCTTGTTAGACCCCCCAAAGTGCATCACCTCGCACTTTTCCGGGTTAAATTCCATTTGCCACTGTTCCGCCCATCTGACCAACCCATCTATATCGTTCTGCAGACTGAGGCTACCCTCCTCGCTATTTACCACCCTACCAATTTTAGTATCATCCGCGAATTTACTGATCATACCCTTTACATTCATATCCAAGTCATTAATGTAGACCACAAACAGCAAGGGACCCAGCACCGATCCCTGTGGTACCCCACTGGCCACAGGTTTCCAGTCACAAAAACAACCTTCGACCATCACCCTCTGCCTTCTGCCACTAAGCCAGTTTTGTATCCAATGTGCCAAGGCACCCTGGATTCCATGGGCTCTTACCTTCTTGACCAGTCTCCTGTGCGGGACTTTATCGAAGGCCTTACTGAAATCCATGTATACCACATCCACTGCGTTACCCTCATCCACACACCTAGTCACCCCCTCAAAAAATTCAATCAAATTAGTCAGACATGATCTTCCCTTGACAAAGCCATGTTGACTATCCCTGATTAATCCTTGCCTCTCCAAGTGGAGACAAATTTTGTCCCTCAGGATTTTTTCCAGTAATTTTCCTACCACTGATGTTAGGCTCACTGGCCTGTAGTTCCCCGGTTTTTCCCTACTACCCTTCTTGAATAATGGTACTACATTAGCGGTTCTCCAGTCCTCTGGCACATCCCCTGTGGCCAGAGAGGTCCTGAATATATGTGTTAGAGCCCCCGCAATCTCCTCCTTTGCCTCACACAGCAGCCTGGGGTACATTTCATCCGGGCCTGGGGATTTATCCATTTTTAGGCCAGCTAAAACCGCCAATACCTCCTCCCTCTCGATGTTAATATGTTCGAGCATATCACAGTCCCCCCGCCCTATTTCTATGTCTACATCGTCCTTCTCCATAGTGAAAACAGATGCAAAAAATTCATTTAGAACCCCTCCTACATCTTCCGGCTCCACACACAGATTGCCACTTTTGTCCCTAATGGGCCCTATTTTTTCCCTAGTTATCCTTTTACCCTTAATATACTTATAAAACATCTTCGGATTTTCCTTTATTTTGCTCGCCAGTGTTATTTCATGGCCCCTCCTTGATCTCCTAATTTCTTTTTTAAGTATCCCCCTGCACTTTTTGTACTCCTCTAGGGCTTCCTCCGTCTTTAGCCTTTTGTATCTACCAAAAGCCCTCCTTTTTTTCCTAATCCATTCCCGTATATCCCCTGACATCCACGGTTCCCTGTGGTTTTTGGAACCACTCTTGACATTTATGGGAACATGTTGCCCTTGTATGATCTCAATCTCCCTTCTGAAAGCCTCCCATTGCTCCGATGCGGATTTTCCTACAAGTAGCTGATCCCAGTCCATTTTGGCCAGATCCTGCCTTATCCTATTAAAATCGGCCTTCCCCCAATTTAGAACCTTTATTTCCGGCCCATCCCTGTCCTTTTCCATGACCACCTTAAATCTTACCATATTATGGTCACTATCACCAAAGTGCTCACCTACTAGCACTTTTTCCACTTGGCCGGCCACATTCCCTAGAATTAGGTCCAGTACCGCCCCCTCTCTTGTAGGACTTTCTACATGCTGGCTCAAAAAGCTCTCCTGGATGCACTTTAAGAATTCTACACCCTCTGAGCCTTTCACACTTTGACTATCCCAGTTAATATTGGGGAAGTTGAAATCCCCCATTATTATTACCCTATTATTTGCACATTTCTCTGAGATTTGCCTACATATCTGTTCCTCTATTTCCCCCTGACTGTTTGGAGGCCTATAGTACACTCCCAGCAAAGTGCTTGCCCCCTTTTTGTTTTTAAGCTCCACCCATATGGCCTCATTAGAGGACCCTGCTAATATATCATCCCTCCTTACTGCAGTAATTGACTCCTTAATTAATATTGCGACACCCCCTCCTCTTATACCTCCCCCTCTGTCTCGCCTGAAGATTCTGTACCCCGGAATATTGAGCTGCCAGTCTTGCCCCTCCCTCAACCATGTCTCCGTGATAGCAACAATATCATACTCCCATGTGTTTATCAACACCTTCAGTTCATCCACCTTATTTGCAAGACTCCTTGCATTAAAATAGATGCCATCCAGCCTTGCCCTTATATATTTGCCCTGTCTACCAAGCTGACTTGTTTTTTCCTCCATAATTGGCAGCACATCCCCCCCTATTTCAGCTTCCCTCTGTATCCCATCCCCCTGCCAAGTTACAGTTCCGTAAAGAGCAAAACTTGTCTTAACCCGCTAATCAGAGCTACTCCCTTTATCCGTAATCCCTGTGTCCTACCTCTAAAACAATTTCCAACCCAAAAGAACATAAGAATTATGAGCAGGAGTAGGCCATACGGCCCCTCGAGCCAGTTCCGCCATTCAATAAGATCATGGCTGATCATCCACCTCAACGTCACTTTCTTGTTCTATCTCCATATCCCTTTATACATCTAGATTCCAAAATTCTATCTCTCTCAGCCTTGAATATGCTCTTTAGGGAAGAGAATTCTAAATATTCATTACCTTCTGAGTGAAGAAATTCCTCCTCATCTCAGTCTTAAAATACCGACCTCTTATCCTGAGACTATGCCCTCTCGTTCTAGATTCTCCATACAGGTGCAACAATGTCTCAGCATCTATCCTGTCATACCCCTCAGTACTTTATATATTTCAATGAGATCACTTCTCAATCTTCTAAACTCCAGAGACTATAGACCCAATCTAATCAATCTCTCCTCATAGGACAACCCACTCTTCCCAGGAATCAAACTAGTGAATCTTCGTTGCACCACCTCTAAGGCAAGTATATCCTTCCATGGCTATGGAGATCAAAACTGTGCACAGTACTCCACGCCTGATCTCACCAAAGCCCTGTATAATTGCAGCAAGACTTCCTTAAATGTGTACTCTAACCCTATAGCGATGAAGCTATTTGTTTTCCTAATTGCTTGCTGTACCTGCATGCTAACGCACTGTGGGTCTTGCACTAGGACACATAAATCTCACTGAACAATATTCTGTTTTTTTATTCTTCCTACCAAAGTGAATTGCCTCTGATTTCCGCACATTATACCACATCTGCCACTTTGTTGCCCACTCACTTAACCAGTCTATGTCCCTTTGCACGCTCTATGCGTCCTCCTCACAGTTTACTTTCCCACCTAGCTATCTATCATCAGCAAACTTGGACACATTGCACTCGGTCCCTTCATCCAAGTCATTAATACAGATTGTGAATAGCTGAGGCACAAACATTAATCCTAGCGGCACCCCACTAGTTACAAACTCCCAATCTGAAAATAACCAATTTT
The DNA here is from genome assembly GCF_052327205.1 of Somniosus microcephalus. Taxonomy (NCBI): domain Eukaryota; kingdom Metazoa; phylum Chordata; class Chondrichthyes; order Squaliformes; family Somniosidae; genus Somniosus; species Somniosus microcephalus. The sequence goes on from NC_141016.1 coordinate 35,749,167, forward strand.
TCCCTACTCTCTGTTTTCTGTCTGTTAATCAATCCTTTATCCATTCTAATTCATTACAACTTCATCTTCAATATCGGACACATTTATTTATGCGAATAATCTCTTGTCCGAAGCCTTATCTAATGTTTTCTGGAAGACCATATAGGAACATCCAAAGCTGTCCTCCTTCTCAGGGACCTCCTCAAAAAAATCCACTACACCTCACCTACATTTATATAAACATAGAATGATACAGTACTGAATGACATCATTCGGCCATCGTGCCTGTGCCACCTCTTTGAAAGATAGAGCCATTTCGAACCACTCCCCAGCTCTTTCTCCATAGCCCTGCACATTTTTCCACTTCAATTATTTACCCAATGCCCTTTTGGAAGATATTATGGACTCTTCCTCCACCACCCTTTCCAGCAGTGCATTCCACATCTAAACAACTCGCTGCAGAAACAGTTTTTCTGATGTCGGCTCTGATTATTTTGCCAATTAACTTAATTCTGTGTCCTATAGTCACCAAATCTCTTGCCACTGGAAAAAGGTTACGTTTATTTACTTCATCAATACCTTCATAATTGTGAACACCTCTATGAAATCTCCCTTAATCTTCACTGCTCTAAGGAGAACACCTTCAATTTCTCTAGTCTCTGCCAGTAACTGAAGTCTTTCGCCCTAGTACCATTGAGGTCAATCTCCTCTCCACACTCTCTAAGGCCTCGACATAATAACTAAAATGTGGTGCTCAGAATTGGCCAAAATACTCCAGCTGGGGCCTATTCAGTTTTTTTTTATAAAGGATTAGCATAATGTCATTGCCTCTACTTTTAATCCCAGGGATCCCCGCTGCCTTCTTAACAACATTCTCAACTTGATCTGCCACCTTAAATTTCTTGCGTGCATAAACCCCTAGGTCTTTCTCTTTCTGCATCACCTTTACAATTGAACCATTTTGTTTATATTGCCTCTCCTCATTATTCCTACTAAAATGAATAATTTCACAGTGCTCTGCGGTACATTTCATCTGCCATGTGTCTACCCATTTCACCAGTCTGTCTATGTCCTCCTGAAATCTGTTGCTCTCGCTCTCACTGGTTACTGCATTTCCAAGTATTATATCATCTACAAGCTTTGAAATTATGCCCTCTATACACAATCGAGGTCATTAATATATTTCAAAAAGAGCAGTTGTCCCAAACCGACCCGTGGGGGACACCACTGCACACTTCCCTCCAGTATGAAAAACATTCATTTAACACCACTCTCTGTTTTTGTCCATTAGCCAATTTCATATCCACGCATCCACTACCCCTTTAATTCCTTGGGCTTCAATTTTGCGAACAAGTCTATTTAATTTTTATGTGGTATTTTATGAAACGCCTATAGAATGTCCATATACAAAACAACAACCAGAATACCATCATCAACTCTCTCCAGTAATTCATCAAAGATTTCAATCTGGTTAGTCAAATACGATTTTACTTTAACAACATTCGATGGAATCTGGAAGAGTACCCATGGATTGGAGGGTAACTAATGTTAGCCCACTATTCAGAAACGGTGGTAGAGAGAAAACGGGGAATTACAGACCAGTAAGCCTGACATCCGTAGTGGGGAAAATGCTAGAGTACATGTTAAAGATGTAATAACAGTGCACTTGGAAAACAGTGACAGGATCGCGCAAAGTCAACATGGATTTACAAAAGGTAAATCGTGCTTGACTAGTCTACTGGAATTTTTTGAGGATGTAACTGGTAAAATAGATAAGGGAGAACCAGTGGATGTGGTGTATTTGGACTTTCAAAAGGCTTTCGATAAGGTCCCGCATAAGAGATTAGCGTGTAAAGTTAAGGCACATGGGATTGGGGGAAAGGTATTGACTTGGATAGAGAACTGGTTGGCAGACAGAAAGCAAACATTTGTAAAAAACGGGTCTTATTCCGAGTGGCAGGCAGTGACTGGTGGGATACCGTAGGATCGGTCCTTGGACCCCAGCTATTCATAACATATATTAATGATCTAGACAAGGGAACTAGATGTAATATCCTCAAGTTTGCAGACGACACAAAGCTTGGTGGGCGTGTGTCCTGTGAAGAGGAAGCCGAGGAACGCCAGGATGATTTGGACAGGTTGTGTGATTGGGCAGCATCATGGCAGATGCAATATAACGTGGATAAATGCGAGGTTATCCACTTTTGTGTCAAAAACAGGAAGGCAGATTATTATCTGAATGGCAATGGATTGGGAGAGGGGGAAGTGTAACGAGTCCTGGGTGTCCTTGTGCACCAGTCTCTGAAGGGAAGCATGCAGGTGCAGCAGGCGGTTAAGAAGGCAAATGGTATGTTGGCCTTCGTAGCGAGAGGGTTTGAGTACAGGAACAAGGATGTCTTGCTTCAGTTGTACAGGGCCTTGGTGAGACCACACAACTTGAGTATTGTGTGCAGTTTTGGTCGCCTTATCTCAGGAAGGATCTTCTTGCCATGCAAGGTGTTCAGCAAAGATTCACCAGGCTGATACCTGCGATGGCAGGAATGACTTTGAGGAGAGATTGGGTCGATTGGGCTTATACTCGCTGGAGTTTAGAAGAATGAGGGGGGACCTCATTGAAACTTATAAAATTCTGACAGGACTGGACAGACGAGCTGCAGGAAGGATGTTCCCGATGGTCGGGGAGTCCAGAACCAGGGGTCACAGTCTAAAGAAAAGGGGTAAGCCATTTAGTACAGAAATGAGGAGGAATTTATTTACCCTGAAAGTTGTGAACCTGTGGAATTCTCCTCCACAGAAGGCGGTGGAGGCCAATTCATTAAATATATTCAAGAAGGAGTTGGATATATATCTTAAGGCTAAAGGGATCAAGGGATATGGGGAGAAAGCAGGGACAGGGTACTGAATTTGGATGATCAGCCATGATCGCATTGAATGACGGAGCAAGCTCGAGGGGCCGAATGACCTACTCCTGCTCCTATCTTCTATGTTTCTATGTTAACAAATCCATACAGACTTTCATTCATTAACTCATATTTTCCCCAGTGCAAATTCACTGTGTTGTGGATTATTGTCTCTAAAACACTCCCCTCCACCAGCATTAGGTTGACTGGCTTGAGTTGTCGCGCTTATCCCTCAGTCCTTTTTGAAGAGGAGTATAGTATTTTCTATCGTCCAGTCCTCTGACCCCACTCTCATATCTAAGCAGGATTGGAAGATTGGGGTCGGAGCTTCCTCAATTTCCAGCCTTACATCACATTCAGGCCCGGTGACTTATCTACTTTGAGCACTGCCAACATTTTAATGCATCCTCTTTATTTTTATCCTATTCAATTGCTCTAGTACCTCCTCCTTCACTGTGACATTGGTGGCATCCTCTTATTTAGTGAAGCCAGATGCAAGCTACTCAGTTATTACCTAAGCCATGCCCTCTGCCTCTACAAGAAGATTTTATTTTGATGCGTAATTGGGCCCATGCTTCATTTGAATACTATTTTACTATTTATATGTTTAGAAAATTCTTTTATGTTAACTTGTATGTTACCCACTAATCTATACTGATGTGCTCACTTTGACTCCCTAAGTTCCTTTTTCAGTTCTCCCTGTACTTTTTGTATTCAGCTTTGCTCTCTACTAAATTATGAACCTGTCAGTTATCACAAGCCTCCTTTTTCTGTTTCATTGTAATCTCTATCGTTAGTCATCCAGGGAACTCTAGTCTTGGATGCCCTTCCTTTTTCCCTCATAGGCACGTGTCTAGTCTGTACTCGAACTACCTCCTCTGTGGAGGCCTGCCAGGGCTCATTTACTGTTTAACCGAACAATCATTCTAATCCTGCTGGCTCGGATCACTTTCGCTCCCGGCATCCTGGAGCTTCCCAAATGCCTCATAATGACGGTCTCCACTCGCCATATTGATCCGTGTCCTCTTTCTCTCCCATTGGATAAACACCATCCAGTCCTGGGTCATTGTTAGTTTTGAGCACCTATGCTTTTCTCAAAGCTGCGGGTTGTTTGCCGAAATAGGTAAATAATTGCATTGTTACTGAACAATTACTGGGGCTTGGGGAGGTCATCGTTTAGTGTCTCATCTACTTTATAATCACCAATCCATCCTTTTGACCATATTAGCGTCTTCTCAGCCTTTATGTTACATTTCTGAACTTCTCATTGTTATCTTTTGTGGATCTGCGCCGCTCAATTCCATGTTCCTGATAATCTCTGTGCCCGCCTTTTTACAAAGTTTTGAATTACGTTAGATTCTTTTTTTCACAATTATTGGAGGTGAAATTGTTCTTGGGTGGAAGCACAAAACGGGCCACTTCATTGGAAAATAACATTGGGCGGAGTGTAAAGCGGGGCACGGTCGCTCTTGCGCATTTTAGGCTCCTGCCTCAGATCAATTTCTACCTTTCTTTGTCTATTTCACTTCTGAATCACTGGTTGTTGTATTTATCATCATCATTGTTCATGGTTCTATTTCTTCTGAACCTAGGTTTGTGTTTACTCTATGACCAGCATCATTTACCTAAAGGTGCTGTAATTGCCCACGTGTTGCTGCCCAACTCCGCGACCTCAAAATAATTTGAATAAACCCCTTCGTAGGTCCTTTGCAGTGAATCAGTTTAATCAACATTCCATGTTCCTGGCCTTACGTAGTTCAAAATCGCAGGTAACAATCCACTTGATTATATTATGGCGCGCTCCCCCAGGCCGCCGCGCATCCATTTTGCATGCCTTGTGGCAGGTTCTCTTGAATTACCACGTCAAGCTGCACGCACACATTCCTTGCTTCTCTGAAGCTTTGGGCCTTATATTTATCATCAGTTTCACCTGTGGCTCAGTTGGTAGCACACTCGCCTCTGAGTCGGAGGTTGTGGGTTCGTAGTCCCACTCCAGGGACATGAGCACATACAGCTAGGCTGACACTCCAATGAAGTGCTGAGCGAGAGCTGCACTGCCGGTGGTGCAGCTCTCTTGTGGATGAGATGTTAAACCGAGACACCGTCTGGTCAGGTGGATGTAAAAGATCGCCTGACACTATTTCGAAGAAGAGCAGGGGAGTTATCCCCGGTGTCCTGGCCAACATTTATCCCTCAACTAACATAACAAAAGTAGATTATCTGGTCATTATCACATTGCTGTTCGTGGTCATCGTTGGGCGCAAACTGGCTGCCGCGTTTCCCACATTACAACAGTTACTCCACCTTGAAATGTAAAGCGCTTTGGAGCGTCCAGTGGTCGTGAAAGACGCTACATAAATCCAGGAATTTCTTTCTTTTTATCAAGTCCAACTCCCAACAGGTGGAGTATTGTCAGTTTGTATTAGGCTGACTGAAACCCGGTTGAAATAACATTCTTTTTTTCACACACACTTCTCTATTCTAATTTCAGTGATTTAGGGGAATATTGACTTGGCTTGATGATATAAATCTGTGATAGTGAATCTGCAGCTCATTTTACATCTCCCCTTATTTTTATATCCATTGATGTCTATAGAAATAAAAATCCGGAGACACGTAAAATGGGGAGCATAATTGCTGTTGCCGATTTCACATTATTGCACAAATGTAAACATTGGATCTGCAAACTTGGAATTAATTCGTCAGAGGTGGTTCAGTTTGTTTCTGTCCCATGAACAATATCTGCAATTGATGAAGCACATGCTCAGATTTAAACCAAGAAAGATCACCATGGAGTCATTTTAACTTTGGGCGATGGCGTGATCCGGGCAACATGGAACTGAAAGGCAAATATTCACTTCGCCTGATTTTCCTTTTGTACTGAAGTCAATGAAATGTGAAATCGGCCGATGTATATAATGAACGGCCAATTCCAAACTGCTCATTTCCTGGGATGTGAGGTTGTCTATAACTGATTAAACAATTATTAATTCAGCCCCTTTAGACATCGGAGAGAAACTCTACAGAATAATTAAATGATGCAAGTTTTTTATTGCTCTATTAACCGATTGTGACGGGATGATTCAATATAATTACAAAGTTATAAATTATTTACAGCACAGAAACAGGCCAGTCGGCCCAACAGGCCCATACCAGTGTTTATGCTCCACAATAGGCTCCTCCCACCACTCCTCACCTCACCCCATCAACATATCCTTCTATTCCTTTCTCCCTCCTGCGCTTATGTAGCTTCTGCTTGAATGAATCTATGATATTCACCTCAAGTACTCCCTGTGGTAACGAGTTCCAAATACTCACCACTCTCTGGGTAAATAAGTTTTTTCTCAATTCCCTTTTGGATTTATTAGTGACTATCTTGTTTTTATGGCCTCTAGTTCTGGTCTTAGTCATAAAGTGGAATCACCTTCTCTACCTCTACCCTATCAAACATTTTCATAATCTTGAAGACCTCTATCAGGTCACCCCTCAGTCTTCTCTTGTCTACAGAAAAGAGCGCCAGTCTATTCAATCTTTCTTGATAGATATAACCTCTCAGTTCTGGGATCAATCTAGTATATCTTGTTTACACCTTCTCCAGTGCCTCTATATCCTTTTTATAATATGGAGATCAGAAATGTTCTCAGTACTCCAAGTGTGGTCTCACAAAAGTTCTATACAACATTAAGATAACGCATAATTTTGTGTCCTCTGCAAATTTAAAATTGTGCTCCCGATTCCAAATCATTAATGTAAATGGTGAACAACTGAAGTCGCAGCACCGCTCCTTGTGGAACGCCTCTTCCCACCATTTGCCAAACTGAGTAACTACAGTTAACCCCTACTCTGTTTTCTCTTCTATAGCCAGCTAGCTATCCATATATACTTAAAAATCAAGCGCTTCAGTGGTTGTGTTTTGCTTTTCCGGGTTATACATTGACTGTTAAATTAACTAAATAATGAAACTCTGCTGTGTTTAATATTCCTTTCTTGAGGTATAACAACAGTATCAATTGTTGAAAAATATTTTTTAGTGGAATTTGAGATGGGATTAAATATAATAAATTAATCAATCGTTGCTGGATTCTACTGCTGCTTTTACTGGAAGTGAATTGGGTATTAAAAATAATAACATATTTGAACATTGCTGATTATCCCTGCTCTTTCTAACGGTGCAGTTTTTCCGTAATTCCTTGGCAGAATGTTTATTATGTAGAGGAACCCTACAGTGATTATATGTAATGGTTCAAATATTGTCAGGTTCATAATGTTGGGCATTGGTCGCTGTTCCTGTCACAGAAAGCAGTATCTGGGCTGTGGAAAACTTGTAATCTTTGGGCTTCAGGAGGTGAGTAGTGTTCACTGGTTCAGCTGTTTCAGAATTAGAAAGGAACAGAGCCGCTGTAATGTCTTAGATTGTTGCAGGAAATAGTTAATAAAAAGAGAGCAAATGTAATCAAAAGTAAACTTACGTCTGCCTCTGGAGTATTTGGATTGACCGGAGGACACTGTTGTGATGTTGAAATTCCGGAAGGTTCAAAAATCATTGCAATCAGGTCGTTCCCCAGGTGTGCAAATATCCAACTCGCTGGGTAATCTCTGTATTATCCGGTGAAAATTATAGGGGAAGAAATTCTATACCTTATCACCTCCTGCTAGAGCATTATCACTGGGGTGAGCCACGGCGATTCCAGCGCCGTGGGGCAAATCTCGCCATCAACACACCCGCCACCCCCTCCCCCCACAACGGCGCCGATACTTTGGGCAGTGTGTGAAGATTATGGAATCGATGGCGCTCTGTTGCATTTGTTGATGCATTTGTTCACTCTGACCATCCGAGTGAGGTAGTTAAATTTCTTCCTCCACTGTGTGTCGATCCTGGGGACCACAGTACTGCCCAAGGTGTATTCCGCTACCTCCCTCCACATGGTATGCAAGACCTGTGATGAGGTCCTCCTGCCACTTTCTGGGTAGAGCACCAGCCTCCGTCTCTCCACAGCAAAAAGCAATGCCTCCAATTCTTCATCGGAGAAACTGCGGCTCTCTCCCTGGGACATGTATCTGACATGAGCACACCTGGTTCAGTCCTTTGGCTACTTCTCCTTGTTCTGTTTCTGCTTGCTGAGGCAGCTGCACAGCCAGCAATGCTGAGAATGAGGTGCTGCAGCAACAATGAACCTCCCCTTTAAGAAGTGAAAATAGCCTGTGACAATGATGATTTGCGATTAGACTACAGTCAGTATTGGTAAACCCTTTGAGTGTCCTCTTTTGATTGGGTGCTTAAACAAATTGACTCTAAATTAATAAAGCTTTAAATAACACGGCGCCAGGGACCCGGGTTAGAATCTGGCCTCGGGCGACTGTCTGTGTGGAGTTTGCACATTCTCCCCGTGTTTGCGTGGGTTTCCTCCGGGTGCTCCGGTTTCCTCCCACAGTCCAAAGATGTGCGGGTTAGGTTGATTGGCTATGATAAATTGACCCTTAGTGTTAGGGGGGTTAAATACGTGGGGTTACGGGGATAGGCTGGGATATGTGTTGGTGCAGGGGTTACGGGGATCGGGTGGGATATGTGTCGGTGCAGGCTCGATGGGCCGAAATGGCCTCTATCTGCACTGTGGGGTTTCTGTGATTCTGTGATTCTGTGAAAACTTAACAAATCAAAATAAAATTTGGTTCTTCAAATTGATAATGCACTCCAGTCCCCGCACCGCCCACCGGTCGCGAAAAGCCTCAAGCGTGCCGGTGGACACTGTGTGCTCCATCTCCAGGGCCACCCGGGCGCGAACATGGATGCGGAAGAGTGGCAGGCAATTGGGCCGAACAATCCCCTTGACCACCCGCTGCCTGCACCAATTGATGGCTTTTTTGGCCAGGCCCAGGAGCAGTCCTGTGAGGAGGTCCTCTGACCTGCCCACTCCCCTCCAAACAGGTTACCAAAGATCAAGAGCGTGGGACTGAAGTGCAGCCAAAAATCGAGGAGCAGCCTCTTCAAGTAGTGAAAGAGGGGCTGAAACCTCTCACATTCTGCACAGACATGAAACACGGACTCCTCCAGGCTGCAGAAAATGCAGGCAGCCTGGGAGTCCATGAACCTATTTAAAACCATATTGCACGGGACTGCTTCGTGCAACATCCTCCAGGCCAAGTCCCCGATTGAACAAGGGAGGACTCCCGCATACAGAGCGCTCCATTGGGTGCCTCAGCCTCCGCTGGATGGCAAGATGGCACACCAAGGCGTGTCCGGACGGCAGGCAAAGATGGCAAAGTGGAGAGTGTGCAGGAGCAGCCCATACAGGGAACACCTCCGTGCGGAATGAAAAGGCACGGAGGATATTTCCTCGAGACGGCTCAAGTTGTGAGGCGCCGGTTCCCAAGGGGACTTTCACGGCCAGGCGCCAATGAGGAATTCCATCTGAATGTGGGAAAGCTTGGACGGGATTGCCCCATGTGCTAGAGCCACCTCGATACACCCAGTGGAGCCGGGGCCCAGTGCCACTTTCACCGACTCGATGGCTTTGACTGTGAGCCAGACGTTGGCCCAAGACAGGCACAGCGCCAGCTCCTGTGGCGCCATTAGCCTGCTCCTCCGCCATCGAGCAGGTCCCCGACTCTAGTCACATTTCCAGGCACAGCCCACCCTTTGAGTGTACTCTTTTGGATTAGGTGCTTAAACAAATAAACTGTAACTAATAAAATTTTAAATGAATCTTAACAACTTAAATTAAAATTGTGTTGTCCGGTTTGGTAACACACTCCAGTCTTTGCAGCGCCCACCGGTCACGGATGTACTCAAGCGTGCCGATGGACACCGCGTGCTCCATCTCCAGGGCCACCCAGGCGCAAACATGGCCGTGGAAGAGAGGCAGGCAATCTGGCTGAAAGACCCCCTCGACCGCCCGCTGCCTGGACCAAATGATGGCTTTTTTAGCCAGGCCCAGGAACAGTCCCACGAGGAGGTCCTCCAACCTGCCCGCTCCCCTCTGCACCGGGTGACAGTAGATCAAGAGCGTGGGACTGAAGTGCAGCCAAAAATCGAGGAGCAGCCCCTTCAAGTAGGGAAAGACGGGCTGCAACATCTCAAATTCTGCATAGACATAAAACACGGATTCTTCCAGGCCGCAGAAAATGCAGGCAGCCTGGGAGTCCATGAACCTATTGAAAACCATATTGCACGGGACTGCTCCGTGCAACACCCCCCAGGCCAAGTCCCCGATTGAACAAGGGAGGACTCCCGCATAGAGAGCCCTCCATTTGGGGCCTCCGCCTCCGCCGGACTGCAAGATGGCATGACAAGGCGTGTCCATACGGTAGGCGAAGATGGCAAAGTGGAGAGTGTGCAGGGGCAGCCCATACAGGAAACACCTCCGTGCAGAATGAAAAGGCACGGAGGGTATTTCCTCGTGATGGCTCAAGTTGTGAGGCGGCCGGTTCCTGAGGGGAGATTCAGGGCCGGGCGCCGATGAGGAATTCTGTCCAAACGGGGGAAAGCTCGGACGGGATCACCCCACGTGCTTGAGCCAACTCGATACACCTAGTGGAGCCGGGGCCCAGTGCCACTTTCACCGACTCGATGGCTTTGACCACGAGCCGGCTGTTGGCCCAAGACAGGTGCCGCGTCAGCTCCTCCAGCGCCATCCAGCCTGCTCCTCTGCCATCGAGCAGGTCCCCGACTCTAGTCACCTTGCCAGTCACAGCCCACTCTTTGAGTGTACTCTTTTGATTGGACCAAAAACAAATTACCTGTAAATTAATCAAACTTTAAATAAACCTTAACAAACCAAATTAAAATTGTGTTGTCCGAATATAATATGCACTCCAGTCCCCATGGTGCCCACCGGTCGCGGATGTACTCAAGCTTGCCGGCGGACACCGCGTGCTCCATATCCAAGGCCACCTTGGCGCGAACATGGCCACGGAAGAGAGGCAGGCAATCGGGCTGATCAACCCCCTCGACCGGCCGCTGCCTGGACCAATTGATGGCTTTTTTAGCCAGGCCCAGGAGCAGACCCACGAGGAGGTCCTCCAACCTGCCCGCTCCACTTCGCACCAGCTGACCGTAGATCAAGAACGTGGGACAGAAGTGCAAACAAAAATCGAGGAGCAGCCCCTTCAGGTAATGAAAGAGGGGCTGCAACCTCTCACATTCTGTGTAAACATGAAATATTGACTCATCCAGGCTGCAGAAAATGCAGGCAGCCTGGGAGTCCGTGAACCTATTTAAAACCAAATTGCAGGGGACTGCTCCGTGCAACACCCTCCAGGCCAAGTCCCTGATAGAACAAGGGAGGACTCCCGCGTAGAGAGCCCTCCATTGGGGACCTCCGCCTCCACCAGCAGGCAAGACAGCATGCCAAGGCGTGTCCGGACGTCAGGCGAAGATGGCAAAGTGGAAAGTGTGCAGGAGCAGCCCGTACAGGAAACACCTCTGTGCGGAATGAAAAGGCATGGATTGTATTTCCTCGAGATGGCTCAAGTTGTGAGGTGCCAGTTCCTGAGGGGAGTTTCGGGGCTGGGCGCTGATGAGGAATTCTGTCCGAATGGGGGAAAGCTCAGACGGGATCACCCCACGTGCCCGAGCCGCCTCGATACACCTAGTGGATCCGGGGCCCAGTGCCACTTTCACCGACTTGATTGCCTTGACCGCGAGCCGGACGTTGGCCCAAGACAGGCGCCACACCATCCATCCCGCTCCTCCGCCATCGAGCATGTCCCCGACTCTAGTCACCTTGCCAGGCACAGCCCACCCTTTGAATGTAACGCCAATGAGTTTGGGTTTTAAGACTTGACTTAGGACTCCAATCATTTCTTTGAACAGAGAGCACGAATTTTGCATGCCGTCCAAAGCATTAGTGCCTGGCGTTAATTCTCCAACTTTGCTAATGCCACCGCCAACTCCTGAGCTATAATTAATTTCTAGATCTCGTTTTTATCGCTTCCCCACAGATTGTTAAAAGCAGAACATATTTGTATTATTCTTACTGTGATTTCTAACTTTATCGTTTTAATTAAAGGGTGAGGTAAGACCACAATTGTCACTCGAACAGTGACTGCCCACTCAACAGCTGAAGCAGTGAAAACCCAGTCAACAGCTGGAGCAGTGAAAACCCAGTCAATATCTGGAGCAGTGAAAACCCAGTCAATAGCTGGAGCAGTGAAAACCCAGTCAATAGCTGGAGCAGTGAAAACCCAGTCAATAGCTGGAGCAGTGAAAACCCAGTCAACAGCTGGAGCAGTGCTCACCCAGTTAATAGCTGGAGCAGTGAAAACCCAGTCAATATCTGGAGCAGTGGAACCCCAGTCGCTAGCTGCAGCAGTGAAAACCCAGACAACAGCTGGAGCAGTGCAAACCCAGTCAATAGCTGGTGCAGTGAAAACCCAGTCAACAGCTGGTGCAGGGAAAACCCAGTCACTAGCTGGTGCAGGGAAACCCCAGTCAATAGCTGGTGCAGTGAAAACCACTCAACAGGAGATATAAGGAAAGTCCACACAACAGGAACTTTATTAAAGGCACTGAGACCGCTGGGCACAAGGTGCAGCGCCGGCACAAACAATAGCAGGTGCAGTGAGGGCCCGCTCAGCAGCAGGGGGATCAAATGCCGACCCCTTCTCAGCTCTGTGAAACTGCCCGATTCTCTGCACTGATCAAGACATTTTAGCTGCACGTGGGAGGAAATTGAACATTCCGTCTAAGAGTCGCGGTTCACTGACCTATGTGTCGTGTCCCGTCAAGGTAATAGGATTGAAAAATAGCAACTAACTTATGATTGGACAAATCAGCCAATGTTAGCAGTGAATTATAACGGCCATGTGTAGAACATTCTGTCTTTTCAACTGAAAGTGAAGAAATGTAAAACTAAACGCTGTTTAAATTTCCCCTCCCCCCCGCTCCCGTTTATCGAGATGAGAATATTTCTAATCTTTCGCTATCGACTCGAGGCGGCCGCACACTACTTGTTGGTAACCCGTATGTTTCCATAACAATCAGTTTGTACCTGAACAGATTACTCCAACATCCCGCTCGTGTCCGCAGCCAGGCGGACCAATAACAGGCCCTGATCCTTCTCCAAAGTGAGCATCAAGCGGCGCTGCTGCTGCAGAGCCACAGCCCAGCTCGTTACAAACAGCTTCCGCATTCGGTAAGAACCAGGTCCCATCACCGCAAACTGTGCTCCAGGTTCCAGTCCCGTAAATCTCTAGTCTCCCCGCACAGGGACTGCTCCCATTCACCAGTCTGGGCTTGGCACTTCCTGCCAATTATATTGAAATAAACAGTAAGCAATTTAAGGCGCTTTATATTAAAATGTGGTGAGAGTTTCTGTAATCTCATCAATAATCCGATTGTCCTGTTTATTTAGTCAGGTGAGACAGACCTTAAACACTGGCTTCATTGTGTCAACATGTGAGGGGAAATGTTGTTGTTATCAATTCCTGTCTTATCGCCGTGTATATTATGAATGTTTTTAGATAGTCCCATCTATCCGGTGGTTTTCATTTGAACGTTGAAAATTTAATCCAGGGACGGCAACATTATCGGCACTAAGACGGTGAAATGTTGATGAAATTAAATCAAATGTTTCGGTCACAAAATAGAGGCAGTGTCTAATTATTGTGGGCTGGTGAGGCGTTTAGCTCACTCACACGGACGGATCTTTCAGAGTGCTGAGTAGTGGGAGGACTTAAACTGAATCGCGAGATATGCAGTAATCAGATTCGGCAAATTCAAGAATGACATGGATAAAGACCTGAAGAAAAACGGACCGGGGGCTGGGAAATATCCAGGAGCAGCAGAAGCTCCAGATATCCAGGTATTCCCGGTCCTGTACACCTCTGTGTACTTACTTGTTGGGTGAATTGTTCTAATATAATCCTTCTGGGAAATTAACATCCATTCACCAGTCTCTATACCGGCATTTTTCAGGGGCATGTTGAGCACAGCATGATGCCACGACCAGCAAATGGAGTAAATAGATAATACATCTGTGTTAACAGTGACGGGGCGTGAGATATGGGCAAGGCTTGCAGGAGAATTCTCCACTCTTTTACCAGCAGTTCCATGGGATGGTGTGTATTTATTGGAACCGTTTACTGATCTTCTCTAAGATTCTGTCCTTATTGCCGTTTCATTATCTATCGAAGTGTCAAAATAGTAAATTCAGGCAGCTGTGGGGTCTTACAGTGTAGTTCCTCCCGTGCTGCCCACAGTAACCGCGGACCCATTGCCCAGGCTCCCCGAGGCTGAGAAACCTCCCTCCCCAGTCTCAGATTCACAGTCTGTGGATAATATCAGATCGCACAACAAGCGATTAGCGCAGGCGCACAGCCGGGCTCACGGCGCATGCCCGGTAGCGGCTGTTGGGTTGAGAATGGAGAGTTGGATTGAGATTGTGACATTTCCAGCCGGTCAGCTCAATCACTGCGGCTTTGGGGCAAATCTCAATGGAAACTTGTTCTGTCTGCATTGTAAATGTGCCGAGTGTCAGGTATTTATTGCTCCCGGTGGGCGTGTTTATTATATATAATAACTAGCTCAAGTGCCCAGCAGTGCCGAGGGTCTTTTGAGGGCATGCTGTTGTTGGAAGAGAGAGAGAGAGTGACTGGGGGGAAGAGAGAGCGCGACTGGGGGGAAGAGAGAGAGTGACGGGGGGAAGAGAGAGAGCGACTGGGGGGAAGAGAGAGAGCGACTGGGGGGAAGAGAGAGAGCGACTGGGGGGAAGAGAGAGAGCGATTGGGGGGAAGAGAGAGAGAGAGACTGGTGGGAAGAGAGAGAGCGACTGGGGGGAAGAGAGAGAGCAACTGGGGGAAAGAGAGCACGACTGGGGGAAAGAGAGAGCTCGATTGGGGGGAAGAGAGAGCGCGACTGGGGGGAAGGAAGGGGGGAAAGGGGGGAATAGGGGGAAGGGGAGGGGGGAAAGGGGAGGGGATGGGGGAAAGGGGATGGGGGAAAGGGGAGGGAATGGGGGAAGGGGGGAGGGGAGGGGAGGTGGAAGGGGGGAGGGGAGGGGAGGGGGAAGGGGAGGGGAGGGGAGGGGGGAAGGGGGGAGGGGTGGAGGGAGGGGAAAGGGGAGGGGGTGGGGAGGGGGAAAGGGGAGGGGGTGGGGAGGGGGAGAAGGAGGGGGGAGGGGGAGGGGAAGGGGAGGGTGGGGAGGGGAGGGGGAGGGAGGAATGGGGAGGGGGGCAGGGGTGGAAGAGGGGAGGGGAGGGGGAGGGTGGAGGGGGGGAGAAAGGGGAGGGGGGAAGGGGAGGGGGGAAAGGGAGGGGAGGGGGAAAGGGAGGGGGAAAGGGAGGGGAGGGGGGCGGGGGAAAGGGAGGGGAGGGGGGAAAGGGAGGGGAGGGGGCAGGGGAAGGGGAGCGGAGGCGGGGGAAGGGAGGGGAGGGGGAAAGGGGATGGGAGGGTAGGGAAGGGGAGCGGGCGGGTTGAAGGGGGAGGGGGGAAGGCGGGGAGGGGGAGAAGGCGGGGGGGAGGGGAGGGGGAGTGGGGAGGGGGAGGGAGAGGGGTGTAGCGGGGGGAGGGGGATGGGAGGGGGAGAGGAGGGGAGGGGGAGAGGGGGAGGGGGAGGTGAGGGGGAGAGGAGGGGAGGGGTGGAGGAGTTGGGGCAAGGCGGGGGGGCGAAAGTGAGGGGGGAGCCAGCAGACCCTCTCCGCTCTTCCGGTGATGGCTCCGCTGAGCTCCGTGCCACCCCACGCACTGACATGTCGAGCCCAGCGCCCCAGTCAGCCCGAGCCCCGCCCTCCCGAGGCTGGGCCAGGTGGCTTGAGATGGCCGATTGCCGCTGGCCGGGCCCGGTTGCCTTGGTAACCCTCCTCCCCTCTCCGCCTCCCGATCTCCGGGACCGGGCCTGGGCCTGAGCGGCTTGAGATGGCCGATTGCGGGTGGCGAGCCCGGTTGCCAGGGTGTCCCTCTCCGCTCCGCCTCCCCTCCCGAGCCCCGCCCCCCCGAATGAAGCGCCAGGAGCTTGCAGTGAGCCCAGCCAGCCTTTACCAAGATGGCTGGCCGCTGTTTCGGAATCGGGCCCAGCGGGGGTTGGGGGTGATGGGTGGGAGGAGCTTGCTTAGGGTCCAGCATGGCTGGCAACAGACGCCCAGGCTTCGAGGCCTACCTGCAAAAACTGGGAAAGGTAGGAAAATTAATGAGATTAGATAAAAGATTTAGAAAGTAATTAACTTTAAATAAAAAAAATATTTGTTTTAAAAGCAACTTTTTTTTTAATAGATGCAGAAAGCGGGAAAAAGAAATGTAAAGTTTGGAATCAAGATGGTGGCGGCTCACCTTGGTTCAGAAGGATAAGGCCTGCCCACACACGCACCGAATGGTCGACCATCAGGTCACCGAAGGGTAGGATTGGTCAATCGTCCTGTCACTTGACTCTAGGAGGTCCCGCCCGCATGCGCAACGAAACCGCCCCCGCCACGCAGCGATTGGTCGACCATCGGGTCGCTCGACCGTACGATTGGTCGAACTTAATGTCACTCTATGCTAATGAGTGGATAATAAGATGCTAATGAGCGGAATTTGGACTTTTTTTGATACCACGGCCGCAATTTTAGTCTCGCCAAAAAGTAAATATGCTTATGACCGTACCGGAATCGTAAGCTATCTTTTGATGCAACGCACGTGTCGGTATGCTCTATAACTTTAGAGTGTATAGCTGGACAGACACACCGAAGGACAGACAGAGAGATCTATCCTTTTATATATATATAGATGCCCGGCGGTGCCGAGGCTTTTGAGAGGGCATGTTGTTGTTGGAATTGAGAGAGAGAGCGACTGGGGGGGAAGAGAGAGAACGACTGGGGGGACGAGAGAGAGCGACTGGGGGGAAGAGAGAGAGCGACTGGGGGGAAGAGAGAGCGACTGGGGGGAAGAGAGAGAGCGACTGGGGGGAAGAGAGAGTGTGACTGGGGGGAAGAGAGAGAGCGACTGGGGGATAGAGTGAGAACGACAGGGGGGAAGAGAGAGAGCGACTGGGGCGAAGAGAGAGAGCAACTGGGGCGAAGAGAGAGAGCGACTGGGGCGAAGAGAGAGAGCGACTGGGGGGAAGACAGAGAGCGACTGGGGGGAAGACAGAGCGACTGGGGGGAAGACAGAGAGCGACTGGGGGGAAGACAGAGAGCGACTGGGGGGAAGAGAGAGAGAGAGCGGCTCGGGGGAAGAGTGAGACAGAGCGACTGGGGGAAGAGAGAGAGAGCGACTGGGGGGGAAGAGAGAGAGAGTGACTGGGGGGAAGGGAGAGAGAGAGCGACTGGGGAGAAGAGAGAGAGCGACTGGGGGGAAGAGAGAGAGCGACTGGGGGGAAGAGAGAGAGCGACTGGGGGGAAGAGAGAGAGCGACTGGGGGAAGAGAGAGAGCGACTGGGGGAAGAGAGAGAGCGACTGGGGGGAAGAGAGAGAGCGACTGGGGGGAAGAGAGAGAGCGACTGGGGGGGAAGAGAGCGAGCAACAGGGGGGAAGAGAGAGAGCGACTGGGGGGAAGAGAGAGAGTGACTGGGGGGAAGAGAGAGAGCGACGGGGGAAGAGAGAGAGTGACTGGGTGGAAGAGAGACTGACTGGGGGGAAGAGAGAGAGCGACTGGGGGGAAGAGAGAGCACGACTGGGGGGAAGAGAGAGCGTGACTGGGGAGAAGAGAGAGCGCGACTGGGGGGAAGAGAGAGCGCGACTGGGGGGAAGGGGGGGAAAGGGGGGAAGGGGGGAAGCGGAGGGGGGAAGGGGAGGGAAAGGGAAGGGAAGGGGGAAAGGGGAGGGGGGAAGGGGAAGGCGTGAAAGCGAAGGGGAGGGGGGAAAGGGGAGGGGGGAAAGGGGAGGGGTGAAAGGGGAGGGGGGAGGGGGGAAAGGGGAGGGGGAAAGGGGAGGGGGGAAAGGGGAGGGGAGGGGAAAGGGGGGAGGGGGTGAGAAAGGGGAGGGGAGGGGTTGAAAGTGGATGGGAGGGGGGAAAGGGGAGTGGAGGGGGGGAAAGGGGGGAGGGGGTGGAATGGGGGAAGGGGAGGGAAAGGGAAGGGGAGGGTGGAAGGGGAGAAGGGGAAGGGGGGAAAAGGGAGGGGAGGGCGGGAAGGGTGGATGGGGAGGGGGAGAAAGGGGCGGGGAAGGGGGGAAAGTGTCAGGGGGAAAGGGGAGGGGAGGGGAGAGCGGGAAAGGGGGAGGGGGAAATGGGGGGAGGCGTTGGGAAAGGGGAGGGGCGTTGGGGGAAATTGGGTGGAGGAGGGGAATGGGGGGAGGGTGGAAAGGGTTGGGAGGGGGAGGAAATGTGGGGAGGGTGGAAAGGGGGGAGGGGTGGGAAGGGGGGAGGGGGAAAGGGGGGGTGAGGTGTGGAAAGGGGGAAAATGGGATGGGAGAGGGGGAAATGTGGGAAAGGGGGGGAGGGGAAAAGGGGGGGAAAGGGGGGGATGGGGGAGAGGGAGGGGGGCTCTCCCCTCTGCTGGCGATGGCTCCGCTGAGCTCCGTGCCGCCCCACGCACTGACATGCCGAGCGCAGCGCCCCGGTCAGCCAGAGCCCCGCGCTCCCGAGGCCGGGCCAGGCAGCTTGAGATGGCCGATTGCGGCTGGCCGGGCCTGGTTGCCTTGGTAACCCTCCTCCCCTCTCCGCCTCCCGATCTCCAGGACTGGGCCTGAGCGGATTGAGATGGTCGATTACGGCTGGTGAGCCCAGTTGCCGGGCTAACCCTCTCCGCTCCCCCTCCCCTCCCGAGCCCCGCCCCCCACCCCGAATGAAGCACCAGGAGCTTGCATTGAGCCCAGCCAGCCTTTCCCAAGATGGCTGGCCACTGATTCGAAATCGGGCCCAGCGGTGGGGGCGGGTAGGTGGGGTGTGAGGGGTGTTGGGAGCTTGCCAGAAAACAATTGCCTAGCGTCCAGCATGGCTGGC
The DNA here is from genome assembly GCF_052327205.1 of Somniosus microcephalus. Classification (NCBI taxonomy): domain Eukaryota; kingdom Metazoa; phylum Chordata; class Chondrichthyes; order Squaliformes; family Somniosidae; genus Somniosus; species Somniosus microcephalus. Next base: position 35,767,899 of record NC_141016.1, read on the forward strand.
AACAGACACCCAGGCTTCGAGGCCTACCTGCAAAAACGGGGAAAGGTAGGAAAATTAAAGAGATTAGATAAAAGATTAGAAAGTAATTAACTTTTTTTAAAAACAATATGTGTTTTAAAAGCAACTTTTTTTTTATAGACGCAGAAAGCGGGAAAAAGAAATGAAAAGTTTGGAATCACGATGGTGGCGACTCACCTCGGTTCAGAACGATATGGCCCGCCCACACACGCACTGATTGGTCGACCGTCAGGTCACCGAAGCGTAGGTTTGGTCAATCGTCCCGTCACTCGACTCTACGAGGGCCCGCCCGCATGTGCCAAGAACCCGCCCCCACCACGCAGTGATTGGTCGACCGTCGGGTCGCTCGACCGTACGATTGGTCGACCTCGACGTCACTCGATGCTAATGAGCGGATAATGAGATGCTAATGAGAGGAATTTTGAAAGTTTTTTGGATACCGCGGGTGCAATTTTTTTCTCGCTGAAACATAAATACCCTTACGACCGTTCCGGAATCGTAAGCTTTCTTTTGATGTAACGCACGTGTAGGTATGCTCTATAACTTTATAGTGTATAGCCGGACAGACACACCGAAGGACAGACAGACAGACAGACAGACGTATCCTTTAATATATATAGACTAGCTGAAGTGCCCGGCGGTGCCAAGGCTTTTTCGAGGGCATGTTGTTGTTGGAAGAGAGAGAGAGAGAGCAACTGGGGGGGGGGGAGAGAGAGAGAGAGAGAGAGAGCGCGACTGGGGGGGAAGAGAGAGACCGACTGGGGGGTAGAGAGAGAGTGACTGCGGGGTAGAGAGCGCTGGTGGGGGGAAGGGAGGGCGGGGGGAAGGGAGGGTGGGGGGGAAGGGAGGGGGGGAAGGGGGGAAGGGAGGGCGGGGGGAAGGGGGTGGCAGGGGAAGGGAGGGCGGGGGGAAGGGAAGGGGGAAGGGGGGAAGGGAAGGGGGAAGGGGGCGGGGGTGACGGGTGGGCGGGGGGGAAGGGAGGGGGGAGGGAGGGCGGGGGAGGAGGGAGGAAGGGAGGGCTTGAGGCTGAGAGACAGGGACGGCCACGCCCGGTTGCCGGGGTAACCCTGCCGCGCCGCCCTGTACTGCCGAGAGCCCAGCTCTCCGAGCCCCGCCCACCCCGGCCGAGAGCCGCGCTCTCCGAGCCCCGCCCCCCCCGGCCGAGAGCCGCGCTCTCCAAGCCCCGCCCCCCCCGGCCGAGAGCCGCGCTCTCCAAGCCCCGCCCCCCCAGCCGAGGGCCGCGCTCTCCAAGCCCCGCCCCCCCGGCCGAGAGCCGCGCTCTACAAGCCCCGCACCCCCCGGCCGAGAGCCGCGCTCTCCAAGCCCCGCCCCCCCCGTCCCCGCCCCCCCCGCCTGAGCCGAGCGCGGAACAGAGTCTCACCTGCTCCTGCTGCGCGCGCACCCTGACCCTCGTGGCTGACGCCGTTGCCCCAGGTAATGTGACGCGGGGGGGGGTGGGAGCGGTGTGGTGAGGAGCTTAGCAGCAGCCCAGTTACCTAGCTCGGGCCTGGCTGGGCAAGAAAGGCCCAGGCTTTCAGGCCTAAGAAAAAATCGGGCAAAGGTAGGAAAAAGAATGTTCAGGTAAGATAAAATATTTACAAATGAGTGATTTATTTTAAAAGAATTTAATAAATTGAATTTTATTTTGCTGGAAATGTATATTTGAAAAGAAAGACGCAGAAAGCACGAAAAAGAATGGAAGCAAGATGGCGGCTACTCACCTCGGTTCAGAACAATAAAGCCCGCCCACACACGCACCGATTGGTTGACCGTCAGGTGACCAAAGCGTAGGATTGGTCAATTGTCCCAGCCGCACGCGGCAGCAAGCCGCCGTACGATTGGTCGACCTCGAGGTCACTCTGTCGCTAATGAGCGGATAATGAGATGCTAATGAGTGGAACGTTGAAGGTTTTTCAGATGCCGCAGGCGTGATTTTAGCTCGGCCGAAATGTAAATACGCTTAAAATCGTCTCAGAAGCGTAAGCTTTCTTTGGAGGTAACGCGCGCGTAGGTACGCCCTGTAACTTTCAAGCGCATAGCCCGACAGATGCACAGGCGATGACAGACAGAATGACAGACAGAATGACAGAATGACAGACAGACAGACAGACAGACAGACAGATGTACCGATTTATATATATAGATAAGTAATATAATTTAACACAAACAGTAATCCTAATATTAATCATATAAATTTAATAATAACCAGGGAATACTGGAATTATAATCTCTCGCTTTCCGGGGATGGACAGACGCTGTTTATTTTACTTCCGCTTTCTTCCGTAAACGATCAGAGGCGGTGGGAGATGAGAGACAGAAGAAAGATTTTTACCTGCGCAGATGACGCCGGCATCCCAGGAGTGTGACAAGGAATAGTGACCCCATTGAGCTGAATCACACTTCCGCAGAGTGGCCTCGGTCCCGCCGCAGTGAACATTCCACGTCACAATGGGTCCGGACCCTTCCCCAAAGTGAGCCCCGCCCGGTCCTGACAGCGCGGCCCCACAGCCCAGCTCCTGGCACACAACAGCGGCGTCCCATAGGTCCCAGAGACCACCATACACAGTCCCCCACTGTCCCCTGTAGTGAATCTCCAGTCTCCCAGCGCACGGACTGCCCCCATTCACCAGTCTCAGCTTCACCGTCTCTGTAAAATATCAGAAATAACATCAAGCGGTTAGAGTGTATTAAACCCACTGTCTCCCAGCGCACGCACCGCCCCCATTCACCAGGCAAGAGGGACCATGTGAGGAATCAGTGGGAACATCAGACTGTGCCCAGACCCCGAATAAAACCCGGAGTAAATATTAAACATGGCAAAAGGGAGAGGAAAATACTAATTAACGGTGTAAACGAGCAGGGAACCGGGAGTCAGCGGGAAGTTCCCAGCAGCAGAGCGGCTCCCACGGGGTCGGGGTGGCGATTGGCTCAGAATATATTCCAGCCTCCGGAGGTTGAGAAAAAGGCGTGGCTGCAATGGTCAGCTGTCCATCATGATCAGTACCGATTGGCCAAGGTAGTGCGAGCTCAGCCCCAGTGAGGATTGGAAGAAATTCCCCCCAATCCCCGGAGACAATAGAGGAAGAGGCGGGGCTGGATGGTCATGTGATCCTAATGTCAGCACTGATTGGTGAGGTGGAAAGTGAGAGCTGCTGTGGGACAGGCAGCAGTGTCAGTGGAGCCGGCCCTTCACACTCTGCCCTTCAGGGCCCCGTTTATTGTCGCTCTGCATGAAGGCAGCAGCCGCCTCAGCTGGAATTAAAGACCTTTAGTAACAGTCCACGGGAAACAATCTTCCCGTCCGATGGACACACGAGGAGCTGGTTAATCGGTGATGGAAAAGACGCTGAGATTGTCACCCAGCCTTAATATTCAATGGGATGGATCAGAGCAGAGAGATACCAGATAAAGTAAAAATGAAAAGCGATTACCTGACGGGTCAGCCTGACTGTTCCCAGGTCTGCCTGAAATGAGACATTGAGAATTATAGTTCGCTGGGGCAAGAAATTAATAAAAATGTCAGAAAGAAAACGCACACATACAACGAACTGTGGGGTAACAATTCCAGTCTCGTTGTGAAAATCTGAAACGGGCCTGTGATTTCATCTGTTCTTCATTACTTATAAAACCTCAAATACAATCTATGTAGCAAGCTGACATTTGTAAAGTGCCAACAGTTTATCGAGAATTGTTTTCACACAAACACACACTGACACCTGGGCACACTCTCTCCTTGTGGTGACAGTGCTCGGGCCCCATATATTACCAGTGTTTAGGTGCCCAGAGAAGGCGGTGGTGATGGACCTGCTCCTTGTAGAATCATAGAATGACACAGCACAGATGGAGGACTTTCGGCCCATCCTGCCTGTGCTGGCTCTTTGAAATGCGATCCAATTAATCCCTGTCCCCTGCCCTTTCCCCTTAGCCCTGAAAATTAGTGGTGACGGTGCTCTGACAATGTTTTACCCGTGTGTAGTTGCCCTGAGCAGGCGGTGGTGATGATGAGCATTGCAGCTCTTTTAACAGCTGCAGTGCTCTTCATCTTCATATTAGCTAGTCCCTCGGAACCGAGGATGACTTGGTTCCGCACTAAAAATGAGTTCTCAGGTGACTGCTTAGTCCAATTATGGACCTACAGTCTCTGTCATAGGTGGGGCTGACGATGGTTGAAGGGGCAGGTGGGTGTAGTTCTCGGGTTGACGTGCGCTCCTTCCACTGCTTGTGCTTCGCTTCTGTTTGCTCCTGGCAAAGAGACTCGAGGTGTTCGGTGATTTCCCGAATGCTTCTCCTCCACTTTGTGCGGTCTTGTGCCAGGGATCCCCAATTGTCAGTGGAGATGTTGCACTTTTTCAAGGAGGTTTTGAGGGTGTCCTGGGGCTCTCTTGCCATGTCGGAGCTCCGAGTAGAGCGCTTGCTTTGGGAGTTTCGTATCAGGCATGCGGACGATGTGGCCCATCCATCAGAGCTGATCAAACATGGTCAAAGCTTCGATGCTGGGGATGTTGGCCTGAGCGAGAACACTGACTTTGGTGTGTCTATGCTGCCAATGGATTGGCAGGATCTTGCGGAGGCAGCGTTGGTTTTATCTCTCCAGGGATTTGAGGTGCCTCCTGTACATGGTGCATGTCTCTGAAGCTTACAGGAGGGCAGGTATCACTACTGCTCTGTAGACCATGAGCTTGGTGCTGTGTTTGAGGTCCTGGTCATCAAACACTCACTTCCTCAGGCGACCGAAGGCGGCGCTGGCACACTGGCAGTGTTGGACTTCGTTACCGACATCTGCCTTTGTTGACAGTAGGCTTCCGAGGTATAGAAAGTGTTCCACATTGTCCAAGGCCTCGTCATCGATTTTGGTAATCGGGGAGCAGTACTGTGTGGCGGGGGCAGCTTGGTAGAGGACCTTTGTCTTATGGATGTTTAGTGTAAGGTCAATGCTCTCGTAAGCTTCAGTGAAGGTGTTCACAATGGTTTGGAGGTCGACCTCCGAGTGCGCGCAGACGCAAGCATCGTCTGCATACTGCAACTCAATGACAGGGGATGGGTCAACTTTGGATCTGGACTAGAGGTGACGGAGGTTGAACAGTTTCCCGTTTGTTCTGTAGATTAGCTCCACTCCAGCAGGGAACTTACTGAGGGTGAGATGGAGCATTGCCGCAAGGAAGATTGAGAAGAACGTTGTTGCCATAACACAGCCTTGCTTGATACCGATCCATACGTGAACTGGGTTTGTGTTGGATCCATTGGTCAGTGTAACGCCTTGCATGTCATCATGAATTATGCGGGGGATGGTGACAAAATTTTGGGTGCAGCCAAATTTGAAGGCGCTCTCACAGTGATTTTAAGTAGCGAAGTATAGGATTCCCATGCAAAGTTCAGGATGGAATATTAGTATAATTTAAATTAAATTATAGATTATATTATTGTGTGATGAGTTTCAGAGCCTTTTAGTTTAATTCAATGTTTTCCATGTGGAAATGTCAAAGCTTCCATAAAGTTGTAATTGGAAGTTTCTGTTACCTATTTTATTTCTAAATTCCTGAAACAAATCAAAATGAACCGTTGGTTAGACAGGTTCACACCTCCTATCTCCGTGCTAGCTGTTCCTCATTAAGTTCCAGCTGAGCGAATTCTCTTGTAACCTGTCCTCACCGATTGGTCCATCATTTTACCCGTTAATGATGTTCGGTTAATGGTCCTCTCATTTACTGGTTAATCTTTGCTCCTTTTTAAAATGCAGCCAATATGTTGACCTGCTCCCAGCCCCCCTGAGGATACTGTGTCCCACAGATCTCCAGGTCTCTTTCTATTCTAAATGTTATATACTAGAGACAGTGTGTTGACCTGCTCTCAATCCCCCTGATGATATTGTGTCCCACAGATCTCCAGGTCTCTTTCTATTCTAAATGTTATATAATAGAGACAGTGTGTTGACCTGCTCCCAGCCTCCCTGATGATACTGTGTCCCACAGATCTCCAGGTCTCTTTCTATTCTAAATGTTATATACTAGAGAGAGTGCGTTGAACTGCTCCCAGCCCCCCTGATGAAATTGTGTCCCACGGTTCTCCAGGTCTCTTTCTATTCTAAATGTTATATACTAGAGACAGTGTGTTGACCTGCTCCCCATCCCGCTGATGATATTTTGCCCTCCAGATCACCTGGTCTCTTTCTATTCCCTAGGTTATATATTACAGACAACGTGACACCGATTCTTGTCCTCAGCTGCGTTTGTCAAGGATTCTTGATTGAGAGCAGTTTCCAAACAGAATCTCTCTGGTCTCGTTCAGGTCCGGGTTCTGAAAGGTTGACAGAGCATTACAAGCTTCCACTCCAGGAGAGCCTCAGCAGTCCTGACCAACACTCTCCTGTCCTGCACATTCATCATTTATTGTTATCCATTGACAGACTAGTGGGAATAATCTTCCTGTATTTACTCAAAAACTTTAATAACTCAACGCTTCTGTTAGAATTGGTGATTGTGAGATTACAAAATAGAGTCAATACACAGCGTTTATATGAAAGTTCTTCTCCTGTCAGATTATCAGGTGTGTCGAGAATTACAAAAAAATTATTTTATATTAAGCTATATCAAGTCCAACTTGAGCAACATTCACAATTAAATGAGTTCCCGTTGGGTTTATGAAGCAAATGAATTGAAAATCATTAATTGCACGTTAAAACCTCCAGTAAAACACCAGAGGGAGCTCACACCAAACAATCCCGACTCTGAGCATTAACAGCGCAAAGAATAATTTCTAACAAAATATCTCCATAGCCCTTAACTAGTGCCTGGATAAAAGTTACCTTGGTTAGAAAATCAACAAAGACGCATCGAATATTGACAAGAACAGGACAAAGTGCTCTGATCGCTATCTGCCGTAATTAAATATACAAACAAAATCAGGATTTGTTACACAAAGCTACCAGAGCATGGGACATGTGGAATGAGATAGAGAAACAATCCCGCTATCTCATTAAATACTACATGACACTGTATAAATCTATGGAGCAATTGGAGGAATAATAAGAAACAAGTCCCTATAACTCATTAAACAAAACATGACACAGCATATAAAGTATGGGACATGTGGAAGGAGATTGAGAAATATATCCCGTTATCTCATTAAACACTACATGATTCTGCAGAAAAGTTATGGACCATTTGGAAAGAGACTGAGAAACATTAATTATTACTTGACATTGTTCATCCAAATGTATGAAATAGAAAGCTTAATTTAATATAAAAAGCTCATAGCTTAGACGATCCTCACTAACTAAACAAAAATACTCATACAGCAAATCCTAGGGAGGTTTAGGATATTTCAATAGCATCATTTTTGACGAGTGTACTTGAAAAGAGCTCAATTAATAATGATTACTAACTGAAGCAATATAGGTTTCACCTCTAGTTAATATCTAACTTTACAATATATATAGTCCTTGTCCAACACTCCAACGCTGAACAAATTATCTTTGAAAAAATAGGTCAATTCTCTGTATCACATGCGGTCAGACAGCACTTCTAGTGAGAAATATCTGTGACAGAAATGTGTGTGTGTGTTCAGTCGGCAGTAGGTGCAGCTTTGACTGGTGTTCTACACTCAGAGAGTTCACTTACACCCCAGACTCCGATACATTCTATTCTAACAGTGAATGCGCTCTGCTTCCAATAGGCTCGGTTTTAAACCCCACTGGAATATCAACTCCAGTCTGCTCTGTCTATACGGGAGCCGCAGGGAACAAAATAGAGCAAACTGGTGTGGAATTTGTGCTCGATTTCGATTTTAAATCTAAATTTGGCACAAATCTCCTCTGAAAATTAAAGTAAGTGTTAATCAGATGCAATATATAATACACCTGTTTATTGACACAGACAGAGTTGAACAATTGTTTGCAATTTGAAGTTGATGGAACTTTCAATTCAATGAACAACCCAAAATATATATTAAATTAAAATTGTACAAATTAAATAACACATTGCAATATTCACTTCATACGATCCCAATGAATGACACATTAATATGCCCATTATCTGTAAATTGAATTTGATCAGCATGCGATTTGTGAAAATGATTCAGGGAGTGATGTACATTTCATGTTTTTTCTCCGTTCTATGATTTGCAGAAAATGTTCTTTAAATCTACAAAACAGAATTTTAGTATCCAATCAGTTTTATTATATCAAATAAAATGAATCACGGTAACATATTTCTTTAAATGTAAAATGTATCTGATAACAGTGCGAGAAGGTTTCCCTGTCAGTAAACCAGATTTTGTTAAAGAAGGAGATTAATAAATATAACTAAACACACACTGGAAACAGCGAGAAAATGACTGAAGTAATCGACCGACAAACTCAGCAAAAGGTATCGAGCAGTAGGAAAGAGATTGAGAAACCAGTCCCGAAATCTCATTAAACACTACATATAAATATATGAAATAGAATGATTAATTTCAGATAAAAGTTCATAATTTTGAAGATCATCACTGACTAAACAACAATATGCACAATCCCAGAGAGTTTGGAAATTTCAGTAACATTTTTTGGAGGGTAAACTTAACAATGATTATACTGTTAATTAATGCAAATTGAAACAATATTGGTTCCACGTCCAGTTAGTATTTAACAATATTGAAATTAATTCTCCAACGTTCTAATACTGAATAAACTATTTAAAATAGTTCAGTTCACTGAAACATACGGGGTCAGACAGCACTTCTGGTGAGAAATATTTGGGACAGAAATGTGTATGTGGGTTCAGTCGGCAGTAAGTGCAGCTTTGACTGGTATTCTAAACTCAGTGAGTTCACTTACACCCCAGACTCTGATACACTCTATTCTAACAGTGAATGCGCTCTACTTCTAGCAGGCTTTGTATAAATAATCCGATTAGAATTTTAACTCCAGTCTGCTCTGTCTGTGCAGGAGCCTAGGGGGACAAAACAAAACAAAACTGCTGCGGTAGTGTCTTGGTTTCTGTTTAAAAACTAAATTTTACTCAAGACTCAGCTGGGAATTTAAAATAAGTGCTGTTCAGATGTAAAATATTCTTACATCTGAATAGAATGACATTGACAGAAATGGGTAAAGTTTCCCTATTTGTAGTTGATGGAATTTAAAATGAATCAACCCAAAATATGTTTTAAATGAGAATTCTTCGAATTGCATAAAGCATTTCAATATTCACTTCATACGATCCCAATGAATGACACATTTGAATAAAATATGACTGTTTATTTCAGATTGAATTTGATCAGCAGGCGATTTGTGAAAATGATTCAGGGAGTGAGATTCATTTCATGCTTTATTCTCCGTTCTATGATTTGCAGAAAATGTTCTTTAAATTATCTACAAAACAGGATTTTAGTATCCAATCAGTTTTATAAAATAATAAGTTTAACCACAGAAATGTATTTCGTTAAACTCACAAAGTATCTGATAACAGTGAGATAACGTTTCCCTGTCAGTGAACCAGCATTTGTTATTGGTGGAGATTAATAAATATAACCAAACACACACTGGAAACAGAGAGAAAATGTACGGAGTCACCGACCAAAAACCTCAGCAAAAAATATCGAGCATCTGGCAGGAGATTGAAAAACAAATCCCGAAATATCATTAAACCTTACATGACACTGAAAAAATAGTATGGAGCAGGTGCAGGGAAATTGAGAAATAAGTTCCAATATCTCATTACACTCTACATGATTCTGTATGAAAAGTATGGGGCATGTGGACGGAGACTGAGAAAGCGTCATTATTACATCAGTCTGTATATGTAAATGTACAAAAAATAGTTTAACATTAAAAGCTCATAATTTTGAAGATATTCACTAACTAAACAACAACACTCACAGAACAATTTCTGCAATGATTTAGGGAATATTACGAACAACAATATTTGGAGACTTTATTTAATTATAATTGTAATAATGGTTGATGCTAATTGATACACTATTGGTTCCGCCACTAGTTACTATTTTATTATACAATATTTGTAAACCTTATCCAACATGCTAATGCTCAATAAAGTTTTTTTAAATAGATCAGTTCACTCTCTCACACGGGGGTCAGACAGCACTTCTAGTGAAAACTATCTGTGACAGAAATGTGTGTGGGTTCAGTCGGCAGTAGGTGCAGCTTTGACTGGTGTTCCACACTCAGTGAGTTCACTCACACCCCAGACTCCAATACACTCTATTCTAACAGTGAACGCGCTCAACTTCCAACAGACTCAGTTTACATAATCCTATTAGAATTTCAACTACAGTCTGCTCTGTCTGTACAGGAGCTGCAGGCTGAAGGCGATGGAGAACCCAGTCCCGATATCTCATTAAACGCTACATGACGCTATTAAAATTCAAGAAAACAACATTTACATTCCACATCACTTCAATGCGTAGTAAAGAACAGTAATTTTATTAATGAGGTACATATTATGAGAAAAAAAGCTTATCCATAGATAAACTAAACAACAGCACCCACACAGTAAATTCCCCAGAGATGAAGGAAGTTTTAGTGACATATTCTTTTTGGATAGTGTAGTTAAAAATACTAAACATGCATGCTAATTGAAACAATATTGGTTCACCTCTGGTTAATACTTATTATACAATATTAAAGACCTTGTACAGCACTCTAATGCTCAACAGCCTAACATGATAATTCCAGACTCGGCAAAACACTGGGGTCAGACATCACTTAGAGTGAGAAATATCTGTGACCGAAATGTATGTGTGGGTTCAGTCGGCAGTAGGTGTAGCTTTGCCTGGTGTTCTACACTCAGTGAGTTCACTCACACCCCAGATTCCGATACATTCTATTCTATCAGTGAATGCGCTCTACTTCCAGCAGGCTTGGTTTAAATAATCCGGATAGAATTTCAACTCCAGTCTGCTCTGTCTGTACAAGAGCCGCAGGGGACAAAATAAAGCAAAATTGCCGCGTTATTGTGACCGATTTCGGATTTAAATCTAAGATTGACACAAATCTCGACTGGGAATTTAAAGTAAGTGTTAATCAGATGAACAATATTCTGAACGCGCTGATTGTCAACAACAGAAATTGATAATTGATTCCCTATTTCAAGTTGATGGAACTTAAAATCAAACAAACAGCTGAAAATATATATCAAATGAATATTCTACAAATTAAGTAACAATTTCAATATACACTTCATGCGATCCCAATGAATGACAAATTTGAAGAAAATATGCCCGTTTTCTTCAGATTGAATTTGATCAGCAGGCGATTTGTGAAAATGATTCAGGGAGTGATATATATTTCATATTTTTTTCTCCATTCTATGATTTGTAGAAAATGTTCTTTAAATTATCTACAAAACAGGATTTTAGAATCCAATCAGTTTTATAAAATAAAATAAATTAAACCACAGAAATATATTTTGTTAAACTCACAAATTATCTGATAACAGTGCGATAACGTTTCCCTGTCAGTAAACCAGCATTTGTTATTGATAGATGTTGATAAATATAACCAAACACGCACTGGAAACAGAAAGATACTGAACGGAGTCACCGACCAAAAATCTCAGCAAAAACTATGGAGCATGTTTAAGGAGATTGAGAAAGAAGTCCCAACATCTCATTAAATTCTACATGACACTGTATAAAAAGAATGGAGCAGATGGAGGGAGGCTGAGAAAGCATCATTATTACATCAGTCTGTACATATTCATGTATTAAATTGAAAAAATAGTTTAATATTAAAAGTTCATAACTTTGAAGATAACCACTAACTAAACAACAAAACTCACACAGCAAATTTTCCAAAGATTTAGGAAATGTTACTAACATTAACATTTGGAGAATGTATTTAATTGTAATTATTCTAATGGTTAATGCTAATTGTTACAATATTGGTTCCACCAGTAGTTAATATTTTCTTATGCAATATTTATAAACCTCATCCAAAATTCTAATGCTGCTAAAAACGTTTTTAAGTATTTCAGTTCACTCTATCACACCGGGTCAGACAGCACTTCTAGTGAAAAATATCTGTGACCGAAATGTGTGTGTGTGTTCAGTCGGCAGTAGGTGCAGCTTTGACTGGTGTTCTACACTCAATGAGTTCACTTACACCCCAGACTCCGATACACTCTATTCTATCAGTGAATGCGCTCTACTTCTAAAAGTCTCAGTTTAAATAATCCAATTAGATTTACAACTCCAATCTGCTCTGTCTGTACAAGTGCTGCAGGTGGAAGGCGTTTGAGAAACCAGTCCCGATATCTCATAAAACTCCACATGACACGTTTAAAATTCAAGACAACAACATGTACTTTGCACATCACCTCAATGTGTTCAGTGGTAAAGAGCAATAATTATATTAATGAGGCACATATTATAATAATAATCAACGATGACTCACATTTGAGAAGCTGCAGTAAAAAGAGAGTCATGAAGGACCGGGGCATCGTCGCTGGTGCTGGTTACAGTGACGGGACCTGAACAGTAACCGAATGTTGTATGCAGATACCGAGCCGGCCCTCCAGCACCTTCCGACACCCCGACAGAATTGGAACTTAATTCTTTGAAAACAGTTTGTACAGAAATCAACGTTTCTTTCAAAATAACCAATAGATTTTGAAAGGTGCTAACCGTGAATTGCAGTCTGGTAAAATACACCAATGACAAGGAACCTGCCCATTAATAGAAGAAAACAGCCCAGGTTCCATCCACTGCTGTTGAGCTGTGTGAGTCTGATAAGCGAAATGCGTCACCGACCCCGCATCTGGATCACATATTCATACAGAACAGAAGGAGGCCATTCGGCCCATTACACCTGTACCGGCTCTTTGAAAGAGCTGTTCAATTTAGTTTCACGTTCCTGCTTTTTGCCTATAACCCGATAATACTTTCTAAAGTGTGGTGCGCAGAATTGTATCCAATACTCCAGCCAAGGCATAACCAGAGATTTGTAAAGTTTTAGCATTATTTTCTAGTTTTTTATATAATCAATGCCCCTATTAACAAAGCCAATTACCCATACGCTTTCTAAACCACCATCTCAACTTACCCAGTCACCTTCAAATATTAGTCAATATGCACCCCAGTTCCCTCTGTTCTTGCACACCCTCAAAATAGTACAATTTAGATTGTACTGTCTCTCCATATTATTCCTCTCAAAGACCAACATTTCATACTTAGCCACGTTAAATTGCATTTTCCTTGCGTCTGCACACTTCACCAGTATGTCTATGTCTTTCGGAATTCTGCTACTATAATGTTCACTATTTAATATGTTGTGTTAATTTATATTGCCCGCAATATTTGAAATTGTATTCCCTATACCCAAGTCCAGTTCATTTATAGACTGCAAGAAAAGCAATGGTCCTGGTGTACACAATTTCAATATTCTATCCAGTTACAGAAAAATCCATTCACCACTAGTCTCTGCCTCCTATTCGTTAGCCAATGTACTACGAAAGTTACCACCGTCCCTTCAATATCATGAGCATCTATTTTCGGAATTAATCTTCGGTGAGGCACTTTTGAAAGTCCATAGATACAACATGTACTGCAGTACCTTCATCAGTCAACTCTGTTAATTCATCAAAGAACTCAGGTTATTCAGACGTGAATTAAGTTTAACTATTAAATGATGGCTGTCCGTTATTAACCTATGCTTCTCCAAATGAGAATTAATTTTGTCTTGACAATGGTCTCTAGTAGTTTTTTCCAACCACCACTGACTTTAGACTGCCAGGCCTGTAGTTTCCTGGTTCATTCCACTCTGCTTTTTTGAACAGGTGTGTGGCATTTGCAATCCACCATTCCTCTGGCACCACTCCAATATCCAAGGAGATTGACCGCTTGTGGTCAGTGTGTCTGTTATTTCCAGCCTAGCTTCCCTTAGCAACTTAGGATTTGTAGAGGGGTGGCATGTGCCCAGTCAGCCCTGCCCCTGACTGTCCCTGAGCGATTCGAATTGCTCCCACACGCCTGGGTTCCAGACACCAGACTTAGGTACAGGCAGCGATACAGAAAATCGAGTAGAAAAGTGGTTTGGTACAAGAAAACCGTGAATTTTATTGAAAAACAATGCAACACAATCTTACTGAGAATTACTGATATAGTTACAGGCATAAAACAATTACACTTAGATGGGAATGGGGAACACATGGCACATCGAGGGAAACAAATGCATTAAATCCCCTTAACCTTATCCCACCCCCACTACCTAACTACATTAAGCTATGAGGGGCCAGGAATTCATGCTCACCAATTCGAAACCTGTTGATTTAACTGGTAATGGGATTTGAGGTTCACTCGTGTTGTCCGTTGGGGTTCACCATAGTCACTTGGTCGCAGGGCACGGCGATGGAGTCATCTGAGTAAATTACCCCTTTTCTTCTCCTCCGTTAATGTCTTTGTTGATTCGCGATGGGTCTTCTTCTTCTTCCTCGGGCAGTTTGGTTTCCGACGGGTTTTACGATGATTGGGGCTCGGGTGGCGGTTTATATTGTCAACTTGATTTCACTACCTATGCTTCGAACACCATCATAACCTTAAATGGGCTTGACTGTCCAATTTTTCTGTCCCGGCTTTAAATGCTAGGTTATTCTCAAAGGCTTTGAACGCCAACTTATTCTCACAAACGCCAGCTTATAACTAGGCTGTTTGTCCCCCAATGCGTATTTCCACTGCCCTTCTCTGCCTTTACCGGTTTACCATTTGATTCATCTCGTCTTGTCTGGCCGGTTGCAGCCGGTTGAAGTGACAGACCGAGAGAAGAGCTAAGAGAGTGATCACTACCGATGGGCCTACAGTTATACCCGGTTCTTCACCCCTTATCTGCGTGCCAAATCAGGTCAGGTCTTTGTCTAACTTTTTGTGGGCTCGTCTAAATGATTACAGTCATTTATTTTAACAACTTCTGGGGGGTGGTCTCCTTGTTTTAATGGCTTCAATATCCTGGTTGTGTGTTATTTATGAAAAATAATCGGGTTTCCTGGCTCGGCAGCTGCCTGTGAGCTTTTACTGATTATGTATGCAAAAAGGTTGATTAGGTCCATTCTTACTTCATCTGTTCCAAGATGTAGGATGCACATTCTGTGTTTCCCTAGCTGTCTGGCTTTACAAAATCTCTCCACAGCTTTATGCATGTTATGTTTCGCTTCAGGGCCTGCCATTTTGCAGGGCCTTGCGTTTAAAATTCTGTCCATCTTGATCACAAGGTTTCAGAATCCATTTTGGGTACCCTTTTTTAATAACTTGTCCATACAGGGTCCCTTTATTCATAACTTTTGGGGAATGTGGGAATGTTGAGAACCCTACACTCCCCCCTGTTGATACTAAACTCGCTTTAAGTATCATCCTGACAAGATGAGCAAAATTTCCAACCCTCCATAGTCAATCTTCCCCTGTAATTACCTACACTAATGATACCCACGGCACATGCACTTCCCAATCTGTAAATATGTAGTGTACATAAGCATACATAGAATAATTACAGTCTTTTACACTCACCCAAGCATGGAGGTTGTCCAACAACCCTGCACCACTTGGTGCACATACATCTTTATTAAAACAACACGTCAAAAATCTTTATTAAAGAAACAATAAGAGAACACAAAAAAACAATCTTTAATCAGAAATACAAAAACTCAAATTCAAACAGGTGTATCTCCCTCCACCTTAACATAATGTTCCTTCCAGGTCCTTTGGTTTCGGAATTCTAGTATCTGACCTTTTCCCTTGCACTGAGTGCATACTAGGTAAAATGCTATTCCCAGCTGGCAAACCACGAGAATGTGTGAAGCCAGTCTAAACCACGAAGGGGCCTCTATGTTTTCAAAATGTCCCACCAGGGTGGAACTACAATATCAAATATCTTAGTCCCTATCTCTACTGGTTCCTGCTCCAGAGTGTTGAAATGTTTCTGGGAGACTATTACTGCTTTGAGTATTTTGGTAAGGTGTTCTGGGAGAGGGGGGATTTCGCTGCTGAAATGCGCTATGTACTTTTGCAGGTTGTGAGATTCTCTTTTACAGTCAGGTGAACAGTGGAGGGTTCAGGAATGGGGACAATTCGTTCCTGGGCCACTGGAACTTCTGCCTCGTGTTTAAAGCTGAAACTGCTCTCACTTACCAGACACCAGCTATGCTGTCCATGTTGGTAGTGGGGCGCACCTATGGTGACACAATATGTCCCATCTCCTATATATGCTACCTGTGGGGGAACATGGTCCTGTGCCATTAACTACATGGTACAATTTATAGGTTTTGCGCCAACAGCTTTAAACCTGCACTGTGGTTTTGAATAGGCGTTCATGTGCTGGGGACACAGTATTGTGTGCTCCCTGGCTCTGGCAACCCGAGAGGTCAGTACCTGTCATAGCGTGCTCCCACTTTATGATATAAGGTGGGACCACTGTGAAACGGATGTGTGCACCCCCTAGAATGAGTCCAATGTTCTCTACCCTGTATAGCAGCGCGGGTCAGGCTGTCCTACCCATGACCGGCATTCTCTCTACTATATCTATGATCGTGTGGTTGGACCACCCACAATCTACTGGGACTGGGTAGGCCTCAGAAGCTAGCCAGAGTTGACACGGGCTTAATGCATTCCCAAATGGATGGAGAGATGCGAGGTGTTTGTTGCTGATCCAGGAGGGGACTAAACCATGTATTAAATCCTCCAGATTACTGCGGCCCTCGCCCAGCATCCATGCCCTGTACAGCATGCACACCTCGTTCTGCGCAGCCTGATCCGAAGCATTTCTGTCCTCTCTCATGAGGGCATTTACGGTCTTTGTGTGCCTTTCCAGCTCGGCTATATTCTCTTTTAAATGGACCGTCATGGCCTGGTCCTCATGCAACCCTGAGCCTACTACCCTGTTCTCATCCATCAAGATTATCTTTAACTGTGTTTTTAAACCGTTTATTTGGGTTTGCAATTCTATGTCATCTAAACTGTTGATGACAGAAGACCCTGTGTTAAACGCAGTAAAAACATAATTCCAAGCTCCCCTTCTTTGTCTCCCTTTATTACCCAAAAACTCACGGTGTGTGGTGTACAGCTCGGTTTTGTCTACATTAGCAAAATCGAACTCATAAAATTTTCTAAACATCTCCTTTAACTTGACCTGGTATAGTTGTTCCATTTCTCTGGAGCACCACTCCGGTAAATGTACCTCGGTGAGATTTAAAATCACGGAGGCTACCGCGTAGTGTACCCCCTGGTACAGATCCTGATCTGCCGACACTAGTACCAGCCCATTCCCTGGTCACTTGGTGATGGCGGGGCACCCCTCCCTGTGTGTCCTTGCTGCCTGAGTCGTGGGCCGGGGCTTTCCGGAGCGGGTTACAATTTCAGTGGCTATCACTGGGATCGGGGAGTATGGGACTGCGCACGCATTCAGGCTGGAATCCCACTCCAACCCCATTCCGGCATCTTGGCATTGCCAGTGGAAAATGATGAATATGCCTGTGGGGCAGACCTTCTCTGACCCCCACATACAGACATAAATCCCCTGATCCCGTTCCCACCAATTGTCCCAGGATACACTCAATCCCCCGTGAGTCCCTGTAATCGTCCGATGGGTATTGTTCCCCAATCGTTCCCACCTTACTGTGGGTTTCCCAATTTTTTGCTCAGTTTCCCGAGCCATCACCACCTATCCAACGGAAACTGTCCCTTGCATGTAAAACATACACTTTTCCCGACGGTGGCGCTGACCCTTGTGGCAATGACCTGTACCCTGGGGCACAGGAGGGTGGCCTCCCCATACGTGCTCCACATCACCTCGCTTTCCAATTCTCATTCCTATCATGGCGAGTAGGAGTACACCCCCCTTCATCCTGAAATCCTTGCCTGTGAAGAGATACAAGAACATACAGCCAGGTCCCGAGGAGATTTTCTGGCTTGGGTGAAGCATAGTCGTGTCTTGCGACCTCGACTCAAATACAAACACTCTGAACAATACTACTAAACTACCAATCCTTATTTAAACTTAAACTAAACACACAAACTTAACAATACCAACCTTAATATTACTTAACTATATATATCCACTGCCCGTCTCCGGGCGGCCAGCCTAATCCCTGTTCGGGCTGCGGCACACGACTCCCTTCGGTGTGGGTGCACTGTCCTGTACTTCCGGTCCCTCGCAGCCTGTGGCTGCTGGCTGGGGACCTCTGTCCTTGGACTTAACCCTAACTCGGGGGGCTGCCCCCTTAAAATGGGGAGCCGGTGACCATGGTTTCCTTGGCTGGGGCGTCCGTTGGGACCTTCTAGGGACTTTGGCTGGTGGGGTTTTCTTGGCTGGTGGGCCTTTAACCCGAACCGCTGCCCCCTCCGGTGCAGTTTGTGGGCTCACCGCTACCACTGGCTGGGGATTTTCTTCCTCAGGCTTTACTTCTCTTGAACCTGGGCTACGGGCAGGTAACTCTTTGCAGCCTGTTGCTGCGGCCTGAGGGTCTCCGCCCCCAGGTCCCAAATCTGGGTCCGGGGCAGGGCTTTCACTCTCAGGTCACTACTCCTATAAACCTGGGTCAGGGGCGTCGTCCTCACACTCGGGTCCCTCTTCATCTGAATCCCAGAAGAGTGGGGGAATATCCAAAGCGGTGGGTGAGATGGCAACTCCCCTTAAACAAGCCACAGCGCCTGCCTGTGCAGTCTGTGAACTTGTTCCCACTGCTGGATGAGGATCTCTATCCTCAGACCTTACCCCAACTGACTGTTCTCTCTTCTCGGATTTAAACAGTTTACACTGATTAATATGGAATCATTTGGTGCGCCGAGGCATTTTAATGGCATATAACATGGGGCTTGCCTTGTCTACAATGCTGTAGGGCCCCATGTGTAATGGTTCCAGACTCCCTCTCCGAGCAAAATTCCTCACCATGACCTGATCCCCTTGTTCCCACTCGTGGTGTTTTCGGTGTTCAAACAGCAATCGCTTGCTCCAATGCTGCTTTCCCATGTTCCCAGCAGACTTCCCGTGGACCGGCTTAAGGTGCTCGAAGAGGTTTCAGGTGAACCTGTCTCGGTTTACCTCCCTGAGCTGACCTTCTGTGAGCACCGGGGCTAGTACATGGGTGGGGGTCCACATAACTCTGCCAGTCATCAGCTCGTGCGGGGAGTACCCCGTGCTTTTCGACTGGCTGGCCCAGAGTAGTCCACCGGCCTCAGCCTGCCATGCCGCTCTTAGGAGCATCATAGCACACAGGCTGTCCCCGCTGGCTGCTACCTCCAGGAAAATCTCTTTGCCCCCAACTATGGCCCCTGGAGTTGGTGCGGTCTGCAAGTCCTTCTTGAGCCTGACAAATGCTGCCTGGCAACCCTCCTACCAAGCTCACTCCACTCCCTTATGTAGGAGTCGGAGCAGAGGGGCTGCTTTGGTAGCATAGTCCTCAATAAAGTCACTGCAGTACCCGGTTAGCCCTAGAAACGAACTCACACCCGTGACTGTGTTGGGGACTGGTAACTCTTGTACTGCTTCCCTCCTAGCCTTATCAATGGCCCTTTCCCCAGCGCATATGGTCAGGCCCAGGAATTTCACCTCCTGCTGGATGATCTGTGCTTTCTTGGGGTTGACTTTAAAACCCTCTTACCTGAGCAGCTCCAGCAGTTCGGCCAGCAGTGGGCCATGCTCCTCTCGCGAATCAGTGAACAGGAGCAGGTCATCCATATACTGTACCAGCTGACTGGGCTGGCTGAAACCCTTTAAACTGTTTGCCATGCACTGAAGAAAAATGCTGGGGCTGTTGTAGAAGCCCTGAGGCAAACAGTTCCACGTGTACTGTTGCCCTTTAAACGTAAAGGCAAAATTGTACCGATCCTCCCCCCTTTAAGGGATGGACCAAAACCCTTGGAAATATCCAGCACCGTGAAAGTGCTCGCGGATGCTGGAATACTTCCTATCAGGTTGGCAACTGCTGCTACCGTGGGTGCACAGGCTGGGATGTTAAAGTTGAGCACCCGATAGTCCACTGTGGCCCTCCAGGAATTATCTGGCTTTCTAACCGGCCACAGTGGAGATTTTACGTGGGTGGCTATCGGTCTCAGGACTCCCTGCTGGTATAAAGAGGACATGGCTGCTTCCATGTCCGGCTCTGCTTCCCTGGGGAAGTGGTACTGTTTCTGTGGTCGGGTCATGGGGTCCCTGTCGACGCTGACCTCAAACCCATTGACCCTCCCGTAGTTGTGTTTGTGTGTTGCAAATGTGGCTAGGTGGGCTTGCACAAATGCCTGGAACTCCTTCGGGGTATTACTGACCATGAGCTCGAGGTTATAACCCTCTTTGGACTTCATGGTGCACACGGTCCCCTTCCGTTCTTTCCCTGGGATGATTACCACCTCGCCGTCCTTTCATGCACTTGCCCCACATAGGCAATAATTTCTTAAATCGACCAGGATCCCGTGGCCTACAATAAAGTCGACTCCCAGGACGCCTCTTCCACCCTCCAATTCCCACTTCATTAGGACAAAGGTTCACTTAGAGTGTAGTGGGCCTAAACGAATGACGAGCGGGATGGAAAACGAGCCGGCCTGTTCCTTGCCTGTGAATCGCAACAGACTGTATGGGACTCCGTTAAATAGAGGTGAGATGGTGGGGTTAGCTGAATGGACCACAGTGCATGATGCGCCTGCATCCAACAGATAGGTCCCCTTCATCTTTTCTACCTCCATCTCCACGAGAGGTCTCTTCCATTCATCATAATGAAGGGAACACAGGTAAACAGGCTGCATTGGCTCTTATCATGGCTGTGGGTTGGATGGGGCTGACAGGGACAGAGCATCAGTAGCGGCTGCTACTCTCCCGTGGCCAGTCAATAAGGACCTCATGGTGCCTAAAAATAACTCGACCACAGCGGGAGGGATTCCTCCCTCTGCCTTTTGGGCTGGGCCTGTGGAATTATTTCCCTTGTTATCTTTCCAAGGGTTTTTGCACTCCTTCCTCCAGTGTCCATCCTTCCCACACCCGTAACAATTGTGCTTTGTGCTAGAAGGGTTATTCCCTTCCTGATGCCACTCATTCCTAACCTGTCCAGATTTTACCTCATGCACCTTCCCGTTTGGTGGGTGTGCATCGGCTCCCCTACCGTTCTTATAAGCTAGCGCCATCTGTCTGATCACCATAAGTTCGGTGGTCTGGGGATTTTTGTGGTCGAACCAGACTTCCGACTTGCTGCGGAACTGTGGCAAGCTGTTTGCCACCAGGCAACAGAGCCAATGGGCCAGCTGATCCCTGTTCAGGAATGCCCGGTTAGGTGCCCCAGGACATGCACTCCTATAAACCCACCATAACCTGTCCGTGAAAGCCTGCGGGGATTCCCCCGTGAGCTGCACAGTCTTCTCCACACGGGAGAAAGGACTTCCCTCATTCATCCCCATGGCCTCCAGAACTTCATCCCTGTGCTCCTCATACCCGCTCTGCCCCTCCTTACGCATGTCAGAGAGGGATTGGAGGAGTCTACTCTCCACGGAGAATAGCAGCATTTTGGCCTGCTCAGCACCATCGCAGTCGTTGATGCTGGCTGCCTGCTCTACTTCCCTGAAGTGGATCGAGGGGTCGCCCTTTTTGGAGAGCTTTGGGATATGGCTCACCATAGCCCTAAGCTGTTGAGTGCTATAGGTTAATACGAAATGGTTTTGGAGGGGTCCCTCATCCTCGCCATTAATGGGGGGGCCGAACCTCCGATGCCAGGCTGGGCACATCAGGCCTGGCCCCGGCCTCTCTTGCGTGGGTGGCTCCACTTCCACTCCTACCCCTGACTCCACCCACATTGCCTCCAGACCTCGCTAAAATCTGGCACTACGGGTGGTGGTCGTGGGACCTCCTGTTCCTCAACCATGTCGCCCCTTGGCACTACCAATGATGTATGGACAGTTCTCCCCTCGTTCCCTATAAAATCCGATAGCAAAATACTGCAGATGTTGGAAGTCCGAAATAACAACAGAAAATGCTGGAAAAACTCAGCAGGTCAGGCAACATCCGTGGAGAGAAATTTGAGTTGACGTTTCGGGTTTGACCCTTCTTCAAAACTGGAGAGAAAAGGAACTAGATTGAAGGCAGGGCTGCGATCGGACAAAAGAATAAAAGACCCAAAAGAAGTAAAAGAGATTAGAAGCCAGACGAGATGGTAATAGGCTGGGATTAGGTGTAAAGTGTACTGGCAGGGCGAAAGATAGCTGCCAGGTGTGAGAGAAACAAAAGGAAAGGGGGGGGAGGAAAGGAGTGGAAAAATATAAGTAAAAATGAAATAGGGGCCGAGGTTATTATCTGAAATTGTTGAACTCGATATTGAGACCGGAAGGCTGCAGAGTGCCTAATCGGAAGATGAGGTGCTGTTCCTCGAGTTTACGTTGAGCTTCCGTGGAACAGTACAAGAGGCCAAGGACGGTGAGGTCCGAGTGGGAATGGAGCGGTGAATTGAAATGACAGGCGACCGGAAGCTCGGGGTCACCCTTACGGACTGAACGGAGGTGTTCCGCAAAGCGGTCACCAATCTGCGTTTGGTCTCCCCAATGTAGAGGAGACCGCATCGTGAGCAGCGAATACAGTATACTAGATTGCGAGAAGTACAAGTAAATCGCTGTTTCACCTGGAAGGGGTGTTTGGGGCCCTGGACAGTGGGGAGGGGGGAGGTATAGGGGCAGGTGTTACATCTCCTCCGCTTGCACGGGAAGGTGCCAGGCGAAGGGGAAGGGCTGTCTGGGGTGATAGAGGAGTGGACTAGGGTGTCTCGGAGAGAGCGGTCCCTGCGGAATGCTGAAAGGGGAGGGGAGGGGAAGATACGTTTGGTGGTGGGATCACTTTGGAGGTAGCGGAAATGCCGGAGGATGATCCGTTGAATGTGGAGGCTGGTGGGGTGAAAGGTGAGGACAAGGGGAACCCTATCGTGGTTCCGGGAGGGAGGGGCAGGGGTGAGGGCAGAGGTGCGGGAGATAGAACTGACACGGTCGAGGGCAGTGTCAACCACGGTAGAGGGGAATCCTCGGTTGCGGAAAAAGGAAGACATGTCTGAAGCACTGGTGTGGAAGGTGGCATCGTCGGAGCAGATACGGCGGAGGCGGAGAAACTGGGAGAATGGAATAGAGTCCTTACAGGAAGCGGGTTGGGAGGAAGTGTAGTCCAGGTAGCTGTGGGAGTCAGTGGGCTTGTAGTAAATATTGGTCGATAACCTATCCCCAGAGATGGAGACGGAGAAGTCGAGGAAGGGAAGGGAAGAGTCAGAGATGGACCATGTGAAGGTGAGGGAAGGGTGGAAATTGGAGGCAAAGTGAATGAAATTGTCAAGGTCGGGGCGAGAGCAGGAAACGGCACCGATACAGTCATCAATGTATCGGAAAAAGAGGTGAGGGAGGGGACCCGAGTAGGACTGGAACAAAGATTGTTCCACATAGCCCACGAAAAGGCAGGCATAGCTAGGACCCATGCGGGTACCCATGGCAACACCTTTGATTTGGAGGAAATGAGTGGAGTTGAAGGAGAAGTTGTTCAATGTGAGAACAAGTTCAGCCAGGCAGAGGAGGGTCGTGGTGGATGGGGACTGGTCGGGCCTCTGTTCAAGGAAGAAGCGGAGTGCCCTCAGGCCATCCGGGTGGGGGATGGAGGTGTAGAGGGATTGTACGTCCATGGTGAAAAGGAAGCGGTTGGGGCCAGGAAACTGGAAACTGTTAAAGTGGCGGAGGGCGTCCGAAGAGTCGCGGATGTAGGTGGGAAGAGATTGGACAAGGGGAGAAAAGATAGAGTCAAGATAGGAAGAGATAAGTTCCGTGGGGCAAGAACAGGCTGAAAAGATGGGTCTACCAGGGCAGTCCTGTTTGTGGATCTTGGGAAGGAGGTAGAAGCGGGCTGTGCGGGGTTGGGGAACTATGAGGTCGGTGGCAGCGGGGGGACGATCTCCAGAGGAGATGAGGTCAGTGACAGTCTTGGAAACGGTGGTTTGATGTTCGGTAGTGGGGTCATGGTCCAGGTGGAGGTAGGAGGAGGTGTCGGAAAGTTGGCGTTCAGCTTCCGCTAGGTAGAGGTCAGTACGCCAAACAACAACAGCACCACCCTTGTCAGCGGGTTTAATGACAATGTCAGGGTTGGATCTAAGAGAATGGAGTGCTGCAAGTTCAGAGGGAGGTAGGTTGGAGTGAGTGAGGGGAGCAGAGAAATGGAGACGGCCGATGTCACGTCGGCAGTTAGCGATCCTATAAAATCCGCCTGGCCTGCCTTCGGGCTTATGAGGCACACCATGCACTTTGCCTTCCTTAGGGACAGGCTCAGCTATTCTATCTGTTCTTTGCAGGGGCCATGATCTGCGTCTGCAAACCCCTGTTTACTCGGTAGCTTGTAAGCTGCCTTTATATTCTTCACTTTCTCCTCCTGCTCTCTTAATTGTCTCGCTAAGCAAGCATTCTTTTCCCACAACATCAACTCATTACCCTTGGCTTCAGTGGCTTGGCACTGCAGGAATTCCAACCTGGCCTTATGTTCTCCCAGTAACTGTACCCTTTCCTGATTCAGGGCCTGCAATGCTATCAGTAACTTCTCCCCTGCTAGAGCCCTGTCCTGGATCTGCAGGGCTGACTCATTTACCTCGGCTGCCTGTGCTGCAACGAGCCTGTCCAAAAGCTGGGCCTCCTTCTTGGAACCCATCAGCCAGACTGCCTTCTCTAGGGATTTCCTGTGCTCCTTCCCTTCTGTCCAATTAGCTGCGGCATCAACCAGATGCCCAGCCTTTAACAGATTGGTGATCCACTTCTTCGTGATATTCACCTTGCTAAACACATAATCAGAAATACTTTCCTCCATCACGGTTTGCTCATCCGAACCATTCAAAATCAAATCTAAATCAAATCAACTTTTATTGTCATTGTTAGTGCACAAGTGCAGTACAAAGAAATGTAGGCTTGCGGCTCCCAAGAGTGTACATTTAGATTAAGACATTTAAACATTCAACATACATTTGGCTTGTAATACATTAACATAAACATAACCATAATAAAGTGCATTGGCAGATGTGCAGGCTTTAGAGTTTATTTGTGGAGTTCAGTAGGATGACAGCCCTGGGAAAGAAGCTGTTCCTAAATCTGGTCGTACGGGTGCGAATGCATCTGTAGCATCTCCCAGATGGCAGGAGGGGGAACAGACTGTGGCTGGGGTGGGTAGGGTCTTTGATGATGGACCGTGACCTCCGTAAACAGCGTTTCTGGTATATGTGCTCTATGGTCGGTAGCCGGGTGCCGGTAATGCATTGGGCTGTTTTGACTTCCCGCCGCAGGGCTTTCCGGTCATAGTAGCTACAGCTGCCATACCATACTGTGATACAGTTTGTCAGGATGCTCTCTATTGTGCAGCGGTAAAAGTTAGAGAAGATCAGGGGTGACAGGTTACGTCCCTTCAGCCTCCTTAGGAAATATAGGCGCTCTTTCGCACTCCTGCTGCTGGTGTCCTGCCCTGGGCGCCATTTCTGTAGGGGGTGGCGTGTGCCCAGTCAATTCTGCCCCTGACTGTCCCTGAGCAGTTCGAATCGCTCCCACACCCCTGTGTTCTAGACACCGGACTTAGGTACAGGTGGTGATACAGAAAATCGAGTAGACAAGTGGTTTGGTACAAGAAAACCGTGAATTAAAAAAAAAATAATATAAAACAATCTTACTGAGAATTACTGCTTTAGTTACAGACATAAAACAATTACACTTAGATGGGAATGGGGATCACACGGCTCTTCGAGGGAAACAAATGCATTAAAATCCCCTGATCCTTATCCCACCCCCAATACCTAACTAGATTAAGCTATGAGGGGCCAGGAATTCATGCTCACCAAATCGAAACCTGTTGATTTAACTGGTAATGTGTTTTGAGGTTCACTCGTGTTGTCCGCTGGGGTTCACGATCGTCATGTGTTCACAGGGAACGGCGATGGAGTCATCTGAGTAAAGTACCCGTTCTCTTCTCCTCCGTTAACATCTTCGTTGATTCACGATGGGTCTTCTACTTCTTCCTCTGGCTGTTTGGTTGTTGACAGGTTTTATGACAGTTGGGGCTCGGGTGGTGGTTTATATTGTCAACTTGATTTCACGACCCATGCTTCGAACACCATCATATCCTTAAATGGGCTTGACTGTCCGATTTTTCTGTCCAGGCTTTCAACGCTAGTTTATTCTCAAAGGCTTTGAACACCAACTTATTCTCACAAACGCCAGCTTATTACTCGGCCGTTTGTCCCCCAACGCATCTTTCTGCTGCCCTTCTCTGACTTTCCCAGTTTACCATTTGTCTTGTCTGATTTCGTCTGGCCAGTTGCAGCCTGTTTGTCCTGTGCTCGTTTGGTTCGGTTCTGTCCTTCTCCCGCGTCTGGCCCCCGGTGTTGTAATCGGCGTCCTCAGTGTTGAGCAGCACGGGGATGGAGAAGAGGAAGCGAGAGACCAAGAGAAGAGCTAAGACAGTGATCACTACCGATGGGCCTACAATTATACCTGGTTCTTCACCCCTTATCTGCGCGCCAAATCAGGTCAGTTCTTTGTCTAACTTTTGGCGGGCTCGTGTAAATGATTAATGTCATTTATTTTAACGACTTCTGGGGTGGTGGTCTCCCTGTTTTAATGGCTTCGATATCCTGGCTGTTTGTTATTTATGGAAAATAATTGGATTTCCTGGCTCGGCAGCTACCTGTGAGCTGTTATCGATTATGTATGCAAACAGGTTGAATAGGTCCATTCTTACTTGATCTGTTCCAAGATGAAGGATGCATATTCTGTGGTTACCTAGCTGTCTGGCTTTACAAAGTCTTCCCACAGCTTTATGCATGTTAGGTTTCGTTTCAGGGCCTGCCATTTTGCAGGGCCTTGCTTTTAAATTCCTGTCCATTTTGGCCACGAGGTTTCAGAAGCCATTTTGGGTACCTTTTTTTAATAACTTGTCCATACAAGGTCCCTTTATCCATAACTTTTGGGGAATGTGGGAATTTTCAGAACCCTACAGATTCCTCCCATCTGGAACGGGTGAATTGTTAAATTTGAGTGATGCCAACATATTTAGCAACATAACCTTTTCATCCTATCCAAGATCTCTACTCCCCACTCTTCTTTTGTGCAGATAGTTGCAAAGTATCCATCCAATAGCTCAGTCATGCCCTCTGCCTCTACAAGAATATTCCCTTTTTTGCCCCTATCCGGCCTCACAATTCCTTTAACTATCATTTCACTTTTTATAGGTTTATAAAAGATTAGTGGCTCCCTTTACCAATAAAAGCTAATATTTTCGCATACTCTCTTTGCTCTTATATCATTTTTTAATTGCCCTCTGCACTCTCTGTATTCTGCCTCGTTTTCAATTGTATTCTGTACCTTAAATAACCACATTTTTCTGTTTTATTTTAATCTCTATTTCCTTTGTCATCCAGTGAGCTCTAGATTTAGATGCCCCATTTTCCCTCTTTATGGGGATATGCTTGTATTCTACACGACCTGTTTCCGCCTTGAATGCCGCTCATTGTCCCTTTATTAACTTCCCGGATTTTTTTTGGTCCAAATGTGCTAGGACCCTTCACAAATCAATGAAATATTAGCTCTCTTCCATTTGCTAATTTCAACTTTGATTTCTCTTGGAGCATGTTCATAATTATATTATGATCACTATTACCCAGATGGCCTCACTCTGAATCACACTGGACTTCCCCAGCTTTGTTTCCCAGAACTAGGTCCAGTACTGTTTCATTCCTCAGAAATGTAACAGGTTATTTTCTGTTCCTTAATCCTAAGCTGAAAGATTCAGTGATTGTACTATCTAGTATATCGTCCCTCTTTATTACTGTAATATTATCCTTGATCAAATCTGCCAGCCATCCTTTCTTTTCCCCTTCCCTCTCCCTCCTTACTACATTATCGCCATGAATGATCAGTTCACATTCCTGCCCATGTTTAAGCAAGTTTCCATCATAGTGAATTTATTATGTGGTAACATGCACCTGTAGCTCGTCATCCTTATTTACATAGAAACATAGAAGATAGGAGCAGGAGTAGTCCATTCGGCCCCTCGAGCGCGCTCCACCATTTAATGAGATCATGGCTGATCATCCAAAATCAGTACGCTGTCCCTGCTTTCTCCCCATATCCCTCGATGCTTTTAGCCTCAAGAAATATATCCAAATCCTTCTTGAATATATTCAATGAATTGGCCTCAACTGCCTTTTGTGGAAGAGAATTCCACAGGTTCAGCACTCTCTGGGGAAAGGAATTCCTCCTCATCGCAGTCCTAAATGGATTAACCCTTATCCTTAGACTGTTACCCCTGGTTCAGGACTCCCCTGCCATCGGGAACATACTGCCTGCATCTACTCTATCTAGTCCTGTTAGAATTTTATATGTTTCAATGAGATCCCCTCTCATTCTTCTAAACTTTAGCGAATATAAGCCTAATCGACCCAATCTCTCCTCATACGTCATTCCTGCCATCCCAGGTATCAGTCTGGTGAATCTTCGCTGCACTATCTCCATGGCAAGAACATCCTTCCTCAGATAAGGCGACCAAAACTGCACACCAAACTCAAGGTGTGGTCTCACCAAGGCCCTGTACAACTGCAGCAAGACATCTTTACTTGTGTACGCAAACCCTCTCGCTATGATGGCCAACATACCATTTGCATTCTTAACCGACTGCTGCACCTGCATGCTTACCTTCAGCGACTGGTGAACATGGACACCCAGGTCTCGTTGCACTTCCCCTTATCCCAATCTATTGCCATTCAGATAATAATCTGCCTTCCTGTTTTTGCCACCGAATTGGATAACCTCGCATTTTTCCACATTAACTACATTTGCCATGCAGCTGCCCAATAAACTAACCTGCCCAAGTTATACTGGGTTTTCTCTGCATCCTCCTCAGAGCATACACGCCCACCCAGCTTTGTGTTGTCAGCAAAATTAGTAGCAGTCCTCGGACGAACACACATGCATTCCAACACCATGCTAGTCGGCTTTGTATTCTTTCTCCATTTATTTACTGCTCTTACTAAGCTATTGTTTGTTCTGTTGCTGTTTGTCCCTCCCAGGTTTCTATGCACCTGGTCTCTCCTCTCTGCTGCTGGGTCCTGGTGATCTTTCTCCGGCCAAATTAGTTCAAATCCTCGCCCAGAGCACGAACTAAACTCCCCATGAGGACATTGGTTCCAGCCCTGTTAAGGTGCAACCCGTCCTGCCTGTACAAGTCCCCCTACCCCATAACTGGTCACAATGCCCCAGGAATCTGAAACCCTCCCTCCTGCCCCACTTCTCCAGCCACGCATTCACCTGCACTATCTTCCCGTTTCTGTGCTCACTGGCACTTGTCACTGGGAGTCATTCAGAGCAGACCACCTTTGAGGAGCTGTTCTTTAATATTTTTCCTAACTTCTGAAAATCTGCCTGTTTGACCTCAGCCCTTTTCCTGCCAATGCCATTCTTTCCAATATGGACCATAACTTCTCCTGTTCCCGTTCCAGTCGCACCCCTTCAATTATATATTTTACCTCGGCACCAGGGAGGCAATACACCATTGGGAACAGAAACGCCTGTATATTCCGTTGACTATCAAATCTCCAATGGCCCGCCAGAGCTACACTCTTTTGTGCCCCACTGTGCAGCCCAGACTCCCACAATGCCTGCATTTGCTTCTGACTGCAAGCCCCCGAGCTAACTTCACACGGACTGTTATTCAACATTGAATACCGGTTTGTGAGTGAAAATATGGGTCAATCAGGGAAACACGGACGTAAAACCACATGAGAGATAACATTGGTCTCAGACCAACTTTACTGATCGTTATTACTGATATCATTTTATTACATATAAAGACGAGTGAATCCGCTCAATTTCTGATGTGCTGCAGCACTTTCCCAACATGGAAGTAAATGTAATAGGATTGAGTGATTAAACACCGATAATCAGATGAATTCAATCACAGTTAATTCTTTCCCAAGAGCGGTTCATAATGGAGCGGCGCTCACTTTTTTTAAATTGACTTCATGGATACAGAGAGGAGAATGTGAGGTCCATGAACACTCCGTGCCGGGAGATCCCCGAGTCGGGCCGACCACCATTCCCGCTGGCGGTCGGCACCAGCCGGGAGCAGCAGTTGCTTTAAATTATAAAATATTGAGGTCATTATATATAACCAGTTAATATGAAATCATTCTCCATTCCGCATAAATAACGTGATAGTTATTCACCCGGTAGAATTCCCTTCGTCCCTTACATGCACTAAAGCTGGAGCTTAATATCAGTGATCGGTCCCAGAATGGGTCCAATGGCTCCCCGCGGTACTGCAGCTATAATGATCTCACTCTGAACAGAGATTCAGTCTTTGGTTTATTCACTTTAACAGCGTCCCCGAGTGTTCCTCGCCCTGGACTATACAGGGGTAGAGAGCCGATCCACGGACAATCCCCCTTTAGTTGGCGGCATATATGACTGGGTCTGGTGAAAAAAGAGACACAGACTAAACTGTCGCTCAGGTCCATTTGTTTTGCCCGATGTCACATCTGCCTCTAATGTAAAATATCCGCTAAAGAACAAAACGGGATTTACAATCACAGGGTGAATGAAAGTCGCTTTCACACAACTTTTCAATCTCACGAATATAAAGCAAAGCAGAACAAGAGCCTCCAACCCCAGTGGTCCTTTCGAGTCAATACTAAATGTGATGCGATAATTAGGACAGCTCCATACAAAGAAAGGGAACGTAGTCAGGGAGAATGCAACAAGATTTCTGGCTCCTCAGAAATTTGGAGAAACTGTGATAGGTAGGGACACCAACAGACTCATTTGGAGCCGGACACTGCAGTGCTGGTGTGTCAGAGACACAGAGCAGTATGGCGGAGGGGCAACTGAGAGACCAATGGTTCCAGTAAACTGGTGTCAAGAAGTAAACACAGGTCGAGATAGGGATTCCAAACGCTCCCCCTGGCACAGACAGACTCTATTGACCAGACTGCAGAGAGTGTAGATGCATTTTGACAGAACCAAGGGTTCGGGACCTCTTGTGTCCAAATGTTCCACTGGAGTTTATCCAGCGGACCGGGGCCGTCTTCCAGTACAGAGCACTGGGAGGGTTCTTCAGACTACAGGTAATGCCTCCAGCGTTGTCCCCAGAGTCTCAGAGATTCCCCTTTACACATAAGACGGGACAACTGCCTTCAGCACGGTGGACGCTGGGACACAGGGCCGCTGGCAGGGTGTCAGTCTTCTTGATGTTCTAGAAGTTTACATTCAGCACCATTTACCAGACTCACGCAGCACCAACTACGGAATTGAAAATACACGGCCCCGTGTTAGAGGGTTTAATAGAAGTGTTCTCATTCTGGGATTGATGGCCCCCACGGTTGCTATGTCACAGACTGCCAATTATCTTACCCTGTGTCCTGCCTGCATGAAACGGGTTCCATTTTTGCCCGGAAGCCGCATCGTAACTTGGTCGTGGATCTTCTACATGGAGCAGAGGGACTGCTTCTACTGCATGTCTAGGAGGTCAGAACAATGAAGTCGAACATGCAGCACACCTGTATGATTCGGCCATTCCCTGCCGCACTCTATCATCCCAATCATTCTGCCCAGCACAGTCTATTTTTCTCATAAAATCTTTAACGTCGGTGTATGTCTGCCGTATGTCATTAAATGAGCGTGAAGAGAAAGCCCAGGAAATGTCTTTCCCAGTCTTTCTCCTTCTTTTACCTTTCCCTGAAATCGGCCTCTACCGGTTGTGCCACTCTGTCCTGATCTTATTAAATCCTCCTGACCTTTTCCCCGCTTATCACCCTGCCTGCTCCAGATTCTCTGTTTCCATCTTTCTATTGTCTTGTGGTCTCTCTCTCTCCATTCCTCTGATTGGTGATCTGTCATTCTCTCGGTCTATCTGTCTGTCTCTCGCTCTCTATCTATCTATCTATCTATCTGTCGCTCTGTCTCTCTGCCTCTCTGTCTCTCTATCTATCTATCTAACTATCTATCTCTCTATCAATCCATTCCTCTGATTAGGGTACAGGTTTTTCGCCTGCTCTAGTTCAGTGGTTTCCATCTCCTCTCTCTGTTTCTATATCTCTCACTCACTCTCTCTGTCATCTCGCTCTCTCTGACTCTCTCTCTGCATTTTAACATTTTTCTCCCTCTTCGTTAGTTTCTCTTTAACGTTCTCTCCATCCCGTTGATTCTTGTACAGGGCCGCCTCGTGCTGTAGTTAAATGTGTTCACTCTCCTCATCTCTGTCTGTGTCTGTCTGCATTGCTCTCTCTGCCTGTGTCTCTCTATATCTATTCGTCTCTGTCTGTCTGTCTCTCTCTCTGTCTCTCCATCCCTCTGATAAAAGTAGTGTCACTACATGCTGTAGATCAAAGCTTTCACTCTCATCTCTGTGTCAATCTCCAGTCCCACTCACTCCCACCGCTCACTGTTTCTCACATATTTTCTGTTCTACCCTCGAGCGGTGGAACTGCTGCTCCGGGAAGTTCAGGCTCCAGTAGTTAAACCAATATGTTTAAATAGGTTCATGTTTATCTAAACACTCTTCTGTGTGTTTCGCCGATGGGCAGTTCTACTCAGATATTGTTTTGGTAAAACATATGGTCGATTCGCATTGTTTCATTTAGGCTAAATAATTTCATGAATGTTTTTCGTAGATGATACATAACCAAGAGCATAAAGTGCTGGTTCATTACATATATTTCTCCATACAATAAGCGAGTACTGAAATGACTATATTTGCTGTTGGGTTGAAAAGATTGAGAGGTGCGTGACTGTGAATGTAGTTCCCAACAGTGAGCTCTGTTGTGTCCGCTCATTTATTAAAGGCTTTATGAAAAATACTTGTATAATTATCTATTCTGGGAACAGGTCCGGTAGAATCGCATCATTAGATTTAGTTATTCGTCTTTGTCTAATGTGGCCCGCTGAATATCTGGGCCTATCTATCCGCAATCTAACTGTGTGTCTTGTCATTTAATACAGTCTGAATCCAACACCACAGGTCGCGAATGTATTGCGATCATGTTTGATCTTCAGTTTAGGCAAATGGAATAATACTATTGAACTTTAACAATAACTGGAATAAAACAACATCTATACCGGGCCTATAACATAGTAAAACGTCCCATGACGCTTCACAGGTCCGCTAACAAACAAAAATTAACACCAAGCCATATAAGGAAATAGTGGCCTGGAAATTGTGGTCGCAGGCTTGCTGCCACCCG
The DNA here is from genome assembly GCF_052327205.1 of Somniosus microcephalus. Lineage (NCBI taxonomy): Eukaryota > Metazoa > Chordata > Chondrichthyes > Squaliformes > Somniosidae > Somniosus > Somniosus microcephalus. The sequence goes on from NC_141016.1 coordinate 35,801,096, forward strand.
CGTACACCTGCAAACCGCAAGAAACCTCCGTACTTACCTGATGGCTCCGGAGCTTCGGACTCTCGCAGTCCTGGGCCTGCACCTGCATAAAGGCCCACGGATCCCAGGGGAGCAGGCTGTTCGCAAACGGCCCTGGGCTGAATTAACCAGGCCAATCAGTGACAAAGTTGGCAAACTGATCCATTTACGGACGGAATCTCCATAAGCAGAATAGGAATCACCTGATAAATACATTTTCACAACACAGAAATAAAATAAAATAATCACAGGTTCAAAGTTAATTAAATTACCCTTTAATTAAACATTTAAAAATAGATTTAATTCTTTGAATAATAAATTTAAACATTTTTAAACGGGAGAAAAATAACCTGAACTCATTTTAAAAGTAAGTGAATGTTTAAGTAATTAAAACATTGTTTTAACATTTATTTAAATGCTCATGCTGGTAAAAGAAGGTCTTACGCCTACTTTTGCCAGGCTAAAGGGTTTGGTGGGTATTCACTGGGCAGTAGTTGGGCAAATAGCCCAAATCTGCGCCACCAAAAGTGAAATTGTAGCAGCTGGGTACGATCTGTCAACAAGAAACTTGACAGATCGCAAGTTCTGAGCTATCGCCCATCAGTACCTCTCCGAATTGAACACCACTTGGAAGAACCACCGAGAGAAACAAGCACACAGAACATACACTGGGTGGGGACTTCAATGTCCATCACCACGAGTGCCTCGGTAGCACCACTACTGACCGAGCTGCCCGACCACTGAAAGACATCTTCGCCAGTCAGGGCCTGCGACATGTAGTGAGAGAATAAATAGGAGGGCAAAACCCACCTGACCCTGTCATCACCAATCTACATGTCGCAGATGCATCTGTCCATGACAGTATTTGTTGCAGTGACAACCGCAGTTATTGTGCATACGAAGTCCCGTCTTCACACTGAGGACACCCTCCATCGTGTTGTGTGGCACTACCACCATGCTAAAAGGGATAGATTCAGAACAGATCTAGCAGCTAAAAACTGGGCATCAGTGAGGAGATGTGGGCCTTCAGCAGCAGCAGGATTGTATTCCACCAAAATCTGTAACATCATGGCCTGGCATATTCATAAAGTTAACATTGCCACCAAGCCAGGATACCAACCTTGGTTCAATAAGGAGTGTAGAAAAGCATGCCAAGAGAAGCACCAGCCGCACCGAAAACAGGGTGCCAATATGGGGAAGCTGTAACACAGGACTACATGCATGCTAAAAAGTGGAACAGCAAGCTACAGAAAGGGCCAAGCGACCCCACAATCATCAGATCGGATCAAAGCTCGGCAGTCCTACCACATCCAGTGGTATACCATTAAACAACTAAAGGGAGGTGGATGTTCCATGAATATCCCCATCCTCAATGATGGTGGAGCACAGCACGTGAGTGCAAAAGACAAGGCTGAAATGTTTGCAACATCTTCAGCCAAAAGTGCTGAGTGGATGATTCATATCGGCCTCCCCCTGACGTCTCCACCATCACAGAAGCCAGTCTTCAGCCAATTCGATTCACTCCGTGTGATATCAAGAAATGGCTGAGTGCACTGGATACAGCAAAGGATATGGGCCCCGACAACATCTAAGCTGTGGTGCTGAAGACTTGTGCTCCATAACTTTCTGTGGCTGTAGCCAAGCTGTTCCAGTACAGCTAAAACACTGGCATCTATCCAACAATGTGGACAACTGCCCAGGTATATACTGTCCACTAAAAGCAGGGCAAATTCAATCTGGCCAATTACTACCCCATCAGTCTGCTCGTAATCATCAGCAAAGGGATGGAAGGTGTCATCGACAGTGATAACAAGTGACACTTACTCACCAATAACCTGCTCACTGATGCCCGGTTTGTGTTCCACAAAGACGACTCAGCGCCAGACCTCATTACAGCCTTGGTCCAAACATGGACAAAGGAGCTGAATTCCAAAGGTAAGGTGAGAGTGACTGCCCTTGACATCAAGGCAGCATTTGACCGAGTCTGGCATCAAGGAGTCCTAGTAAAACTGAAGTCAATGGGAATCGGCGGGAAAACTCCCGATTGGTTGGAGTCATACCTAGCACAAAGGAAGCTGCTTGTGGTGGTTGAATGTAAATCATCACAGCCCCATGACTTCGCTGCAGGATTTGCTCAGGAGAGTGTCCTGGGCACAACCATTTTCAACTGTTTCAGCAATGAACTTCCCTCCAACATAAGGTCAGAAATGGGGAAGTTCGCTTATGACTGCAGTGTTCAGTGCCATTCACAACTCCTCAGATAACGAAGAAGTCCATGCCTGCAAGCAACAAGACCTGGACGACGTTCAGGCTTGGACGGATAAGTGGCTGGTAACTTTGACGCTACACAAGTGCCAGGCAATGACTATCTCCACCAAGCGAGAGTCTAACCACAGCCCCTATGTTTCAATGACATTATCATTGCTGAATCCTCCATCATCAACATCCTAGGGGTCACCATTGACCAGAAACTTAACTGCAGAAGCCAGATCAATATTGTGGCGACAAGAGCTGGTCAGAGGCTAGGTATTCTGCGGCGAGTGCCTCACCTCCTGATACCCGAACGTCTTTCCACCATCTACAAGGCACAATTAAAGCGTGTGATGGAATACTCTCCACATGCCTGGATGAGTGCAGTACCAGACTCACTCAAGTAACTCGTCACCATCCAGGACAAAGTAGCCCGCTTGATTGGCACCCTGTCCACCACCTTAAACATTCACTCCCTCCACCACCAGCAGACCATGGCTGCAGTATGCACCATCTACAAGATGCACTGCAGCAAACCACCAAGGCTTCTTCGGCAGCAACTCCCAAACTCGCGACCTCTTCCAACTAGAAGGATAAGGGCAGCAGGCACATGGGAACACCACCACCTCCAAGTTCCCCTCCAAGTCACACACCATTCTGAATTAGAAGTATGTCGCTGATCCTTCATTGTTACTGTGTAAAAATCCTGGAACTCCCTACCTAACAGCACTGTGGGAGTACCTTCATCACATGGACTGTAGCGGTTCAAGAATGTGGCTCCCCACCACCTTCTGATGGGCAAGTAGGGATGGGCAATAAACTCTGGCCTTGACAGCAACGTCTGCATCCAATAAACGAATGATAAAAAAGTGGCTTAAGAAGGGAATTCCAGAGCTTAGGCCCTTGGCAGCTGAATAGCCTCTAACTCCAAGAGCTGCATCAATGGAAGTGAATTGCACTGCAAGTCCGACCTTTTTGCGGACGTTGAACAGAAACTACTGATTAATTTCAACTGTAGAGTCAGTATTGATGGGAAATGGGTGCGTTTTTGTAGAGTGGTTTAATTCCATAGCAAGCTGGTGTGTCATTTCATTATTTAGATTATTTCAGTAGAATTAAAATCAGCCAGGTTCTGGACAGGGTGTGCCATCCGCCCATCAGATTAATACCCAGAGGGTGAGGATGAAATTTCACCAGAAATGTACTGGACAGACAGTATATAGTTAGAGGGGCACAGGGATCAGGCAGAAATCTCACCTGAAATTTAATGGGCAATGTAAGGCAAAGGGGATTATTCTACTCCAGCTACAGGGGGTGTTTAGAAAGGAGAGGGGACTTTTTCGCTGGCAATAGCGCAAAAGGAACACTGTTCAATCTTATAATATATTCGCATAACATCATTCTTTTAATACAAAAGCAAAATACTGCAGATTCTGGAAATCTGAAGTAAAAACAGAAAATGCTGGAAACACTCAACAGGTCATAGATTCATAGAAATTTACAGCACAGAAGGAGGCCATGCGGCCCATTTTGTCAGTACCAGCCGACAAAGAGCTATCCAGCCTAATCCCACTTTCCAACACTGGGTCTGTAGCCATGATGGTTACGGCACTTCAAGTGCATATCCAAGTACTTTTTAAATGTGATGATGGTTTCGGCCTCTACAACCCATCATCCCCGACAACATCCCGGCAATCATGCTGAAGACCTGTGCTCCTGAACTAGCCGCACCTCTAGCCAAGCTGTTCCAGTACAGCTACAAAACTGGCATCTATCTGCATTGTTGAAAACTGCCAAAGTATGTCCTGTCAACAAAAAGCAGGACAAATCAAACCCAGCCAATTACCGCCCCATCAGTCTACACCACTCATCAGCAAAGTGATGGTCAGTTTCATCAAAAGTGCTATCAAGCGGGACTTAATCACAAATAATCTGCTCACTGATGCCCAGTTTTGGTTCCGCCAAGACCACTCGGCTCCAGACCTCATTAAAGCCTTGGTCCAAACATGGACAAAGGAGCTGAATTTCAGAGGTGAGGTGAGAGGACTGCCCTTGACATAAAGGCAGCACTTGACCGAGTGTGGCATCAAGGAGCCCTAGTAAAACTGATGTCAATGGGAATCGGGGGAAAACGCTCCACTGGCTGTAGTCATACCGAGCACAATGGAAGATGGTTATGGTGATTGAAAGTCAGTCATCACAGCCCCAGGACATCGCAGCAGCTGTTCCTCACGGCTGTGCCCTAGGCCCAACCATCTCCAACTGCTTCATGAATGAACTTCGCTCCAAAGTAAGGTTAGAAATGTGGATATTCGCTGATGACTGCACATTCAATGGCAATACCACCATGGAATACCCCACCATCAACGTCCTGGGGGTCACCATTGACCAGAAACCTAACTGGGCCAGCCACATAAATACTGTGGCAACAAAAGCATGTCAGAGGCTAGGTATTCTGCTGTGAATATATCACCTCCTGAATCCCCAAAGCCTTTCCACCACCTACAAGTCACAAGTAAGGAGTTTGATGGAATACTCTCCACTTGCCTGGATGATTGCAGCTCCAACTCAAGAAGCTCGACAATATTCAGAACAAAGCAGCCCATTTGATTGACACCCCATCCACCAGCTTAAAAATACACTCCCTCCACCACCAGCGTACAGTGGCTGCAGTGTGTACCATCTACAAGATGCACTGCAGCAACTCGCTAAGGCTTCTTCGGCAGCACCTCCCAAACACACACCCTCTTCCACCTAGAAGAACAAGGGCAGCAGACGCATGGGAACACCAACACCTCCAATTCCCCTCCAATTCACAAACCACCCTAACTTAGAAGTATATCGCCGATCCTTCATCATTGTTGGTTCAAAATCCTGGAACTCACTACCTAACAACAACGTGGGAGTGCCTTCACCAAATGGACTGCAGCGGTTCAAGAAGGTGGCTCACCACCACCTCCTCCTCAAGGGCAACTAGGGATGGGCAATAAATGCTGGCCTTGCCCACGACACCCAGATCACATAAGCGAATAAAAAATAACCCACTGAGGCAGTGAGTTCTAGTCCACCACCACACTCGGGGTGAAAATATTTCTCCTCAAATCCCCTCTAGACTTCCTACCAATTACTTTAAATCTATGCCCCCTGGTTATCGATCCCTCTGCAAAGGGATATCGGTCCTTCCTGGCCATTCTATCATGGCCCCTCATAATTATATACAACTCAATTAGGTCTTCCCTTAGCCACGATTGTTCTAAAGAAACCACCCCAGCCAATCCAATTTTTTTTCATATCTAAAATTGCGCAGCCCATGCAACATCCTCGTAAATCTCCTCTGTGCCCTCGCTGGTGCAATCACACCCTTCCTCTAATGTGGTCATCAGAATTGCAACAGTATTCTAGCTGTGGTCTAACTAGTGTTTTATGCAGTTCAAGCATAGCCTCCCTGCTCTTATATTCTTTGCCTCGGCGAATAAAGGCAAACATCCCATATGCCTCCTTAACCAATTATCTACCAGTTCCACTTCCTTCAGGGATCTGTGGACAGGCACTCCAAAGTTCCTGAGATCCTCTGCACTTCTCACTGTCCTACCATTTATGGTGTATTCCCTTGCCTTGTGAGCCATCCCCAAATGCATTACCTCACACATCTCCAGATTGAATTCCATTTGCCACTGTTCTGCATAACAGACCAGTCCATAGATATCTTCCCGCATTCTGCAGCTTTCTTCTTCATTATCAACCAAACGGCCAATTTTTGTATCATCTGCAAACTTCTTAATCATACTTCCTACGTTCAAGTCCAAATGATTGATACATACAACAAAAAGCAATGGACCCAGTACTGAGCCCTGGCGAACCCCACTGGAAACAACCATTGAGTCACAAAAACACCCTTCGACCATTACCCTTTGTCTCCTGCCTCTGAGCCAAGTTCAGATCCAACTTCCACATTACCTTGGATGCCATGGGCTTTTACTTTCGTGACCAGTCTGCCATGCGTGACATAGAAACATAGAAGATAGGAGCAGGAGTAGGCCATTCGGCCCCTCGAGCCTGCTCCGCCATTTAATGAGATCATGGCTGATCTTCAAATTTCACTACCCTGTTTTGGCTTTCTCCACATATCCCTTGATCCCGTTACCCTTAAGAAATATATGTAACTCCTTCTTGAGTATATTTAATAAGTTGGCCTCAAATGCCTTCTGCAGTAGAGAATTGCACAGGTTCACCACTTTCTGGGTGAAGAACTTCCTCCTCATCTCTGTCCGAAATGGCTTACCCCTTATCCTTAGACTGTGACCCCTGGTTCTGGACCCCCCTGCCATCGGGAGCATCCTTCCTGCATCTAGTCTCTCTAGTCCTGTTAGAATTTTATGAGTTTCAATGAGATCCCCTCTCATTCTTCTAAACTCTATAGCGAGTATAAGCCCAATCGACTCAATCTCTCTTCATACGTCATTCCTGCCATCCCAGGTATCAATCTGGTGAATCTTCCCTGCACTTCCTCCATGGCAAGAACATCCTTCCTCAGATAAGGCGATCAAAACTGCACACAATACTCAAGGTGTGGTCTCACCAAGGCCCTGTACAACTGTAGCAAGACATCCTTGCTCCTGTACTCGAATCTTCTCGCTATGAATTACATCATACCATTTGCCTTCTTAACCGCCTGCTGCACCTGCATGATTACCTTCAGCGGCTGGTGCACAAGGACACCCAGTTCTCGTTGCACTTCCCCTTTTCCCAATCTATTGCTGTTCGCATAATAATCTGTCTTCTTGTTTTTGCCATCAAAGTGGATAACCTCGCATTAATCTACTTTGTACTGCATCTGCCATGCGTCTGCCCAATCACCCAACCTGTTCAAAGCATAGTCGAAATCCTTGCTAAAATCCATATAGGCTACATCAAACGCACTACACTCATCGATCCTCAGGCATCATCTGCGGAGAGAAAAACAGAGTTAACGTTTCAGATCAATGACCCTTCATCAGAGATAGAAAATCGTATACATGTAACAGTTTTTAAGCAAGTACAGAGACACGGAAAGGGAGAGGGGAGGAAAGAAAGAAAAAAAGGAAGGGTGGAAAGCAGGAGTGATTAAATGACAAATTTGATGATGGTGCGAGGCAAAAGGGGGTCATAATGGGGCAAGTAAAGAAAGAAAAGATGGGTCTAGATGAGCTGAGAATGAGAAAAGCAGAATAATTACCAGCAACTGCTGTGCAAAAAAATGGGAGCAGTGGTTATGATCTGAAAAAGTTGAACTCAGTGTTGAGTCCTGAAGGCTCTAAAGTGCTGAATCGAAAGATTAGATGCTGTTCCTCGTACTTCCATTGAGCTTCACTGGAACAGTGTAGGAGTCCGAGGACAGTGAGGTCAGAATGGAATTAGTGCGGAGAATTAAGACGACGGGTGACTGGAAGCTGAGGATCAAGCTTGTGGACTGAATGGAGGTGTTCCACAAAGCGATCACCCAATCAACATTTGGTCTCCCTAATGTAGAGGAGTTAGGATCGTGAGCAAAATGTACTGTATATTAAATTGAAAAAAGTATAATGAAATTCTAGGAACCACAATTTAGGAAGGAAGTGAAGGCTTTAGAGAGGCTACAGGAGAGAGTTACTAGAATGGATCCAGGGCTGGGTGATTACAGTTACATGGATAGACTGGAGAAGCTTGGTTTGTTCTACTTCGAGCAGAGAAGGCTAAGAGGAGTTTAGAGAGTGTAACTGAAGAGAAACCATTTCCAATGGCAGAACTATCTGTAGTGTATGCACCTTTAAGAGGAACTATGTTTTTTTGAAGCCCCTGTGTACTGTAGTACCGGTAGTGACCACTCGGGTATATAAGCCTGTATAGCGTCTTGTATAGTTCAGTTCACCTCCAGACTTTGTTCAGTAAACACTTGTTAAATTAACTCCTGCATTCCGTGTCTCCATTAACACATGGATACAACAGTGGTGACGAGTTAAAAATGAACTTACCTGCAATTCGGCAGCACCTCAAGGAGATCGATTCCTCAGACAAAGGTCGAAGCAAAAAAACAACTGTGGTTTCACCAGCTAAACGGGCTGGTGGCAGGTAGTGCACTGATCCTTCCTGGGCAGCGGGCTGGGGCACGATCAGGTGGCTCTGCAGCGGGGCCGGTCAGCGAGTCGGAAGGCAGAAGCAAACAGAGACAGAGGGTGGAGCACTCAGGAGACGGCCGGCGCTGCAAAGCAGGTCGGCGTTCGGACCAAGCAGAGGGAGGGGAAAGTCCCAGAGAGTCCAACGGGAACGATTCTCCAAGTGACGGGGAAACTGTTTAAAATATATGTGTACATAAAAACCGCGGAGAACAGCTTTGGCAGCAGCGGCAGCAGCGGGAAAGCGCGGGAGGCACCATCTTGACTCGGCAGGGAAGAAGGTACAGCGTGGGAGGCGCCATTTTTGATTTTCAGGATGCCTAAGACTGGCAATATTACTGCTTTCGATAGTGATATAGAGGATTGGACCACATATGTGGAAAGACTGGAGGTATATTGCAAGGCGAATGAAGTAGCGGATGATAAAAAGGCATCGGTACTTCTAATTCTGATGGGCGCAAGGACATACGGGCTGTTACGAAATTTGTTCACTCCAGCCAAACCGATGGACAAGAATTTTAAGGAGATTGTTGATACCCTACAGGAGCACTTAAACCCAACACTGCTGCTGATAGCGGAATGATTCAAATTCTTCAGGAGGAATCAGCACAAGAATGAAAGTAATGCTGATTACCTCACCGAATTATGAAAGCTGTCAAAGTACTGCCAATTCGGGGCAGGACTGGCAGATTCTCTACCAGACAAATTGGTCTGCGGTCTCCTAAGCGAAGGAACACAGAAAAGACTACTTTCTGAGAAAGATTTGACACTGGACAAGGCTTTAAGTGTTGCTGTATCATACGAAGCAGCAGCAAGAGGAGCTGCAGAGATACAGCAAAAGCCACAAGACCTCGGCACCCATGAAATGACACGGGGTTTCGAGAGATGTTATCGCTGCGGCAGACCCACCCATGACCAGAGGGACTGCTGGTTCAAGGACAAAGCATGCAGGCAATGCGGGAAGATGGGACACATTGCACGTGTATGCCGATCTGGAAAAAAATCCGCTGACATTAAAAAGGTCAACAAGGAAAAGTACAGAAAGGTATAAATGATGACGGACAGCAGCTCCAAAGACCAGAAGAGTGATAGCAACTCCGGTAACAAAAGACTAAGCTGTCTCAAATTACATAATGTAATTGCCAAAGAAGATTACCAGACCATTTGGGTTACCCTCACGATAGCGGGGTCCCCAGTTAAAATGGAGCTAGATACAGGATCAGCTCTGACCATCATACGTCGATGGGATTACGAGCGGCTATTTCCGCATATACCTTTGAAAGACACATCCATTATCTTGAAGACATATACGGGGCAGAAAGTGTACCCCAGAGGGAAAATAAGGGTGCCTGTTGTATACAACGGCAAGGAAATACAGAAGTTGTATTTATACATTATGCAAGATGGTGGTCCACCGTTGTTGGGACGTGAATGGATCAGAAAGATACGTTTAGACTGGCACTCCATTCAGGCACTGGCGGTAACCAGTAAGAAAAAAAATGATGATGACGTCATACCTGGACGATTGAAAGAAATCTTGGCTAACGCCAAAGAAGTGTTTCAACAGGAACTAGGAACCCTGAAAGGCGCCACCACCTCAATAAAAGTGGAAGATGCAGCAATTCCCAAGCTTTTTAAGGCAAGGCCGCTGCCATACGCAATTCGTCCAGCAGTCGAGGCAGAGCTGGAGAGTTTGGAAAAAGCAGGCGTGTTATCCAAGGTAGATTGGAGCGAGTGGGCAACACCCATCGTCCCGGTCATGAAGAAAACGTTGAATAATGATAAATCTTAAGAACAGAGAAAAATTCGCATCTGTGGGGACTTCAAGGTGACTGTAAACCCGGTTCTTCATACGGTACAGTATCCTCTTTCGATGATAGAAGATATTTTCGCCTCACTATCTGGAGGGAAACGTTTCACCAAAATTGACTTGGCACAGGCATATCTACAGATGGAGGTTGAGGAGACCTCTAAAAAGTATCTCACGATAAACACAAACAAAGGCCTGTACCAGTACAATCGACTGGTTGTCGGAGTAGCATCAGCTCCAGCTATCTGGCAAAGAGCTATGGAGCAAGTCCTGCAAGGAATTCCGGGGACTCAATGCTACCTGGATGACATCCTTGTAACAGGAGAAAATGACAACGAGCACCTTGCCAATTTGGAGCAGGTGCTCAAGAGGCTGAGAGAACGGGGCCTACGAGCAAATTGCCCCAAGTGCGAATTTTTCCAGAAACAAATATCATATTGTGGCCATGTCATTAACGAAGAAGGGTTGCATAAGTCACCTGAAAAAATTGAAGCGGTCGTAAAAGCCCCAGCACCTGGAAATGTCTCACAATTAAGGTCGTTCCTGGGATTAATAAATTACTATTATCAATTTTTACCGAACTTGTCAACGGTTCTGCACCCACTTAACGCACTGCTACAAACGGGAGTAATTTGGAAATGGAGCGAAGACTGTATAAGTGCGTTCCATAAATGCAAAGGCTTGAGCACGTCCAAGGAAGTGTTGGCTCATTACAACCCATCACTGCCAATCAGACTGGCGTGCGATGAATCCCCTTACGGCGTGGGAGCGGTATTATCGCATAGATTCCCTGATTGCTCGGAGCAGCCTATAGCTTTTGCATCACGCTCATTGAACTCAGCTGAGCGTAACTATGCGCAGATCGACAGGGAGGCATTCAGCCTGGTGTGGGGGGTGAAGAAATCCAACCATTACCTACACGGACAAAAATTTACCTTGTTGACTGATCATCAACCCCTCGTCTCCATATTCAACCCTAAAAAGGGCGTTCCCATTATGACAGCGGAAAGGCTACAGAGGTGGTCCCTTTTCCTAGGGGCACACCAATATGACATAGAATACAAAGGAACAGAACAGCATGGGAATGCTGACGGTTTATCGCGCCTACCGTTGCCAACGGTAGAAGAGGCACCTACAGTGGACCCAGTGGAGATGTTCCACTCGACCATAGTGGAATGTCTACCAGTGACAAATTCTACCATTGAAAAGGAAACGAGAAATGACCCGACTCTCTCACGAGTCTATGATTTAACGGTGAAGGGATGGCCAGCACATGGCGAACCACTGTTGCCAGCATTCTCGCAAAGAAGAGAACAGCTGTCAGTGTGCCAAGGAACCTTGATGTGTGGATCCTGAGTGGTGATTCCACCCAAACTCCAGGATAAAGTGCTAAAGGAGCTTCACGAGGGGCATCTGGGTGGAGGGAAAATGAAGAACTTAGCCAGAGCGTTTGTGTGGAGGCCAGGTATCGATGGAGACATCGAAGAAATGACCAGGAGCAGTTTAGGATGCCAGAAGGTCCAAAACGCCCCACCACAAGTCCCTCTACATCCATGGGAGTGGCCCTCATCTCCATGGCAAAGGGTACATATCGACTTTGCTGGTCCATTTATGGACTCAATGTTTTAATCGCGGTTGATGCACCCTCCAAGTGGCCGGAGGTAATAAAGATGTCCTCCACCTCCATGGAAAAAACCATCACAGTATTAAGGACCATATTCGCCAGGAATGGGCTGCCTGAACAGCTCTGTTCTGATAATGGACCGCAATTTGTATCCGAAGAATTCAGGAAGTTCTTAAAAAACAATGGGTTTAAGCACTACACGTCCGCCCCATACCATCCCGCCATCAAAGGATTGCCTGAAAGGTTTGTCCAGACCCTCAAGAAGGCCTTGAAGGCCATGGGTAATGAAGACATAAATCTACAACATAAGGAAGATAACTTCTTGTTTGCGTACAGGAATGCAACACATGTGGTTACAAACCAAACTCCCACCATGATGTTTTTCAATAGAAGACTAAGATGCCGGCTGGATTTGATCAAGCCAAACATCAGAAGGGACGTAGAGAACCGGCAATTTCAAGGCATGAATGAAAGGCCAACTAGAACCTTCCAGATACGTCAACCAGTTTTGGCCCGGGACTACCGTATCGAGAAATGGCAGCCTGGAACTATTTGCACACGATTAGCACTGCTGATGTATACCGTGGACATTGGAGAAAGCATAATAAGGCGCCACGCTGACCAGATCATAGAGTCATCCGAAAAGGTACAACCTACACCACAACTCTATACACCTAATGAGGAAGCAGAGATACCCATAGTATCTACCTCCGATCCGGTGATACTGGAACCAGATGAACACGACACTGGCATTCAAGCCGAATCGACCTTGCCAAAAGAACCTACTACACCACCAGAACCTACTACATAACCGAGGCATTATCCGGACCGAGTCAGGAAGCCTCCAGGGAGAATGAATTTGTAATTGATTAACTTCAGCAAATGTGTAGATTATTGTTCTTGTAAAAATGTTAATTAATGATTTCTTAAAATGTTATGTACTATTTATCTAAAAGGGGAGGAATTGTAGTGTATGTACCTTTAAGAGAAACTATTTTTTTTGAAAACCCTGTGTACTGTAGTACCGGTAGTGACCACTCGGGTATATAAGCCTGTATAGCGTCTTGTATAGTTCAGTTCACCTCCAGACTTTGTTCAGTAAACATTTGTTAAATTACCTCCTGCATTCCGTGTCTCCATTAACACATGGATACAACACTATCGATAACCAGAGGTCAGAGATTTAAGCTGATTGGCAAAAGAATCAGGGGTGACATGAGGCAAAACTTTGTTACGCAAAGACTGGTTAGGATTTGGAATGCACTTCCTGATAGGGTGGTGGTTATAGATTCTACAGTAGCCTTCAAATCGGAATGTGATACATACTTGAAGGGGGAAATAAGTGCATGGATATGGGGCAAGAGTGGGGGAGTGAGACTAACTGAATTTCTCTTCAAAAGAGCGGACGCAGACACGATGGTCTAAATGGCCGCCTTCAGTGCTGTACTATTCAATGATTCTATAAATATCTGTTTAACCTGAAAGGTGTATTTGTGACCCTGGATGGTAGGAGTGGAGGAGGTAAAAGGGCAGATGTTTCATGTCCTGTGTTTGCACGGGAATGTGCCGTGGGATGGGGAGAGAATGTTGTAGGTGATTTAAGAGTGAACCAGGGTGTCGTGGAGGGAACAGTCCCTTTGTAATGATGAAATGGGAGGAGAGGGGAAGATCTGTTTGGTGGTCGCATCACGCTGGAGATGGCGGAAATGGCAGAGGATGATCCGTTGCATGTGGAGGCCAGTGGGATGGAAGATGAAGACAAGGGGAACCCTATCATGGCTGTGGGAGGTAGGGTAAGTGGTGAGATCACAAGTGCAATTAATGGGATGGACACGGTCGAGGGTCTTGACAACCACGTTGGAGGGGAATCATCGGTTGTGGAAAAGCGAAGACACATCAGAAACAATGGTATGGAAGGTGCCATCTTCAGAATAGATGTGACAGAGATGGAGAAACTGGGAGAATGGAATATAGTCCTTGCAGGAAGCGGGAGGGGAGGAAGTGAAATTAAGGTGGGTGTGGGACTCAGTTTGCTTATCTATGATATTGTAAAACAGCATATCCCCAGAAATGGAAATGGAGAGGTCGAGGAAGGGAAGGGAAGGATCGGAGATGAAGCATATGAAGGCGAGGGAGAGGTGGAAATTGGAAGCAAGGATGATGGTATTTTGCAGTCTGGTGCAGAGCAGGAAGTGGCACCAATACTGTCACCAATGTCCTGGAAATAGAGGTGAGGGAGGGGTTCTGACTAGACCTGAACAACGAATGTTCCACGTATCCCACTAAAAGGCAGGCATAGCTAGGACCGATACGGTTTCCATTAGGAACAACTTTTATTTGCAGGAAGAGAGTGGAGTCAAAGGAGAATTTGTGCAAGTTAAGGGTGGTGGTGGATGGGGATTGCTTGGGTCTCCGCTCAAGGAAGGAGCAGAGGATCCTTAGGCCATCCTGGTGGGGGATGGAGGTGTAGAGGGACTGGATGTCCATGGTGAAAAGGAGATGTATCCTGCCAGGAAAAGTGGCGGAGGGCGCCGACCTGAAACGTTAACTCTGTTTGTCATTCCACAGCTGCTGCCTGACCTGCTGAGTACTTCCGGCATTTTCTGTTTTTATCATCCTTTTAATCCTGGATGTAAATATCATATTAAATGTAGACAACTCAATAGTCTCGAAGACAGTTCTTCCATTATGTCTGAGCACTGTAATATTTTACAGTTTAAACCTAGTGTGTTTCCCTTTTTCTCTTTTTATATCCTGATTAAAATCAGTGTATTACCTGAGAGAGCGTGTGGTTTACAGCGTTTACTGACAGTCACAGACTGCAAGGTCTTTAACTGAATGTTAAACAAGCCATTAAAAACACAGACAAAAGCTGACCTGAACCATTCAGACCTATTGTACAGTGGCCTTTATATCATGTTAGAAAATGACAGCGATAACCAGCTGAAATATCTACTTAAAGTTTCTGTTCTCCTCTCAGTGATCTAAAGGGGCCGTTCAAAAGGACCTCAGATAATCAATTGTGCAGGGATTGATAGTGTTGTGTTTGGACTAGGATTTGTGTGCCTCATTATTATAAATTCCGTTGGATTCTCCACAATCTCAAATCAGTCTCTTTAGTAGAAGAAACAGAGGAATATGGAGAATTCACAGCAAAGTTCTACAGAGATACTCAAATGGTTTGATTTGCATTTCAGAGAGGCTAATCACTCCAGCAGGGAACCTTTAGCAAGCTATTGGGTTGACCTTCAGTCTGAATGTGATGTGAAGCTCAGAAGGTGTAGTTTTGCTAGGATCGATTATTAGGAACGTGGTAACAGGGCAATTAGAGCATCGAAATATGCTTAGGCTGAGTCAGCACTGTTTTATGTAAGGAAATTCGTGCTTGACCAATCTGTTACATGTTCTTGAAGAAGTAACTGGTCGGATGGACAAGGGAGAGCCAGTGCATGTTGTGTAATTGGATTTTAAAAAGCCATCGATAAGGTGGCAGACAAGAGGTTATTACACAAAAATAGGACTCATGGACTAGGGTGTAGTATATTGGCATGGATTGAGGATTGGTTAATGGACATGAAACTGAGAGGAGGAATAAACGGGACTTTTTCGGTTTGGCAGGCTGTAACTAGAAAAGTACCACCAGGATCAGTGCCTGGGCCTCAGCTGTTTACAATCTATAGTAATGACTTAAATGAAGGGACTGAGCATAACGTATCAAAGTTTGATACAATGTTCAGTGGGAAAGTTAGCTGTGAGGAGGACGTGAAGAGGGTACAGAGAGATATAGACAGGTTGGCTGAGCGGGTAAGAACATTGCAAATGGAATACAATGAGGGGAAGTGTGAAGTTGTCCACTTTGGTAGGAAAAGAAAGCTGAATATTTTTTGAATGGTGAGAGACTGGGACATTATTGCATTCAGTGGGACCTGGGTGTCCTTGTACATGAATAACAGAAAGTTGACATGCAGTTGCAGCAAACAATTAGGAAAGCAAATAGTATGTTAGCTTTTGTTACAAAGGGCTTAATGTATAACTGTAAATAATTCTTACTACAATTATACAGGGACTTAGTGTGGCCACACCTGGAGTACTGTGAACAGTTCTGGTCTCCTTACCTAAGGAAAGACATACTTGCCTTCGAGGGAGTGCAACGAAGGTTCACTAAACTGGTTCCTTAGATGATGTGATATTCCTATGAGGAGAGATTGGGTAGACTAGGATTATATTCCCAAGAGTTTAGCAGAATGAGAGGTGATCTAATTGAAACATATAAAATTCTTCAGCGGCTTGACAGGTGTAAATCTGATAAAATGATTCCCCTGGCGGGGTCACAGTCTCAAAATAAGTGGTCGACCATTTAGGATTGAGATGAGGAGAAATTTCTTCACTCAAAGGGTTGTGAATCTTTGGAATTCACTACCCCAGAGCACTGTGGCTACTCAGAGGTTGAGTATATTCAAGACAGAGGTCAATTATTTTGGGGGAAACTAAGCAAATTATGGGATATGGGGATAGTGCGGGAAGGTGGAGTTGAGGAAGAAGATCAGCCATGATCTTGTTGAATGGTGGAGCAGGCTCGAAGGGCCAAATGGCCTTCTCCAGCTCCTATTTCTTGTGTTATTTTGGTGCTTCGAATAGCGGGTGCCTGCTCTATGGGTATTTAGTTCTTATTGTTATATCGTGAGGGACAATTCAGTGCAGTGATTCGGCTCATGTCCTTTTTTGTTTAGTTCTTCTTAGATTTTGAGTGACGATTCAGTACAGTGATTCAGTCCCTGTCCCTTGCTATCTTTAGTTCTTTCTGCATCGGTTCCATTGTGTCCCAAGAGACAATTTTAAACACATCGGTTCACTCCATACTTGGATAATTTTCCATTGTTTTTACAGTGATTGCCAATAGAAGTTCGATCCACAAATCAGGTCACCTTTTAGAGAGCGAGTGTCCAATGAACGATCTCTGCAGTTGTCTCTCGAGGCTTATCTCATTTGTCTGCTATTGAACACCTGCTCTGATTTTTCATTTTGATGGAATGATGCTGAATTTCGACAATAGTTAAATATTACATCGCACCAGAAAACTCATCTTCCTGTCCACTCCCATTTAAACATTCCAAAAGGACTGTTCCCTCCATGACACCCTGGTCCACTCTTCCTTCACCCACAACACCGGCTGCACTTCCCAAGGCACCATCCCAAGCAAGCGCACTAGATGCAATACCTAGTCTTAGGAATTCAGTTGGTAGCACCAGCCGCTAGCGCCTTAAGGAAGCTATAAGTAGGGTGCAAAGTAGCTAGGGCCCGGGCACGGCGTGACCTGCACCTCTCGCGAAATTGAGCGGACATTTTGCGGCAGCGCAAAACCGCAATGCCCGCTCAGCTGCGCATGCAGATCCTGATGTCATTTCTTCGTGCAACACCCTTGGTGTGCCCAAAACCGGAAATTCACTGGTGCGCCCCTACTTTGTGCCTGGCGCTCCCAGCGACTGGTTGACTGGAACGGTACCCAGTCACTGTGGGGCTGTGGGGGGGGGGCACTATTTAAAAGGGGCTGTTCCTGGCTTCTTTGTGGTAGCCATTTTTGGACCACTCCTGTGTGAGAGTGAGAGAGATTTGCAGAGAGACAGAGTGAGGGAGCTTTCTGCATTGACTCAGCGCTCGCACAGTTTCTTCTGCCTTCAGCCAGAACTTTGAAGTTGGATTGATTTTTCAGTGCCACAGCCTTGAGTGGCCATATATTATAGGGGCTGCAATGGGTGGAAACGTTGTGTTTCTCCATTGCATTGAGGGGGCTCAGAGACACCGAGAGAGAGTGCCAATCATGGCCAGATGGAGGAGGGCCAACAGGCGCCGGCACAGGAGGCCTTACCCTCCCAGGGTATTCCACCAGCAGTTCTCATACCTCAACATGTCTGAGGAGCAGTGTATTCGGAGTCTTCAATTCAGAAGGGAGGTGGACACTGAGCTCTGCCACCTGCTTCAGAGAGATCTGCAGCCTCAGCTGAGGAGCAGGACGTCTCTGTCGGTGGCAGTGAAGGTGAAAGTGGCTCTCAACTTCTATGCCACCAGCTCCTTCCAATCCGCTAATGGGGACATTGGCAATGTCTCCCAGTTTGCGGTGCATTGCTGCATCCGCCAAGTCATGAATGCCCTCTTCAAAAGGAGACGTCAGTACATTTCCTTCCCCATCACCCTGATCAAGCAGCAAGAGCGCGCAATGGGATTTGCAACAATAGCGGGCTTCCCCATGGTCCAGTGCACCATTGACTGCACGCATGTGGCTTTCCGGGCGCCTCTAGAGAATAACATGGATTACTGCAACCGAAGGGGTTCCAATCGTTGAAGGTGCAGTTGGTGTGTGACCACAGACAGCTGATACCAGCTGTCAATGCCCGCTTTCCAGGCAGCAGCCACGATGCCTTCATCTTGTGCCAGACTTCTGTGGCAGACCTTTTCGAAGCCCCGGCTCACCCAGGAGGTTGGCTTCTCGGGGACAAGGGCTATCCTTGCTGCACCTGGCTGATGACCCAGTACCGTGCGCCCATCACCCCCGCTGATGAACGATACAATGACAGCCATCAAGCGACCAGGAACATCATTGAGCACAGAATCGGCGTGCTAAAGAAACGGTTCCACTGTCTGGACCATTCTGGGGGAGCCCTTCAGTACTCACCTGAGCGAGTCTCCCATTTCGTTGTAGTGTGCGGCCTGCTGCACAACCTGGCAATCCTCAGGACTCAGCCACTGCCAGAAGACATTGCGGCACCACCAGAGGAGAAGGAGGAGGAGGAGGAGCACGAAGATGGGAGGGAGGCACAAAGTGCAAGGGCCGTCCATCAGCGGCTCATTGCAAGTCGGTTCTGGCCCCCTCTGAGGGAATGGCTTGTGCCATTGAAAGAACAAGAATGCAACCGGTCCGCAAACCATGAGTCGGTCAAGGCAACAAATAGTTCAATTAGCAAACATGCACAATCTGAATAAAGACAATTATTTATTCAACAAACTCTGTGCCCTTCCCGCATGATAAACAAATACAGAGACAACCCAAAAAAAACAGTCAGACACATAACTGGCTCTCACCACCTGGAGACAAAGTACAAAAGAGTTAACCAAAAATGACCATGATCCTCGGCCTTCAGTAAAAAAAAACGAATATTGCCACACCTCCTACTTTTTCTCCTGCGGTGGTGATCTGCCTTGCTTGCACGATTGGCCCCTTCCCACCCTGCAGCTCCTTCGCAATGGGACCCCAGTGGCTGCAGCAAGGCTAGGGGAAGGCTGCTGTTTGTCAGATAGTGAGTCGGCAGATGCCCTTGGGTGATGGCCTGGACCAGCTCTGGGCCTGGAGGGCCCGGTTGCTGACTGCTCCAATTCTGCATGGGTGGCAGCAGCCTGCCCTACGGGTGGTGGCAGCTGCAGTGGAGGAGTGACAATGTTGCCAGCAGGAATGCTGCCAACCTGACAGAGCACAGGCACTCCCTGGTCGGACGAGACACTGGCACTCGCACGGGGCAGCACTGAAGCATGCGCAGCAATCTGCTGAAGCACAGACTGCTGGCGTGCTGCAGCGCGGCGAGGGCCCCGGCGAATCCTGCCCAATCCAGCGAGGGTGGCTGCAGTTAGTGCTCGTGTGGCCCTGATCTGAGACTGCATCAGACCAGCCAGTGACTGCATGTCATGACTAAGCACTTGGCTGGAATCCGCCTGTGCTGCACCAAAGCCCTGCAGACTCCATGCCTGTGCTGTCCCGAACTCCTGCAGACTCCTTGCCTGAGCTGCCCCGAAGTCCTGTACACTCCTTGCCAGTAACTCTATGGAGTCAGGCATCCTTGTCACTGCAGCCATGAGCTCAGTGTGCCTGCGCTCAGCCTGGGTGGCCATTTCAGCAAGGAGCCGCACCTCCTCAGTGCTCACTGTAGCAGGACTGGAGGCCACACTCTCCCTCCAGGGAGAAGGCCGCCGAACTTCCCTACCGCCACCCCCCCCCACGTTGCTGCAGCCCGCTGGGCCCCGGAGCTTCACCCTCCTCGGACCCTTCCCCCCTGCTCCCCTTCAGGGAAGACGTATCCCCATTATGGCCATGACCTGCCTCGGCTGAGGGTGGCACTGATGTTCCGGCTTCCTCTTCCTCCTCCTCGCCTTCTGAATCAGTCCCAGTGGCAGCTTGATGGCCCGCCTCCTCACCTGGCGATTCAGTGTCTGAAAGCAGGGCGGTACAAGAGTTGCTTTAGCGTGAGGACAGGGCGGCAGCGAGGGAGGCATGAGTGCTGCAATGCACTGCATTGTTTCGATAGTGGCAAAGGATGCTGGTGTGAGGCACAAGTGGAAAGAGAGAGGACAAAAAGGTGATGACCTTACCATCGATTTCCAGAACGGGCTCAGCATCTCCAGTGGCGACGGGGCCACTCAGGCGGCCTGCCATAATACGCACAACATGCTGCACCAGATGGCTCAGGTCTTTCAGTTCAGGACGGCATTCCCTGTTCCATTGCTTCTGCCTCCCATGGTCGACTAGCCCTTACAGTGTGAAGCCCTGATCTTGGCTGCACTGCATCCCATGGTCGAATAGCCCTTCCAGTGTGTGAATTCGTGAATGTGCATGTGAGTTTCACGACAGGCCTATAGGTGTTGGATGAGGGCTGGGCATTGGGGCTTTCAGTACCCATTGGCCATAAAGTAAGGTGCACATGCAGGGATGAAGAGGATACTGGAAAGGGTACTCACCCTGACAACACGAGTGAGGTCGTTTAAGTTCTTCCTGCATTGCGTCGGGGTCCTAGGCACCATGCTGCTGGAGGTCTCTCTCTGTGCCACCTCCCTCCAAGCTTGTCAGTACTCGTTGGGCAGCGGCCTCATGCCACTGTCCGGAAAGAGGATCTGGTGCCTGCGCTCCACTGCACCAACCAGAACCTTCAGCGGCCCCTCACTAAATAGCTGCGCTTGCTCGTTGTCCTAGCAATGTCGCAGCAGGTCAGTCCACGCCGAGAATCAGGGCTCCAATGTGCAGGGCATGGCTGCAAGCCAAATCGACCCTCACCCTTTAACAGCTGACTGGCACCAGCATGTCTGCATTCAATCGCTAACTGGCCGCACCTGCGCTGTGCCCGCCCTCGGCGGTAGCGCCTTGCCTCTCCGGCATAACACCTTAGGATAGTCGTGCAGCACCTGATTTATCGCACCAAGAACCTCTTGGGGTGATGCAAGTCAATTTCACTGAAGATGGCGATAATTTGCACCTGGCGTTAAATTTAGCGCACGCTCGACTATAGCACCCCAAACGTGGTGATACTGAATTTCTAGGCCCTACTCTTTCACCTCCTCCCTTCCTACCATCCAGGGCCCAAAATCCTCCTTCCACGTGAAACAGTGATTTTCAATTCTTTCAATTTAGTATACTACATTCACTGCTCACGATGTAGTCTCCTCTACATTTGGGGGACCAAACACAGATTGGGTGATCGATTTGCTGAACACTTCCATTCTGTCTGCAATCATGACCATGAGCTTCTGATCACACGCCATTTTAATTCTTCATCCCACTCCCACTCTGACCTCTCTGACAGTGACCTTATACACTGTTCTCATGAAACGGAAGCTCGAGGAACAGCACCTGATCATTCGATGAGGTATTGACAACGTTCCAGACTCAACATCGAATTCAACAGTATCAGAGCATAACCACTGCTCCAGTAAGCCTGACATCGTTAGTTGGGAAAATGCTAGAGTCCATTATAAAAGATGTAATAGCAGAGCACTTGGAAAACAGTGACAGGATCGGACAAAGTCAACATGGATTTACAAAATGTAAATCACGCTTGACTAATCTACTGGAACTTTCTGTGAATGTAACTGGTTAAATCGATAAGTGAGACGAGTGGATGTGGTGTATTTGGACTTTCAGAAGGCTTTCGATAAGTGCCCGCATAAGAAAATGGCATGCAAATTTAAAACACATAGGATTGGGGGTAAGGTAAAGATTGGATAGAGAACAGTTTGGCAGAGAGGAAGCAAAGAATTTGGAATAAAGGGGCCTTTTTCTGCGTGGCAGGCAGTGACTAGTGAGGTACTGCAGCATCGATGCTAGGACCCCAGCTACTCACAACATATATTAATGACCTAGACGAGGGAACTAGATGTAATATCTCCAGGTTTGCAGATGACACAAAGCTGGGTGGGTGTGTGTGCTGTGAAGAGGATGCAGAGAAACTCCAGTATGATTTGGACAGGTTGATTGATTGGGCAGGTACATGGTAGATGCAGTTTAATGTGGATAAATGCGAGGTTATCCACTTTGGTGTCAAAAACAGGAAGACAGATTATTATCTGAATGGCAATAGGTTGGGAAAGGGGGAAGTACACTGAGACATGGGTGTCCTTGTGAACCAGTCACTGAAGGTAAGCATGCAGGTGCAGCAGGCGGTTAAGAAGGCAAATGGTATGTTGGCCTTCATAGCGAGAGGATTCGAGAACAGGAGCAAGGATGTCTTGCTGCAGTTGTACAGGGCCTTGGTGAGACCACACCTTGAGTATTGTGAGCAGTTATTGTTGCCTTATCTGAGGAAGGATGCTCTTGCCATGGAGGAAGGATGCTCTTGCCATGGAGGAAGTGCAGCGAAGATTCACCAGACTGATACCTGGGATGGCAGGAATGACATATGAAGAGAGATTGGGTCGATTAGGTTTATATTCACTAGAGATTAGAAGAATGACAGGGGATCTCATTGAAAATTATAAAATTCAAACAGGACTAGACAGATTAGATTCAGGAAGGATGTTCCCGATGGCGGGGAATCCAGAACCAAAGGTCACAGTCTAATGATAAGGGGTACGCCATTTAAGACTGCGATGAGGAGGAATTTCTTCACCCAGAGAGTGGTGAACCTATGGCATTTACCACCATAGACGGCAGGTGAGCCCAATTCATTAAATATATTAAAGATGGAGTTAGATACATTTCTTAAAGCTAAAAGGATCAAGGGTTAGGGGGAGAAATCAGGTACAGGTTACTGAATTTGGATGATCAGTCATGATCTCTTTAAAGGGCGGAACAGGCTCATGGGGCCGAATGGCCTACTCCTGCTCCTATCTTCTATGTTACCTATTTTTTCGGACAGCGGTTGCGGGTAATGAATCTGTTGTTCATTTAAACATTCCTGCCTTCCACCCTATTACAGATCTTCTCTTTTGTTATATCCCCGCCAACTTCACTTACTTTGAGGTGGTTTATATTGTTTGGGGGAATGAGGAGGCCATTTACTCCTTGGATGGTAAGAAACTAAATGGGGTAGAGAACTAAAGAGATCTGGGAATATACATACACAAATCACTAAATCTATCAACACATAAAGGTCATAAAGAGTCCAATGTGCTGGGTTCATTTCTACAGGCAGAGAATACAAAAGCAGGGAGGTAATTTTAAATTTAGATAGAACCTTGGTTAGACCACTTGGAGCAATGTGCGCAGTTCTGGTCACCATATTATAAAAATGATAATGAAGGACTAGAGAAAATGCAGATAATGGTGTCAAGAACTTTACGTGAAATGAGAAGATGCGACTATCAGAAAGATTAGGCCGGCCAGGGCTCTGCTCTCTGGAAAAGAGAAGACTAAGAGGAGGCAGTTCAGAGATCTTCAAAATTATGAAGTAGACCGATTGGGTGAATGAAGAGAAACTGTTGCTGCTTGTGGTTGGGTTCATGACAAGGAGGCATTAATATCAAATAGCCTCTAACAGATCAGATAAAGCAGTTAGGTGGATTTATTGTTCACACTGACAGTGGTGAGAATGTAGAACTCGCTGCCACATGGGGTCGTCGTCGTACATGTCTTCACACTGTTCCCTTTGGGGAACTGTATGAAGTGGTGGAAGGATTTCTGCCGCAGTTAATGCTCTTTCCGTGAACATAACCATCTTCGTACCAGCCATTAGGGTGGTTAGTCCTATGGCGGGAGGGTTTTAGGGGCTCCCAAAACCCATATGAGTGGGGCGGGGCCCACACCCACGGACGCAAGTATCCCGCTGGATGTCAACCCAGAATTTAGAGCCGGAGCTCCAACTCCACTTGCCAGGACTGTCTGGAGTGGGGTTCAAAACCCTACGCCTTCTGACCCAGCGGTGGGAATGCTACCACTATGCCAAAGGCCCACTCCGCCACATGGGGTGTTTGATGTAGATAACATTGATGCATTCAATGGGAGGCTTGATACTTAAATGAGAGGGAAGTTAATGGACGGGTACGGGGCATGGTGGGATGAGGTCATTAGAGTGGAAGGATGCCGGTGTGGAATTTCCACACCGCCATAGTTCAGTTGCGCCAAGCTGCCTTCTTGCTGTGCTGTAGATTCTAAGAAGTTCTTTGTAATTGTTATCATTGTATGTTCAATTTGTATAAAGCCAGTGTTTGAATCAGTTCACTCTGAAGACATACTGCCCAAAAAGTGTTTCTATGCAACACGGCCCCATCACAAGGATCACCGTTCCAAATGATTGTTCATTGATCTTCACTGATGATTTGCTCTTGTTACATTATTTTAAACATAATTTGTTTATTTGTGTACTTATCATTGCCTGCTCATACATATTTTATTTCCTGAAAATTTTGTTTATTTTCTAACAGTTTTGTATTGGAGCTCACCCTGCTCTGACTATTATCACTGACTGCAGTGATTCTACATTTACCCACTATCCAGCGACCTCCATTGTTTATTGCCCAGTTTTGCTGCATTTACCCAATGTACAGCGACCCCTTTGTTTATGGCCCAGTTTTGCACTGGAGCTGACTCTGCTCTGACTACTGTCACTGACTGTTGTGATTCTACAGTCACCCACTGTCCAGGGACCATCATTGATGCTTTCACAGTTTTACTGCATTGATCCACTGTAAAGCGACAGTGTGTCTGAGCCGTGCCGCTCAGAACTGCTTCAGAGTCACAGTCCATGACTTTGCAACTTTTTGGGAGAAGTTGCCAGATATTTGAGGAAATGTGTTTCAACCACTCAGTGAGACTCTCAGAGAGAAGCAGAGACCACAGACATATTTACTTGTAATCAGAAGATCTGAATTTTCACCATCGATGCACTGTACCAGGGACAGATGTGATGTGTTCCCTTTAAACAAAAAGGCAAGTGTTTTATGTACGGTGATCGCTGGGAACCTAGGATGACCTTCCGTAGCCCCACTGTGTGAAAAGCTGCTCGCAGTCTGCAGAGCCTCAAAGAAGTCGTTTTGTGTTTTGCTGTTCTGCTGAACTGACAGGAAGCACCTGGCTTTGTGGTGGTTTCTGTGCTCGTGTTTTGTTGAATGCTCCCGTGAAATATTGACATACTGCTGCTGGACATTTCATCTGGGGGTTTGAACATAGGCTGCATATCATCAAGCGGGTCAACGTATCAGGATGAAGCATATCTGGGTAATGACATTCATTCACTGGAAACACATGACAGCTTAGTGTCTGCAAATAAACTTATCCCTTATCGCAAAGTCTGCATCAGAGTACAAGATGACCATAATCTGTGTTTACTTTCCTAAATCTATAACAAAAAATTCAACAGCTCAGGATAAATAGACTCTTACTGTGTCCAAGCCTATCAGTAAATTCAGGTACAACAGGAGCAACAATTCTCCCTGTAGTTTTGAAGTGAATTAGAAGAATCCAGGAGCGGTTTATGCTGATTTATTATCTGCGTATATAGGTCAATGAAACATTAAAGCTCCAACGAATCTAACACAATCAGGGGAGTGAGGCCTGTATCACTGTAAATGGGTAACTCGTTATGATCCAATTCAAAGAGGGGATCCGAAGGTAGACGGCTGTTTGCAGAAACTGTCCATTGTAACTCATTAAATCAATTTAAATGTGACTCTGATTTCTCCAAGAGTGAATGTAGAGCTGGAGAATGAAAAGAGCTTGAATATTTAATACAGTTCAATGAATGGACACATCGGACGTGTTACTATATAGGTACCACGAGTCTAAAACTGGCAAATAATTCACTCCCCGGATGTCTCGTGGAATGAAACAACTCACCAGAAATGTACATTTAACTAAAGAATTCCCCAACCCGTATTGTCAACAAGATGAAAATCAGTTAAAACAGGGGAAAGCCAGTCATAACTCTGCCCGCACTCACAGGTTTCTACAGGGGTATCCGGTCCTGCCCCGATCTGATAGACTGGGACCCCTGAGGTGAGTTCTGTAGACATCAAACAGACTTACAATACTGTGAGTGTGAGCTCTGGGTGATGGCAACAACCAGTTGTCACAGTAACTTGAAGCACTCGCACAGAAAGATGGAGGTGGGAAATATTTGGAGTCGGTCTCGTGTATCTCGGAGGAGTCAATCACCTTGCTGCTCTGGTGGGAGGGAAATGTGCCACTTTAAGTGAAGATGGGAACTACAAAAATAGGCAAAGCTTTCTAGCGTGCACATATATCACCGTTCATTTATCATCACTTGGACAAAACACGTGAATTCTCCACCTAACAGCATCATGGTAACACCATTACCATAAGGACAGCAGGAATCAAGAAGAAGATCCAGCACCACCTTCTAAGGGCAGCTCGGGAATGGGCAATAAATGGTCCAGAACACCATCACCACAAGGACTGCAGTGGGTCAAGGAGAAGGCCCGCCACCATCTGCTCAATGCAACGGGTGATGGGCAATAAATAGGAACAGAGCACGAGATCAAATGGAAAAGTGCTGCAGGGGATGATTCTGGGACCCCGCCACACCTACAAACACTTACAAACAAAGACAGGAAAATACACTCTGGTCCATCCAGCATGTCCCACACAAGTGTGATAACTTGTCTGTCACAGTAAATACACTTTCCACTGCACCCGCCATCATGTGATTTCCTGGGAGAGGCGAAAAACCAGCTGAAAACCATGGCCAATTTGGGGGTAAAAATCTCGGAAATTCCTCTCCTATGCAATCGAATCTAGTCCAAGAGATCACTCCGGCTCTGATAATTCTATACAGTACCAACCTTTTCTACAAACTGATCTCCAGCCCGGCCAGAAACAGGTCCAGCTCTCACTTGAAGGAAGTCAGCGAATCGACATCCACCGCTCGAGCCGGCAGATGGTTCCAGAGCCCCACTATTCTCTGGGAAATGTCCCACCCCCTGACATCTCAGCTAGTGCTGGTCTTGTACTTAATAGTTACAACTTAAAATTATGACCCCTGGTCCTACTTAACCAATTTAAATATAATTTGCCAATCACAAGCCCAGACCCCCAAAACATCAAGAGCGGCCTGAAGCAATCGAGCATGATCGGCAGTCCTGACACTCGCAAAAATCTTAGTACCATCTGCAAACTTGCAGATCGTGCCCCCAACACCTATATCTAGATCCATAAGAAAAATGGTCAAGAGCAAAGATCCCAATACTGATCCCAATGGGACATCACTGGTGACTGGTCTCCAAACAGATCCAAATCCATCCTTAACTACTTTCCGCCTAAGACCTTCCAGCCAGTTCTCACTGCAGCTCAATATCTTACCAGTAATACCAAAGGCTTCGATCTTGTACAAACGAACTCCTAATTTGATGAAATGCTCTCTATATAGAAGCTTGCCTTCTATATGATGTGATCTCTACCCCAGTAAATAAACGGTACAGCTCCTTCTTGGAAGTATACAAAGAATCAGCACCCAACAACACCAGGTTGCAATGTATTCTACAGGCTTACTACTCTCTGGGAAAAGAAGAACCGTCAAACACCCCGTCATTTGCTACTCTTACATCATCTAAACCGTGTCTACTGGTCCGTTCCGATCTGTTAAACTGAAATAGTCTATCAATAGGCATGCTATCCAGCCTTTTAGTTATTTCATAGACATCCATCATGTCATCTCTGAGTCTACGCTGCTCTAAACTGAATAGACCAAGGCCCTTGAGACTATTCCAGTAGCTGATGTTCTTCTCGTAGCTCTGCTGTAGATCTTTTCAAAGTCCAATACATCACCACCGTGTGGGGGTGCAGCGGGGGTGGGAGGGAATCAAAATTGGGCAGAGTGCGCCAGATGCATTGGTTGTGATCTTCCAAAATTCCCTAGATTGAGGAAAGGTCCCTCCGGATTGGAAGATAGCAAATCTAACCCCGTTATTCAAGGAAGGAAGGAGAGTGAAAACCAGGAACTACAAGCCAGTCAGCCTGACATCAGTCAGGAAATTGCAGGAATCCATTATTACGGATTTGGTAACAGGGTATTTAGAAAAGCATAATGGGCTGTAATTTGCGACCCCTGTGGGCATGTATGACGTGTGAACGCCCATAATGGCTGCGCAAATTCCGGGTATTCACGTGTGAAGTGCATGCACGATAAAACCAGAAATTGTGATCAGTCAAGAATTTTCCTGACAGATCCAGTGCATCCCCAGGAAAAGGGCATCCACGGGCAGAAAGTTGGAATATTTGCCCAACTTCTGCCCAGCAAAAGCCCATGAAATTCTTGTGCCTGTTATAAGCAGGTTTCAGGCCTGATTTTTCCAGCGTAAGTGTTTAAAAAAGCATAAACATAATTTTTAATCAATCATTTATACATTTAAAAACCTGTGCAATAAGATAAGTTTATATTTAGCCCCTTTAAACATTTTAACTTATTTTTCAGAAAATTACATTTTTGTTTAGATATTTAATAAATTCCATTTTAATTAATTTTAAATATGTATTTTTTATTTATTTGCTGTGTAGATATATTTTTGGGAGTATCCCCATTCATGCTTATGGGGTTTCCATACATACAGACTCCCCATAAGTATGAATGGGATCCCATTCTTTCATTCATTGGGCAGGCCCACACGATCCCAGGGGCGCTTGCAAACCACGTTACCCCCTGAGGTACGTGAGCCTCTACCCACCGAGTACCCGGAGAAGTCCAGGACAGTGAATCTCCAAACCTCCCGGACCAACAGGTATGCGGGCATTTTATTTGCAGATCAGAGGCAATTCATTTAGGGAAGCCTAAACGGCAAATTAAGGGCCCATATGATTAGGCAGAGGATACATAGTTCATGAAATGTAAATCATGTTCGACAAATTTATTAGAGGTTTTTGAGGATGTAACTAGCAACGTAGATAAAGGGGTACCAGTAGATATAGTATATTTGGAGTTCCAAAAGACATTCAATAAGGTGCCACATAAAAGGTTATTAAGCAAGATAGCGGCACATGGGTTTGGGGGTAAGGTATTAGCATTGATTAAGGATTGGTTAACAGAGGGAATACAGAAAGTAGGGAAAAATGGGTCATTTTCAGATTGCCAGGCTGTAACTAGTGTGGTGCTGCAAAAATCAGACCTTGGGACTCAGATATTTATAAACCCAGGAGCTGGAATAAAAGTTCGAATTCCAGGAGTAACCCAGGTGGAAATTCGGTTCCAAAAGTAAAATACTGCAGATGCTGGAAATCAGTAATAAAAACAGAAAGTGTGGGAAACACTCAGCAGAGCAGGAAAATATGTGGAAATGAGAAACCGAGTTAACATTTCAGGTAGATGAACTTTCATGAGGCTGCTCTCCCAGGTCATACATTGCTGACCATATGGAATCATTT
The DNA here is from genome assembly GCF_052327205.1 of Somniosus microcephalus. NCBI lineage: Eukaryota > Metazoa > Chordata > Chondrichthyes > Squaliformes > Somniosidae > Somniosus > Somniosus microcephalus. The sequence goes on from NC_141016.1 coordinate 35,830,492, forward strand.
GTTAAGGGTTTGGAATCAGGGCACTTAGAAAATCATAACCTGATTAGCATAGTCAATATGGTTTTATGAAATGGAAATCGTGTTTGACAAATTTATTATTCGGAGGATATAACTAGCAGGGTAGATAAAGGGGATGTAGCATATTTGGATTCCCAAAAGGCATTCAGTAAGGTGCCACATAAAAAAGGTTATTAGACAAGAGAAGGGCTCATGGGGTTAGTGGTAATATAGTAGCATGGGTAGAGGTTTGGTTAACAGACAAAAATCAGAGAGTGGGAATAAACTGGTCTTTTTCGGGTTGGCAGGCTGCAACTGGTGGGGTGCCACAAGGTCAGTGCTGGGGTCTCAGCTATTTACAATCTATATGAATGACGTGGATGAAAGGACCGAGTGTAATGTATCCAAGTTTGCTGATCTTACGAAGCTAGGTGGGACAGGAGGCTGTGAGGAGAAAACAAAAAGCCTGCAAAGGGATACAGGTAAACCACGTGAGTGGGCAGTAAGTTGGCAGATGGAGTATAATGTAGATGAGGTTATTCGCTTTGGTAGGAAGATTTAAAAACACAGTGTTTTTTACATGTTGAGAAACTTTTAAATGTTGGTGTTGAAGGAGATTTGTGTGTCCTCGTTCAGGAAGCACAGAAAGCTAGCATGCCGGTACAGCAAGCAATAAGGAAGGCAAATGGTATGTTGAGTATTGTTGCAAGCAGTTTGGAGTACAAGAGTAAGGAAGTCATGTTACAATTGTACAGGGCCTTGGTGAGAGCACCCCTGGAGTACTGTGCACAGTTTTGGTCTCCTTATCTAAGGAAGGATATACTTCCCATGGAGGTGGTGCATTGAAGGTTCACTAGATTGATTCCTGGGATGAGAGGGCTGTCCTATGATGAAAGTTGCTGTAGAATGGGCCTATATTTTCTGGAGATTAGAAGAATGTGAGGCGATCTCATTGAAACATACAAGATTCTGAAGGGGATTGACAGGGTAGATGCTGAGAGGTTGTTTCCCCTGGCTGGGTTGCCTAGAACTAGGGGGCATCGTCTCAGGATAAGGGGTAGGCCATTTAAGACAAAAATGAGGAGTAAGTTCTTCACTCAGATGTATGTGAATTTTTGCAATTTTCTGCCCCAGAGGGCTGTGGATGCTGAGTCTTTGAGCATATTCAAGGCTGAGATAGACAGATATTCGGACTCTAGCGGAATCGAGGGATGTGGAGATCAGACGCGTATCTGGAATTGAGGGCGATGATCAGCCATGAACTTATTGAATGTCGGAGCAGGCTCAAAGGACCATATGGCCGACTGCTGCTCCTATTTCTTATGTTCTTATATTCTTATATCCTGTTAGTACTACAAGTAAACCAATGGATTTCCTGCGGCTCTCCCTCTCTGGGTCACTGGGACTCTCCCCACTGCTGTGGCCCCGGAATCTCCTGCGGCCACTAAAATGTGTCTGACGTTTAAAACATTGAACAAAATCAGAAACAATCAAAACGGGTAGGAACATGGCAAAGAAATTAGAATGCTGCCCACACTGTGAAACTGAACTTTGTCTGTTACATAACAAAACCATGGATTATTAGAAAGCCTGTATTGACTTGTATGCAAAACATTCCTGAACATGTTCTTTAAACAGGACAGCACAGTTACTGCTCCGAGAACAACAATCTCCATTTGCTCGGTGCAATATTTCGCTTTCAGATTCTGGAAACAAATTCCACAAATCGATCAAAGGTTAAAGTGACTGTGGACCAGACAGAACAGTCTCTGGCTGTGAAAAGCAGGACGGCAATTTGAATATAGATCCGCCGTTGCCATGGCCACCAGATAGCGAAGGACACAGTTGGAAAGACTGCACTTACCGAGATAGGATCACAATCGTCATTAAGTTAAATGTAAGGAAGGAAACAAACAGGGAAATTATACGTCAGGATTGGAGCAAAAGTGACAGTTTGATGGCGTTCGGGGTGAAATTTGTAGCTTTGTTACTGCATCCAGTGCTGTGTTCGAATCATTTGAGCTATGACAGGATTGTGTGCTGGAGAGCAGGAAAAATAAATGAACTGCATAAAGGAAAGCATCAGTAATATCAGGTATATAGTAAAGCAGAAAACGAGTCATAACGGAAGGGGTTTTTTCTTTATGCCAGTTGATAAATGTAATTACTGGCCCGACAAGAGGTTTCCCAAAATGCACAGTCTTAGGTTCAGTTCTCACCCTGGATCAGGTTGGAAGTTTGATAAAATCGACCTCACTGGCCCAGACTTAGTAATGTGCAAAAAAACAGAGGCAGGATTCCTCTGATTGTCCTTTAACTAATCCATGCTGACATTCATTTATTAGCCCATACTTTTCCAAATGTCAATTACTTATGTCCCGGATTATTGTCTTTAAATGTTCCCCCACCGACGTTAGGCTGACTGGTCTGTAATTGAAGGGTTTATCCCTCTCCCCTTTTTTAAATGGGATGTCGCATTTACTATGCTTCAGTCCTCTAGCTCCATCCCCATATCTAAGGAGGGTTGGAAGATAGTGACTAGAACTTCCCCAATTTCCACGCTTACTTCACTCAGTAACCTAGAACCCATCTGTCGAACATCCCAATCCTCCCACTGTTTGAGCCAGGCTTCCGTTATTGCCACTATATCATAATCCGATGTGGTAATTTGTGCCTGCAGCTCACCAACCTTATTGACCACCTTCTGTGTTTTTACACTTATGTACTCCGAATCCCAACTTGTCTGCCTCTCTTTTCCCCTTCTATGATCCCTCCTATTTCAGAGCTACTCTTTATTCTAATGCTGTTTGCCACTTCGAATCCTCTGTGCACCTTGTCTCTCCTATCCATTGCTTCATCTCGGTGCCCCTCCCCCGCCAAATTAGTTTAAACGCTCACGTGTAGCACTCGTTAACCTCGGTGTAAAGTCATTGGTCCCTGCCCGACTGAGGTACAACCCGTCCATTTTGTACAGGTCACTCCTGCCCCAGAACTAGTCACAATCCCCGAGGAATGTGTAACTGTTTCTCCTGCACAATTTCTCCAGTCACCATCATCCTGCCTTATCTTACTGTGCCCACCCTCACTGGCACGTGGCACCAGGAGTAATCCAAAGATTTCCACCTTTGAGGTCCTGCTCTTCAACTTCCTCCCTAGCTCCTGAGACTCGGACTGCAGGACCTCAAAGCTTTTCTTCCCTCATTCCAACATGTACCACGACATCAGGCTGCTCCCCTTCCCCCGTGGAATGTTCTGCACTCGTTCTGTGATATAATTTACCCTGGCGCCAGAGAGGCCACAGACCATGTGAGACTCACGTTGGCCGTTGCAAAAATGCATGTCTGCCACCTGACTATTAAATCGCCTACAACCACTGCAATCCTATGCTTCGCTCAGCCCCCCATGCAGTAATTTGCCCCATGGTGCTGTCGATGTGATCTGGACTGTACTCCTTCGAGATGTCGCCACCCTCGCCGGTATTCAGCACTGAAAACCGGTTTATTTGCTCAGTCGGAGTTTCTGACAATGTGTTACTAAATTAAAACCAGAAAATACTGGAAATACTCAGCAGGTCAGGTAGCATCTGCGGAGAGAGAAACAGAGTTAACGTTTCAGGTCGATGACCTTTCATCAGAACTGGAAAAAGTTAGAGCTGTAACAGTTTTAAGCAGGTACAGAGGCAGGGAAAGTGGAGGGGAGGAAAGAACAAAAGTGGAGGTCTGTGATAGGGTGGAATGCTGCAATGATTAAATGACAAAAGCGATGATGGTGCAAGACAAAAAAGGATGGGTCTAGAGGAGCAATAAATGGCAACAGCAGAACCATTACCAGCACCTGCTCTCTGAATAAATGGGAGCATTGGTTATGATCTGCAATTGTTGAACTCAGTGTTGAGTTTAGAAGGTTGTAAAGTTCCTAATCCAAAGATGAGGTGCTGTTCCTTGAACTTCCATTGAGCTTCATTGGAACAATGGAGCAGGCCGAGTACAGAGAGGACAGAGTAGGAGGGTGATGGAGAATTAAAATGGCATGCAATTGGAAACACAGGTTCACGCTTGCAGACTGAATGGAGGTGTTCAGCAAACCGATCACACAATCTATGTTTTATCTCCCCAATGTAGAGGAGACTGCATTGTGAGCAGTGAATACAGTATAATACATTAATAGAAGTACAAGTAAATCTCTGTTTCACAAGGAAGGAGTGTTTAGGGCTCCAGATGGTGGGAAGGGAGGAGGTGAAAGGGCAGATAATACATCTTATTCTTCTTTTGTATTAGTTTTATAGAAACATAGAAAAATAGGAGCAGGATTAGGACATTCGGGCCATAATCATGGCTGATCCTCGATCTCAATACCATATTCCCAATCTCTCCCCATTCTCCTAATTCCTTGTGTGTCAAGAGATCTATTTATCTCCTTCTTAAATGTATTCAGTCACTTGGTCTCCACAGCCATCTGTGGCAGAGAATTCCAACAGGTTCACCACCCTCAGAGTGAAGTGATTTCTCCCCATATCCTGAGACTGTGACCCCTCGTTCTAGACCCCCCCCCAGCCATGGCAAACATCCTCCCTGCATCCAGTCTGTCTAGCCATGTTACAATTGTATACGTTTCAATTAGGTCCCATCTCATTCTCCTCAACTCTAGTAAATACAGACCTAGTCGACCCAATCTCTCCTCATACGACAGTCCTGCCACCCCAGGAAACAGTCTGGTGAACCTTTGCTGCACTCCCTCTATGGCAATTGTATCCTTTCTTAGGTAAGGTGACCAAAACTGCACACGTACTCAAGCTGTGGTCTCACCAAGGCCCTGTGTCTCCAAAAATATTTATAAGCTGCAGAATTGTATTCCACCACAATCTGTAATCTCATGGCCCGGCATATCACTCAGTCTATCATTACGAACAGGCCAGGGGACCAATCCTGGCTCAATATGGAGTGTAGAAGAATATGCCAGGAGTAGCGCAAGGCGTGTCTAAAAATGAAGTGCCAAACTGGGGAAGCTGCAACACAGGACTACATGCATGCTGAAAATCGGAGGCAACATGCTATAGACAGAGCGAAGCGTCCCACTATCAATGGATCAGATCAAAGCTCTGCAAATCTTCCACATCAAGTCGTGAATGCTGGTGGAGATTAAACAACTAATGGGAGGAGGAGGCTCCATGAATATCCCCATCCTCATAGATGGTGGAGCCCAGCACGTGAGTGCAAAATACAAAGCTGAAGCATTTGCAAACATCTTCAGCCAGAAGTGCTGAATGGATGATTTATATCGGCCTCCTCCTGATGTTCCCACCACCACAGAAGCCAGTCTTCAGCCAATTCGATTCACTCCATGTGAAATCAAGAAGCGGCTGAGTGCGCTGGATACAGCAAAGGCTGCAGACCCCGACAACATCCTGGCTGTCGTGCTGAAGACTTGTGCTCCAGAACTAGTTGCCCCTCTAGCCAAGCTGTTGCAGTACAGCTGTAACACTGGCATCTATCCAACAATGTGAAACTCTGTCCAGGTAAGTCCTGTAAACAAAAATCAGGACAAATCCAATCCAGCCAATTACTGCCCCATCAGTCTAATCTCAATCATCAGCAAAGTGATGGAAGGTGTCGTTGACAGTGCAAACAAGCAGCACTTAATCACCAATAACTGGCTCACTGATGCCCAGGTTGAGTTCTGCCAGGACCACTCAGCTCCAGATCTCATTACAGTCTTGGTCCAAACATGGACAAAAGAGCTAAATTACAGAGGTGAGGTGAGAGTGACTGCCCTTGGTATCAAGTCAGCATTTGACCGAGTGTGACATCAAGGAGCCCTTGTAAAACTGAAGTCAATCGGAATTGGGGGGAAAAGGCTCAACTGGCTAGAGACATACCTAGCACAAAGGAAAATGGTTGTGGTGGTCGAAGGTAAATGAGCACAGCCCCAGGACACCGCTGCAGAGTTCCTCAGGGCAGTGTCCTAGGCACAATCATTTTCAGATGCTTCATCATTGACCTTCCCTCCATCATAAGTTCAGAAATGGGGATGTTCACTGATGACTGCACAATGTTCAGTGCCATTCGCAACTCCTCAGATAATGAAGCAATCCATGCCCGCATGCAACAAGACCTGGACGACATTCAGGCTTGGGCTGATATGTGGCAGGTAACATTAGTGTCACACAGGTGCCAGGAAATGACTATCTCCAACAGGCGATCGTCTAACCACCACCCATTGACATTCTACGGCCGAAACCCACACCATTAATATCATGAGGGGTCAACATTGACCGGAAACTTAACTGGACCAGCCACATAAATGCTTTGGTAACAAGAACACGTCAGAGGCTGGGTATTCTGCAGCGAGTGTCTCACCTCCTTACTCCGCAAAGCCTTTCCAACATCTACAAGACACAAGTCAGGAGTTTGTTGGACTACTCTCCACTGGACTGGATGAGTGCAGCTCCAACAACTCTCAAGAAGCTTGACAACATCCAAGACAAAGCAGCCCGCTTGATTGGCAACTCATCCATCACCTAAAACATTCACACCCTCTGCCATTGGCGTTCCGTGTCTGCAGTGTATACCATCTACAAGATGCACTGCAGCAACTCACCAAGGCTTCTTCGACAGCACCTCCCAAATCCACGGCGTCTACCACCTGGAAGGACAAGGGAATCTGGTACATGGGTACACCAGCACATCCAAGTTCCCCTCCAAGTCACACACCATCCTGACTTGGAAGTATATCGCCGTTCCTTCATCGTCGCTGGGTCAAAATACTGGAACTCCCTCCCGAACAGCACTGTGGGCGTACCTTCACCACCGGGACTGCAGTGGTTCAAGAAGGCTGCTCACCACCACCTTCTCAAGAGCAACAAGGGATGGGCAATAAATGCTGGTTTTGCCAGCGATGCCCACATCCCATGAACGAATGAAAACAACAGTCTCGAAGGGCTGAATGGCCCCTCCTGTCAAAATCAACATTCTCGAGGGTCTGAATGGCCTCCTACTTTTCCTATCTAACAAGCTCAAAGGGATGAATGGCCTGCTCTTGTTCCTAATGGTAACAGGCTCGAGCAGCTGAACGGGCCTCTTCCTCTTCCAGTGTGGCAACGGAAGGTCAACCAAAAGCTAGAAATATGGAAGGAACTCAACGTTTGCAGTTTTACGCCATTGCCTCCAACCAGGGAGTTTCGTTGTCTCTGGTGGAAAGTCCGAATATCTGCCTCCCTGTGCACCTTAAATCACTTAAAGGCAAGTGGCCAGATCGGCAGAAAAGCGCCTGGTAGAGACTAGCTTTTACTATTCTGCTTCAGAAATATTCCTTAACATCGCCCAATCTTGAAAGGACAAGTGCAGCAGGTGCATGAGAATACCATCACCTCCAAGTTGCCGTCCGAGTCAGAAACACCATCCCGACTTGGAGATATATCGGCCGTTCCTTCATCGTTGCTGGGTCACAGTCCCGGAACTCTCGGCCTAACCGCACTGTGGGAGTATCTTCACCACACAGACTGCAGCAATTCAAGAAGCAGGCCCACCTCCACCATCTCAAGGGCAATTAGAGATGGGCAATAAATGTCGGGCTTGCCAGTGATGCCCACATCCGAAGAATAAGTTAAACAAAGAGTGAACCCAAGGTAGATTACTATTGAATCTGCTTCAACACACTTTCAGGCAGGACATTCCAGATCACAACAACTCCCCGCAGGAAAATTATTGTTCTCCTGGTTACTTTCCCAATTACTTTAAATCTGTGTCCTCTAGTTACGTACCGACATTATGCCAGTGGAAAAAATGTCTCCTTATTTACACTATCAAAACCCTTCATCATTTTGAACACCTCTATTAAATCTCCCTTTAAACTTCTCTGCTCTAAGAAGAACAATCCCAGTTTCTCTAACTCTCTTCGCATAACGGATTTCCCTCTTCACTGGAACCATTCTGGTAAATAATCTCTGCACCCTCTCTTAGTCCTTGACATCATTCCTAAAGTGTGTGGTGCCCAGAATTGGACACAGTATTCCAGCTGGGGCCTAACCAGTGATATACAAAGGGTTTAGCATGACCTCCTTGCTTTTGTACTCTGTGCCTTTATTTAGAAAGCCCATTAACCTGTGTATGATTATCTCATCTTCTGGTCAAACCTGACCCTAGGGTATCTCAAAAAGGGATGGGCTGCTCCTGATGCAGTTGCCGAGGGCATTGTTTAGGAAAATAAACTTGCATTCCACTCGTTGCCATCTCACAACCTGTTCCTGCAACCGAAATAAAATTTACTGTGAATTACGGACAAGCTGGTAGCTGGACGGGTCTGTGAAAGTCTCATCCTTTAAGCCATGGAAATCCACATAGCAGTAATACACGGCAATGTCATCAAGTCTGAGGTTGTTGAAACTCAAGGAGCAATTCATCTGCTCCAGATCTCGACCCAAGACTGAAAGAAAAAAATTGAAAGCAGATTTAATATTATCTTTCAATAGGCACGATGGGCCGAATGCCCTCCTTCTCTGCTCTATGATTCTATGATTTGATATCTGCTCTCTTTAAGTTTGAAGGCCAAATCAGTTTTTTTATTCGTTTCTGTGATGTGGGCGTCGATGGCAAGGCGAGCATTTATTGTCCATCCCTAATAGCACTTCACAAGGTGGTGATGAGCAGCCTTCTTGAACCGCTGCAGTCCATTGGTGAAGGTACTTCCACAGTGCTGTTAGTTCGAGAGTTCCAGGATTCTGACCCAGCGACGATGAAGGGTCAGCGATATATGTCTAAGTCAGGATGGTGTGTGACTTGGAAGTGGTGGTGTTCCCAGGTGCCTGCTGCTCTTGTCCTGCAGGGTGGAAGAGCTCACGGGTTTGGGAGGAGCTTTCGAAGAAGCTTTGGTGAGTTGCTGCATTGCGTCTTGTAGATGGTACAGACTGCAGCCAGGGTACGCCGGTGGTGGAGGGAGTGAATATTTAAGGTGGTAGATGGGGTGCCAATCAAGCGGGATGCTTTGTCCTGGATGGTGTCGAGCTTCTTGAGAGTTGTTGGAGCTGCACTCATCCAGGCAAGTGGAGATTACTCCATCACATTCCTTACTTGTGCCTTGTAGATGGTGCAAAGGATTTGGGGAGTCAGGAGGTGAGACACTCACCACAGAATACCTAGCCTCTGACCTGCTCTTGTTGCCACAATATTTATGTGACTGTCCCACTTAAGATTATGGTCAATGGTGACCACCAGGATGTTGATGGTGGGGGATTCGGCGATGGTAATGCCGTTGAATGTCTTCATTAAGTGGTTGTTCTCTCAATCGAAGGGCTATAATGAATCCAATTTCCTGAATTCAGATCAGAAAGTAAATTGTACCTGGTAGCAAGCGGAGAAAGATAGAAATGCTTCATGTAGTGCTTCTCACAATCTTCCTTCGACTACTGATCCGCCATGGTCGAATTGAATGTCAGAACAGTCTCGAGGGGCTGAATGGTCTCCTCCTCTTCCCATGAATCATCAGGGAATGAAAAAACAAATCTGGAATGTTCATTTAAATTGAATTGTTAAAGAAAGACAAGGGGACACAGGTTCATACTGGCAGAAGATAAATTTAGGACTGAAGCCAGCAAACTCTTTACACAATGGGTGATCGACAATTGGAATGAACTCAACGAGAGTAGGGGAAACAATCCTGGCATTATTTACTAAAAGACTAGTGGCTGCAATGCCGGGAGTTTAGGGTCTCTCTCGATGACTGAATGTCTGATCCGCAACTATCCTTTGATCCTGTGTTTACAGCTCGGAGCTGAGAACTAAACAGATCAGAGCTTTATTAACATTGGGCCAATTGCTCAGCGAATTATCCTGAGGCCCCGATCACACACATACACTCACTCTCACTCTCACACGCACAAACACTCACACACATATTCACTCTCACTCTCACACGCACAAACACTCACACACATACACTCACTCTCACTCTCGCACGCACAAACACACACACATTAACTCTCAGTCACACACACTGCACAAACACAGTCACACAGACACACTCATTCACTCAAACACACTCAAAGGCACACACAGACACACTTATCCACATTCATATGAACTGTAATGTTTTCATGACAGTTTGAAAAGGTTGTGGGACTGTCGATAATATAACTGCTAATGATCTACAAGCTGTATGGAGCTCCGCAATTCACACCATGATCTGATCTGTGAGAGTTCTTATGGGCCAAGCAGCTTCTGCAGTTTAATCTTTCTGCTAACTCTTACACCCCTTCCGCCCTGACATTGGGCGATGTTGCTGACAATGTATATACATATACATCGGGACTGTGAGTTAATCCTGGGAATTTATCAGATCTGTTGCTTGTACAGACTCAAATGGTTATTCTCTGCTTGTTTTCCCCCTTCTGTCTCCTATTTGTCGCAAAGCTGAACTTCCGACCCCATATCCTCAAAATCATCAAGACCGCCTACTTCTACCCCCGTAACATCGCCCGTCTCTGCCCCTGCCTCAGCTCATCTGCTACTGAAACCCCCATCCGAGCCTTTGTTCCTCCAGACACGACGATTCTAACGCTCTCCTGGCCGGCCTCCCATCTTCCCCCTCTGTAAAGTTCAGCTCATCCAAAAATCTGCTGCCCCATATCGTACCTCGCACCAAGTCCGGTTCACCCAGCACCCCTGTGCTCGCTGACCTACATTGGGTCCCAGTCTGGTAATGGCTCGATTTTAAAATTCTCATCCTTGTCTTCAACTCCTTCAATTACCTCGTTCCCCTCCCTAACTCTGTAACCTCCTCCAGCCCTACAACCCTCTGAGATCTCTGCCGTCCTGCAATTCTGGCCTCTTGTGCATCGCCGATTTTCATTGCCCAACAATTGGCGGCCGTACCTTCAGCTGCCTCGGCCCCAACTCTGGAATTCCCTCCCTAAACCTCTCCGCCTCTCTCTCCTCCTTGAAGAAACTCCTGAAAACCGACCTCTGACAAGCTTTTGGTCACCTGTCCCAATATCTCCTTATGTGGTTCGGTGTTAAAGTTTTGTCTGACCTACGATCCTGTGAAGCACCTTGGGCCATTTTACTACAGTAAAGGTGCTGTCTAAATGCAAGTTGCTGTTTGTTGGGGATTAAACTAGACAGGTGTACGGTCTCAAGCAATGAAAAAATTATGTCTCTACAAATTGGGAGCCTGCAGGATTATTGGAGCCTAATTGAAAAGGGGCAAGCTTATCTTTTAACACTTTAAACAAAAGCACTGATAAAGGAATGTTTCAAATCTATCACACACTTTACAAGGTGTGTGCGCGCGCTGCCTGCGATATTGCTCATCATCACTAGAAGGCGCTATTTGTGTAAAAACGCATTACTGTTGAAAAGGTCTCACCACACACACGATATCTGTTAAAAGACAGAACTTGCATTTATATAGCGTCTTTCACAACCTCAGGATGTCGCAAAGCACTTTACAGCCAATTAAGCACTTTTCAAAGGTGGTCACTGTTGTAGAAAGCGTGGCAGCCAATTTGTGCAAAGCAAGATCCCACAAGCAGCAATGAGATAATATCCAGATAATCTGCTATTTTGTGATGCTGGTTGAGCGGTAAATTTTAGCCCCACTTCACTGGGAAGAATTCCCCCGTCTCTTCTTTCAAATAGTGGCCGTGGAGTCCTTTACATCCACCTGAGATTGTAGATGGGGCCTGGAGATTGGATACCTCCTGGGTGACAATAGAATGGTGAAAAACACAGGCAATCAGGCTCACCTAAGGGTGGAGGAAGGTTAGATTGCAGGTGAGCAGAATGATAGAATCACAGAATAGTACAGCACAGAAGGAGTCAATTCAGCCCAGCGAGCCTGCACCAGCTCTTTTGAAGAGCAATCCAGTTAGTCCCACTTCCTCGCTCTTTCCCCATATCGCTGCAAATTGTTCCCCTTCCATCACTTATCCAATTCTCTTTCGAAGGCTACTATTGAATCTGTTTCCACTGCCTCATCAGGAAGTGCATTCCAAATCCTAACCACTCGTTGTGTAAAGAAGATTTTCCTCATGTCTCCTCTGGTTCTTTTACCAATCACCTTAAATATGTGCCCTCTGGTTATCGACCCTTCAGCCAGTTTATCTTTATTTACTGGATCTAAACCCTTCATGATTTTAAAGAACTCTATCAAATCTCCAATTAGCCTTGTCTGTTCTAAGGAATAGTTAGAAGTGATTTTGTTTAATCTAGCAGGATGAGCTATTGATGTGTGGGGCTGCTCAATGTGATCGTTACTGTCTGTTACTACATGAAAACAAATCATACTCATTGAAATAAGTGAATCCGATTCACAAAGAAAACACCAGGGCTGAGAGGTTACAACGATCGGGAAGGACTGAACAAGCTGGGGCACTTTGCTCTAGAAAAAAGAAGGCTGAGGGGTGAACTGATAGTGGTCTTTAAAATTATCAAGAGTTATGATAGGGTAGACGTAGAGAAGATGATTCCACTTGTGGGGGAGTCCAGAACTAGGGGTCAAAAATATAATGGGCCAGTAATTACATTCCCAACACGTGAGTATGGATGGTGTACTCACGCGTGTGGCCAGAGGAATTGCCAGATTCCAGCATGCACAGCGCATGCGCGGGAAACTGGCATTTCCTCTCCATCGAACTAATGGGCTAAGAGGTCCAACGTGTGCGCGAAGGACTCTGCGCACATGCGTTCAACTTCCATTGTTTTGACAGATTTGCGCGTGTGCAAGGGCCTGGACTTTTTGGAAATGAAAAAAGGTGAAAGGAGTGGATTCTTGAAGGTAAGTAGTCTATTATTTAAAATTATGACATTTTTTCCACAGCTTCATTGTTTTTAAGGACTGTACAGTAAGGTAAGTTTATTTTTAGACCCGAATTCGTAAAAAAAAAAATCAAAAATTTTATTAATTGGTTTAAATAGTGTTTTAAATTTATTTATAGTTTATTTAATTATTGGGATGTTTTTTAAAATTTTAATTAAAGTTAAACTAGTCTTTTGGGCGCCCGTACTTTTCATGAGTTTGACAGTCTTTACTATCAAACTTATGAATGAGTTTCCCCTCCCCTGATTGGCTGCAGAGTGCTCACCTGATCCCAGCCGGCACATCACACTAACTACACCGCTGGATCAGGTAAGCACAGCGCGCCGACATCGGAACCGGGCCAGGGACAGGAAATGCAAGCAGGCCCGGGCTTCAGATTTCAGCGCGCAGGATGAGTGCAGATCAGGGGCTTGCACGCGCGGCAAGCACCCGATCCTAATTTCTGGCTCAATATATAGCCACTAATAAATCCCATAGGGAGTTCAGGAGAAACTTCTTTATCCAGAGAGTGGTGAGAATGTGGAACTCGTGACCACAAGGAGTAGTTGAGGTGAACAGCATAGACATATTTAAGGGGAAGCTAGAGATGAGGGAGAAAGGAATAGAAGGATATGCTGATAGGATTAGATTAGCTTAGATAGGGTGAGATGAAGAGGGGTGGGAGGACGCTCCTGTGGACCTGTTGGGCCGAATGGGCTTTTTCTGTGCTTTAAATTCTATGTATTGAATAACAACAACAAATTGCATTTATTTAGCGCCTTTAATGTCGTCAAACGTCCCAAGGTGCTTCACAGGGCGTTGACAAACAAAGTTTGATGCCGAGCCACATGAGGAGATATTAGGACAGGTGACCAAAACCTTGATCAAAGTGGTAAGTTATAAGGAGCGACTTACAGCAGGAGAGCGAGGCGGAGAGCTTTAGGAAGGGAATTCCAGAGCTTTGGGCCTCGGCAGCTGAAGGCACGACCACCAATGATGAAGTGATGGAAATCAGGGATACACAAGAGGCGAGAATTGAAGGAGAGCAGATATCTCGGCGGGTTGAAGGGCTGGAGGAGGTTACAAAGATAAGGAAGGGCAAGGCCATGGAGCGATTGGAAAACAAGGAGGAGAATTTTAAAATCGAGGCGTGGATCAAAGGTGAGCCAATGTAGTTCAGCGAGTACAGAGGTGATGGGTGAATGGGATTTGGGGCGATTTATTATACTTGCAGCAGAATTTTGGATGACCTTAAGTATAGGGAGGATGGAAGATGGGAGGCCGGCCTGGAGAGGTTTGGAAGAGTTAAGTCTGGAAATAACAAAGGCATGGATGATGGATTCAGCAGCAGGTGAGATGAGTCGGGGTGGAGACGGGTGATGTTACGGAGGTGGAAGTAGGCGCTCTTGGTAATGGAGTGGATATGTGGTCAGAAGCTCATCACTCTAGCGACTTGAGCACATAAATCTACGCTGTGCAGTGCTGATGGAGTGCTGCACTGTCAGACCTTCTGCCTTTCAGATGAGATGTTAAACCGAGGCCCCGTCTGCCTTCAGGTGGACGTAATAGATCACATGACACTTTTTGAAGACGAGCTGGAGAGTTCTCCCCGGCGTCCGGGCCAATACTTATCCCTTAATCAACATAACAAAAACAGTTTATCTGGTCGTTATCACATTGCTGTGTGTGGGAGCTTGCTGTGCGCAAATTGGCTGCTGTGTTTCCCACATTACAGCAGTGATTACACTTCAAAAGTACTTCATTGATTGTACAGCGCTTTGAGACATCGGGTGGCCGTGAACTTAAGAACATAAGAAATAAGAGCAGGAGTCAGCCATATGGCTCCTCAATAAGATCATGGCTGATCATCGACCTCAAATCCACTTTCCTGCCCGATCTCCATATTCCATGAATCCCCCAGAGTTCAAAAATCTATCTATTTCAGCATTGAATATACTCAAGGACTCAGCATTCACAGCCCTCTGTGGCAGAGAATTTCTCCTCATCTCGGTCTTAAATGACCTGTCCCTTAGCCTGAGACTATGCCCCCTAGTTCTAGACACTCCAGCCAGGGGACACCACCTCTCAGAATCTACCGTGTCAGAATCTTGTATGTTTCAATGAGATCACCTCTCATTCTTCTAAACTCAGAGAGTATAGGCCCGTTCTGCACAATCTCTCATCATAGGACAGCCCTCTCATCCCAGGAATCAATCTAGTGAAAATTGTTGCACCGCCTCTAAGGCAAGTATATCCTTCCTTAGGTAAGGAGACCAAAACTGTGCACAATACTCCAGCTGTGATCTCACCAAGGCCCTGTACAATTGTAGCACGACGTCCTTGCTCTTATAGTCCAACCCCCTTGCATTAAATGACAACTTGCAATTTGCCTTCCATATTGCTTGCTGTACCTGCATGCTGGCTTTCTGTGTTTCTTGCACGAGGACACTGAAATCTCTCTTAACATCTACATTTGAAAGTTTCTCACCATTTAAAAAGTATTATGTTTTTCTATTCTTCCTATCAAAGTGATGAAACCTCATATTTCCCTACATTAAACTCCATCTGCCACCTTACTGCCCACTTACTTAGGCTATCTATATCCCTTTGCAGCCTGTTTGTGTTCTCCTCACAGAGGCGCTACAGAAATGTAAGTCATTCTTTCTTTTACTGCAAAGCAACAAGTGCCCGGGCAGCTCACGGTCTCCACCCATTAGAATTCCCACTGAATGTGAGCACTTTTAATTTTGATTAAAATTAGTTCCTGCATTTTGACGTTGATCAAAAATAAACTGAATGTCTTGTTCTGTAATACAGAACATTGCACTGCCGGAGGGGCAGCACCGGGGAGTGCTGCACTGCCGGAGGGGCAGCACCGGGGAGTGCTGCACTGCCGGATGGACAACACTGGGGAAGTGCTGCACTGCCGGAGGGGAAGTACTGAGGTAGTACTGCAGTGTTGGAGAGGAAGTACTGAGTGAGTGCTGCACTGTCGGAGGGGCAGTACTGAGGGAGTGCTGCACTGTTGGAGGTGCCATGTATCGGGCTGAGACGTTAAACCGAGGCCCCCGTCTGCCCTCTCAGGTGGATGTAATATATCCCACGGTTGCTATTGCAAATAAAAGCAGGGGAGCTACTTCCCGGTGTCCTGGGGCAAATATTTATCCCTCAACCAGCATCACCAAAGGAGAGATTTTCTGGTCATTGTCACATTGCTGTCTGTGGTCACTTGCTGTGCGCAATTTGGCGGCCGTGTTTCCCTACAGTACAACAGTGACTAAGAAGTACTTCATTGGCTGTGAAGCGCTTTGGGAAGTCCGGAAAATAGCTGCAGAAATGTAAGCTCTATCTTTCTCCCGTCAGTGGGCTCCAGCCCCCCGCTTTCGTGTCGCGCTCGGCTGCCCCGAGATCAGAAGGCGCTTACCCCAGACATCACAAGCTGTGCGTCGCACTTCGGTCTAACTGTGGGATCAGCTGACATTTATTTCTACTCCTCAGCTCCATTCTGAAATGTTCTGCAGGATTTGTGCTGATTGCTCTGCTGATTAAGCGGACCACATTCAGCCTGATAAAAGTTGCAGCAAAATATAGAAGAGGTGTAGAGTTTACCGGAAAGACTGAACAGCAAATTCCTGACTAAAATGTCTCAACATCATCAGCAATAATGTTGAACGGACAAAAGGAACATGTATTTTTATAACGCCTTTCATGACCTCAGGATGTCCCATAGCGCTTCACAGTCTTTGAAAGTACAATTAGCATCGACCTTCATGGCTCAGTGGATGGGTGGAACCACGTTGTATGACACCGAATTCAGAGGCCAAGATCCTAGATCCTGGTTCTGGTCTGTGTTAGGTTAAAAGATCTCAACCAGGTGCTTGGGTCAAGGAGTTGGAAATCAGTAACGCTCCCGCTCTTAATCTGTAACCGGTGAATCCCTCTGTTAAACGTGGGTCGAGTGAAGACAGATTCAGGATCACGGGAGCTGCCCTCCATGGTCAGACAGCCCGTTTGTGAGCCAACATGTGTCGAACGACTACCTGGTTTAGGCACCGTGCACTGCAGCACCTGCGGAATTGACCCAACCATCATTCACTTCCTGAAGAGCAGGAGAACACTAATGTAACGAAGATGTACACAGAAACAGGGGGGCTATTGTAGCAGAATATCACGGGAATGGATACGTGTCCAATCGAGTTGAGAATAAGGCTCAGGGGAGGATCTTCTGTGGTTGGTGTGCGTGACATTGGAAACAGAGCCCTCCTGGAGCGTAGCGGGAGTGCTGGAGCAGAATTTCTATCCTCGAGGTTGCTGATGATATTGCATCCATACACAACAGCCCCCATTTGGACATCGAGTGCCAACAATTGGCGACTTGCCTCCGAGAGGTCAGAAAGATTGACTCTGACGCCAATAGAATTGGGTTGGCACAAGACAAGATTGGTCTTCTTGGGTTTTTCTTCAATTCATTCTCGGGATGTGGACGTCGCTGGCAAGGCCGGCATTTATTGCCCATCCCCAGTCACCACTTGAGAAGGTGGTGGTGGGAACCACTGCAGTCAATGTCGGGAAGGTGCTCCCATACTGCCGTTAGGCAGGGAGTGCCGGGATTTTGACCCAGCGATGAAGGAACGGCAGATATATCACCAAGTTGCGATGGTGTGTGTGCGACTTGGAGGGGAACTTGGAGGTAATGGTGTTCCCATGTGCCTGCTGCCCTTGTCCTTCTAGGTTGGGTGAGGTTAAGGAAAATTTTCGAAGCAAAATAGTAAGAGATTTACTCCCGATCTGACCACTTGCTCTTCAGTGATCTGGAAGTGCTCTGGGAGGCAGATGTTCAGAGGTTCCACCAGAGTCAAGGGGCCTCACTGCTTGGAGGTGTAGTGTATGTGCCTTTAAGAGCCCCCTGTGTACTGTAATGCCGGTAATGGCCACTCGGGCTATATAAGCCTGTATATTGTGTTGTATCAGTAAGTTCACCTCCAGACTTTGTTCAGTAAACACCTGTGAAACCAACTCCTGCCTTCAGTGTCTCTATTAACAAACGGATACAACAGTGGTGACGAATTGGAAACGGACTTACCTGCAATTCAGCAGCACCTCAAGGACATCGATTCCTCAGACATTCAAAGTCGAAGAAAAGCAAGAAAAAAAACAAAAAACTGTGGTTTCACGAGCTAGCCGAGCTGGTGGCAGGTACTGCAATAATCCTTCCTGGGCGGGCTGGGGCTCCATCGGCTGTCTCTGTGGCAAGGCCAAGCAGCGAAGGCAGAGGCAAGCAGGAACAGACAGGGGGGAGCACTCGGGAGACGGCCGGTGCTGCAAAGCAGGTCGGCGTTCAGACCTAGCAGAGGGGGGGAAAAGTCCCAGAGAGTCCGGCGGGAACGAGTCTCCACCAGTAAATAAAAAAAATTAAAAACATTTTTAAGAAACGCGGAAAACAGCGTTGTCAGCAGCAGCAGCTGCGGGAAAGCACGGGAAGTGCCATATCTTTTCTGCAGGAAAGAAAGTAAAGCACGGGAAGTGCCATTTTTTTTCCAGGATGCCTAAGGCTGGCAACATTGATGCTTTTGATAACGATATAGAGGGTTGGACCACATATGTGGAAAGAGTGGAGGTATATTGTACAGCAAATGGAATAGAAAATGATAAAAAGGCGTCAGTACTTCTAAATCTAATGGGCGCAAAGACATACGGGCTGTTACGAAACTTAATCACCCCAGCCAAACCAAAGGACAAGAATTTTAAGGTAATTGTTGATACCCTACAGGAGCACTTAAACCCAACACCGCTGCTGATAGCGGATCGATTCAAATTCTTCAAGAGGAATCAGCACAAGAATGAAAGTAAAGCTGATTACCTCACCGAATTAAGAAAGCTATCAAAGCACTGCCAATTCGGGGCAGGACTGGCAGATTCTCTTCGAGACAAATTCGTCTGCGGTCTCCTAAGTGAAGGAACACAGAAAAGGCTGCTTTCTGAGAAAGATTTGACACTGGACAAGGTTTTCAGTATGGCTGTATCATACGAAGCAGCAGCAAGAGGAGCTGCAGAGATACAGTAAAAGACACAGGACTTCGGCACCCATGAAATGACACAGGGTTTCGAGAGATGTTATCACTGCGGCAGATCCACCCATGACCAGAGGAAATGCTGGTTCAAGGACAAAGCATGCAGGCAATGCGGAAAGATTGGACACATTGCACGGGTATGCCGATCTGGACAAAAAAAATCCACAGGCAAGAAAAAAAAATCAATAAAGAAAAGTGCAGAAAGGTACAAATGATGACGGACAGTAGCTCCGAAGACCAGAAGAGTGATAGCGACTCCGGAAACAAGAGACTAAGCTGTCTTAAATTACATAATGTAATTGCCAAAGAAGATTACCAGACCATTTGGGTTACCCTCACGATAGCAGGGTCCCCAGTTAAAATGGAGCTAGATACAGGATCAGCTCTGACCATCATAAATCGACGGGGTTACGAGCGGCTATTTCCGCATATACCTTTAAAAGACAGATCCATTATCTTGAAAACATATACGGGGCAGAAAGTATACCCCAAAGGAAAAATAAGGGTGCCTGTTGTATACAACAGCAAGGAAATACAGAAGTTGTATTTATACGTTCTACAAGATGGTGGTCCACCGCTGTTGGGACGTGAATGGATCAGGAAGATACGTTTAGACAGGCAATCCATTCATGCACTGACGGTGACCAGTAAGAAAAAAATGACGATGACGTCATACCTGAACGATTAAAAGGCATCTTGGCCAACGCCAAGGAAGTGTTTCAAGAGAAACTAGGAACCTTGAAAGGCATCACCGCCTCAATAAAAGTGGAAGATGCGGCAATTCCCAAGTTTTTTAAGGCAAGGCCGGTGCCATATGCTATTCGTCCAGCAGTCGAGGCAGAGCTGGAGAATTTCGAAAAGGCAGGCGTATTATCCAAGATAGATTGGAGCGAGTGGGCAACACCCATCGTCCCGGTCATGAAGAAAACGTTGAATAATGATAAATCTGAAGAACAGAGAAAAATTCGCATCTGTGGAGACTTCAAGGTGACTGTAAACCCGGTCCTTCACACGGTACAGTATCCTCTTCCGAGGATAGAAGATATTTTCACCTCACTATCCGGAGGGAAACGTTTCACCAAAATTGAATTGGCACAGGCATATCTACAGATGGAGGTTGAAGAGGCCTCTAGAAAGTATCTCACGATAAATACACACAAAGGCCTGTACCAGTACAGTCGACTGGTTTTCGGCGTAGCATCAGCTCCAGCTATCTGGCAAAGAGCTATGGAGCAAGTCCTCCAAGGGATTCCGGGGACTCAATGCTACCTAGACGACATCCTTGTAACAGGAGAAAATGACAACGAGCACTTTGCCAATTTGGAGCAGGTGCTCACTAGGCTGAGAGAACGGGGCCTACGAGCAAATCGCCCCAAGTGCGAACTTTTCCAGAAACAAATATCATATTGTGGCCACATAATTAATAAGGAAGGGTTGCATAAGTCACCTGAAAAAATTGAAGCGGTCATAAAAGCCCCAGCACCTGAAAATGTTTCACAATTAAGGTCGTTCCTGGGATTGATAAATTACTATCATAAATTTTTACCGAACTTATCAACTCTTCTGCACCCTCTTAATGAACTGCTACAAACAGGAGTAATTTGGAAATGGAGCGAAGACTGTAAACGTGCCTTCCATAAATGCAAAAACTTAAACACGTCCAAGGAAGTTTTGGCTCATTACAACACATCACTGCCAATCAGACTGGCGTGCGATGCATCCCCTTATGGCGTAGGAGCGGTATTATCGCATAGATTCCCTGATGGCTCGGAACGGCCGATAGCTTTTGCATCACGCTCATTGAACTCAGCTGAGCGTAACTATGCCCAAATCGACAGGGAAGCACTCAGCCTGGTATGGGGAGTGAAGAAATTCAAGCATTACCTACACGGACAAAAATTTACCTTGTTGACTGACCATCAACCCCTCATCTCCATATTCAACCCTAAAAAGGGTGTTCCCATTATGACAGCGCAAAGGGTACAGAGGTGGTCCCTTTTTCTAGGGGCACACCAATATGACATAGAATACAAAGGATCAAAACAGCATGGGAATGCTGATGGTTTATCGCACCTACCATTGCCAACGGTAGAAGAGGCACCTACAGTAGACCCAGTGGAGATGTTCCACTCTACCAAAGTCGAATGTCTACCAGTAACAAATTCTGCCATTGAAAGGGAAACGAGAAATGACCCGAATCTCTCACGAGTCTGCGATTTAACAGTGAAGGGATGGCCAGCACATGGCGAACCACTGTTGCCAGCATTCTCGCAAAGAAGAGAACAGGTGTCAGTGTGCCAAGGAACCTTGATGTGTGGTTCCAGAGTGGTGATTACACCCAAACTCCAGGATAAAGTGCTTGAGGAGCTTCACGAGGGGCATCTGGGTGGAGTGAAAATGAAGAACTTAGCCAGGGCATTTGTATGGTGGCCAGGTATCGATGGAGACATCGAAGAAATGACCAAGAGCTGCCGAGGATGCCAGAAGGTCCAAAACGCTCCACCACAAGCCCCTCTACATCCATGGGAGTGGCCCTCATCTCCATGGCAAAGGGTACACATCGACTTTGCTGGTTCACTTATGGACTCAATGTTCTTAATCGCGGTTGATGCACACTCCAAGTGGCCGGAGGTAATAAAGATGTCCTCCACCACCACGGAAAAAACCATCACAGTATTACGGACCATATTTGCCCGGAATGGTCTGCCTGAACAGATCTGTTCTGATAACGGACCTCAATTTGTGTCCGAAGAATTCAGGAAGTTCTTAAAAAACAATGGGGTTAAGCACTACACGTCTGCCCCATACCATCCCGCCACCAATGGATTGGCTGAAAGGTTTGTCCAGACCTTCAAGAAGGCCATAAAGGCCATGGGTAATGAAGACATAAAACTTCAGCATAAGGTAGATAACTTCTTGTTTGCATACAGGAATGCAACACATATGGTTACAAACTAAACTCCCGCCATGATATTCTTCAATAGAAGCCTAAGATTTGATCAAGCCAAACATCAGAAGGGACGTGGAGAACCGGCAATTTCAAGGCATGAATGAAAGGCCAACTAGAACCTTCCAGATAGGTCAACAAGTTTTGGCCCGGGACTACTGTACCGAGAAATGGCAGCCTGGAACTATTTGCACACGACTAGGACTGCTGATATATACCGTGGACATTGGAGAAAGCATAATAAGGCGCCATGCTGACCAGATCACAGAGTCATCCGAAAAGGGACAACCTACACCACAACTCTATACGCCTAATGATGAAGTAGAGATACCCATAGTATCTACCTCTGATCCGGTGATACTGTAACCAGATGAACCTGACACTGGCATTCAAGCCGAATTAGCCTTGCCAAAAGAACCTACTACACCACCAGAAACTACTACACCACCGAGGCATTATACGGACCGAGTCAGAAAGCCTCCAGAGAGACTGACTTATAATTGATTAACTGCAGCAATGTGTAGATTATTGTTCTTGTAACATGTAATTAATGATTACTTAAAATATTATGTACTGGTTGGCTAAAAGGGGAGGAATTGTAGTGTATGTGCCTTTAAGAGCCCCCTGTGTACTGTAATGCCGGTAATGGCCACTCGGGCTATATAAGACTGTCTATTGTGTTGTATCAGTTAGTTCACCTCCAGACTTTGTTCAGTAAACACCTGTGAAACCAACTCCTGCCTTCAGTGTCTCTATTAACACACGGATACAACAGGAGGCAATGGTGTAAAATGGAGGACAGAGATTTTACAATGTGTGAAATGAGCACAGTGAGCTCATTACAAGGACTGTTGCTGTTTCACCTGTTGTTGAGATCTGTGGGATTTATGTTGGCTATTTCTGCATTAAACATCTGGCAAACTTGAGTTCCTCACATATTTCTGGCTTTTGGCTGCACTTCAGTTGCCCCATAGGAGCAGGTGGAAGCCATTTAGTCCCTCGAACCTGTTCCAGCCGTGCCACAGTGGGCAGCACCCTCGCCTCTGAGTCAGAAATGTTGTGGGGTCAAGACACACTCCAGGTACTTGAGCACAAATATCTAAGCTGAGACTCCAGTACCGAGGGAGTGCTGCAGTGTCGGGGGTGAAGTCTTTCGGATGAGAGATTGAACTAAGGCCTCGTCTACTCTCTCAGCTGGAGGTGAAACATCCTATGGCACTATTTCGAAGAGGAGCATTGGCTGTAAAACGTTTTGGGACATCTGGTGGTCATGAAGTGTGCAATATTACTTTACATAAGAACAGGAGGAAATCCATTCAGACCTCTCGAGCCAGCTGTATAGGAACAGGAGTAGGCCCAATAAGTATCTCAATGCTATAGCATAGGAGCAGGAGTTGGCCCATTCAGTCACTTGAGCTTGTTACATAGAAAAAGGAGGATGTCATAAAGCCCTCTTCAGTCAGTTACATAGGAACATGATTAGGCCATTTAGCCCCTCGAGCGTGTTGCATAGGAACAGGAGTAGGCCATTCAGACACTTGGGCATGCTGCTTAGGAACAGGAGGAGGCCATTCAGGCCCTCGAGTCTGTTGCAAAGGAAGAGGAGGCGGCCATTGAGCCCGTCAAGCCTGTTACATAGGAAAATCAGGAGACCATTCAGCCCGTTGGAACTTTTGCTTAGGTACATGATTAGGCCATTAATCCCCTCGAGCCTGTTGCATAGGAACAGGAGGAGGGCATTCAGCCCTTTGAAACTGTTGCATAGGAACAGGAGGATGGCCATTCAGCTCCTCAAGCCTATAACGTGGAAACAGGTAGTGATTGATCAATCACTTGAGCCCGTTGCATAGGAACAGGAGGAGGACCATTCAGTCCCTCTCGAGCCTGTTATATAGGGCTCTTGCAGCCCCTCGGTCATGTTACACAGGAACGGGAGGAGGCCATTAAGCCCCTTGAGCCTGTTGCATAGGAACAGGAGTAGGCCAATCATCCAATTGAGACTGTTACATAGGAAAAGGAGGAGGCCATTCAGTCCCTCGAGACTGTTAAAAAGGAACAGGAGGAGGCCATTCATCCGCTGGAGCCTGTTACGTTGGAAAAGCAGGATACTGTTGAGATACCGCGGCAAACGTGGGAGTCGAGACCAGAGTTGATGGAACACAACTGCTTTAATTTACATCATGGCAAAAACAAGTGCTTAAAAAGCCCGCTGAAATAAAGAATAGATTTGCCTTTCTAATCTAGGCTTTATTAACTTTAAAAACACAGTAGCACATCTTTCAACACCAGTCTCCAACAATGACTAGAGAGAACTGAATTTAAGATGGCCACCACAAATCACCTGACATCCACTCCCAATGAGTTTACAACATATATCTCAAGGTAGAAACAAACAACCAATTACAATACTTCTTACTAATACAGAGAACAACCACCCCATTCACCAATCACAATACTTCTTATTAAACATAGGAAATAATCACCACATTCACCCCTCCTTTTAAAACATGCTCCAACCTAAATAACCTTTACAATTTATAATTAATTTATTTACAACTAAAATACAAATATAATATTTCAATAACTTTAAAACATTACTATCAATTTAAAAGTCCATTTTCAATCGGTCGACCGGATATCTTGTTCGTGTCGACCTTCTTAACCTTGGTGAAATTCCTTGCCCTCCCACACCCGGAGGCACCGAAGTATCTTCTGCAGACAGGCTATCCATATCCCGATTATCAACGGTTTCCGGATTGGAAATCCCATCAGGAAGTAAACTAGGATGGTCATGAAAATCCATCAAAGGCTGACTAATAGAAGTACAATTATCTGCAATAGGATTGGAAACATTCGTAGTATCTATAACAACATCCACATTATCTGAATCATGACTATTATTAGTATCCTCGGAAGAGGGCTGGCCACCACAAGGAGCCAAGTCTTTAATTGAAACAGAACTTTCTTTCCCATCTTGGAATCGAATATGAGCATATTGGGAATTTGCCTCCAACAGCTCCACCTCCTCCACTAAAGGATCATATTTTGACAATCTAACATGGCGTCGAAGCAACACAGGTCCCTGCATAGTAAGCCATGAAGGTACCGAATATCCCGTAGTAGATCTCTGTGGGTAATTAAAGAGCCTTTCATGGGGGGTCGCATTAGTAGCCGTTGAAAGCAATGATCTAATGGAATGCAGGGCATCAGGCAGTACCATTTCCCACTGTGTATTCTTAAGATTCCGGGATGTCAAAGCCAACATAACTGCCTTCCAGATCACCCCATTGTATCGTTCACACTGTCCATTACCCTGGGGGTTATACGGGGTAGTTCTACTAGTAGAAATTCCCCGACTCTGAAGGTATTCCTTCAACTGGGAAGACATAAAAGAACTTCCCTGATCCGAATGGATATACGCAGGCATCCCAAAGATGACAAAAAGTTGAGTCAGACATTTGATAACTGTAGCAGCTGATACATCTGTGCAAGGAAAAGCAAAAGGAAACCTTGAAAACTCATCCACAACAGTAAATATGTATCGATTTTGAGTCGTTGAAGGAAGAGGCCCCTTAAAATCAACGCTCAAACGTTCAAAAGGAGAAGTAGCCTTTATAAGATGAGCTCGTTGAGGCTTAAAGAAATTCGGTTTACACTGAGCACAGATAGAACATGATGAAGTCATCTGCTTGACGTCTTCAACTGAAAAGGGCAAATTCTTACTGCGTATGAAGTGTATCATCCTCGTAACCCCAGGATGACATACAGCATTGTGAAGATTAATAAGCGTATCTCCGTGAATCACAGAACAATAAGCCCTCGACAGTGCATCAGCAGCAACATTATCCTTCCCCGGACGATAAACTATATCAAAATGGTAACATGCCAACTCAATCCTCCACCTCATTATTTTATCATTTTTAATCTTTCCAAAATGTTTAACATCAAACATAAAGGACACAGATTTTTGATCGGTTGCCAACGTGAAATGTCGCTCCGATAAATAATGTCTCCATTTACGCAGTGCTTCTACTATTGCATATGCCTCTTTCTCTATTGAAGAATGCCTTTTTTCACTATTGTTCAAAGTACGTGAGAAAAAGGCCACAGGTCTTCCATTTTGGTTCAGAGTAGCCCCAATTGCAAAATCAGAAGCATCCATCTCAATCACAAAGGAAACCTGCTCATCAATAGAATGCACAACTGCTCCTCGGATATCCTTTTTAAATTTATCAAAACATGTCCTGGCCTCCCATGATAGAGGATATGTCGTAACCCGTATAAGGGGCCGGATCTTCTGCGAAAAGTTTGCAATCCAATTAGAATAGTGAGAAAACAGTCCAACAACTCGTTGCAAAGCCTTAGAATTAGTAGGATAAGATAAATCGATCAATGGTCGCAGACGTTCTGGATCTGGTTTAATCTTATTTCCCGAGATAATATACCTCAGTAGATTTACCTCAGTAGTCGAAAAGATACACTTCTCTTTATTAAAAGTGAAACCAACTTTTTCCGCAGCTTGAAGGAATCTTTCTAAATTAGAATCATGCTCCACCCTTGATTTACCACACACCGTGATATCATCTAAATATGATAAGGTGTCAGAGAGAGAGTTATCACTTATAAAAGCATCCATTGCCCGTTGAAAACAAGCAACACCATTAGTAACACTAAATGGTATTCGGCAAAACTGATACAGCTTTCCACCAGCCTCAAAGGCTGTATATGGTTGATCCCTCTTAGCAATAGGAATCTGATGATAAGCACTCTTTAAATCAATAGTGCTAAAAAACTTATACTGAGATACTTTGTTGATAAGCTCATCAATCTTAGGCAAAGGGTACGCATCTAATTGAGTATACCTATTAATAGTTTGAGAGTAGTCTATCACCATTCGTTTCTTATGCCTCTCGTTAGTGGTGACAACTACCTGAGCCCGCCAAGGCGAACAACTAGGTTCAATGATTCCTTCCAATAAAAGACGTTGGACTTCAGAATTAATAAATTCTCTATCCTGACTGCTATACCTTCTTGACTTGGTAGCAATTGGCTTACATTCCGGCATCAAATTGGAAAAAAGTGATAATGGAGAAATGGATAAAGAGGTTAATCCACAAATGGATAAGGGTGGCTTAGTCCCTCCAAACGAAAGACTAAGACTCTCGTGTAATTTAAGCACATCATGACCAATCAAAATATCCGCACAAAGATTAGGCAAAACAGATAGGCGTATATCAGTATACGTATTACCTAGAAGAATCAATTTCACAAGGCAACAACCAGCTACTTGTGAAGTAAGGGTCGTCTGAGCCATACACACCTGATAAGTAACAGGCAAGATTTTCAAACACTTTTCCTTCACAAACTGAAGACTTATAAAACTCTCGGTACTGCCCGTATCTATGAGAGCCTTCACTTCTAACCCATTAACTTGGGCCATAACTATAGCTTTGTTTAGGCCATGAGCAAATGCAGCAGAAATTGATGCAATAAACGCCGTCTCTCCGGGTTGAATAGTCACAGAAGAGGAGGTAATTGAACCTAATGATTTACAAACACGTGCATAATGACCTCTCTTGCCGCATTTACTACATACAGCCTCCCGGGCAGGACACTTCAAACGAGGATGCCGGACGTTCCCACAAAAATAACACTTCTGAATCCTAGAGGCAACAGCCGCCAAAGTAAAAGGTGGAGCTGTTGGAGTAGAAACCATTTCAGAATCTAGTAAACCACTCCCATTAAGTCCACCTAATTCCTTTTCGTCCGGAACTGCCGAAACCACAGTCACAGGCTGATTAGAAAGAGCATAAGAATCCGAACTTCTCTGAGCCATATCCAATGTAGAAGCTTGCTCAAAAGCACTCTTGAGATCCAAAGTCTTATTTTCTAACAACCGCTGACGAATTGATCTAGACAGTAGTCCATTAATAAAAGCATCCCGTACCGATTCTTCCTTATATTCTTCGGCCGTCACAGCTTTATAATTACATTTAGCACCAAGGTGCCGAAGTGCTTGTAAATAAGTATCCAAAGATTCTCCCACCTGCTGCCTACGGGCAGATAGAAGGTAACGTGCAAATACCTCATTCTTTGGTTTAACAAAAATCTTCTCCAATGTAGAAATAGCCAATTCGTAAGTTTTACTGTCCAAAATATACTTATACACATCCGGAGCAATGTAGTTGATCAGCATATTCAGCTTATTCAGAGACTCTTGTTCCAACACACCCAAAAAGTTTGTAAATGTACAATACCAATGTTTCCATTTATCATCCACTCCTGCAGAATTAGGGTCAGCATTGAATCGTTCCGGTTGAAGATATCGCTCCATTCTGATACAAAGTTAATAAATTGAAATAAAGAATAGATTTGCCTTTCTAATCTAGGCTTTATTAACTTTAAAAACCCAGGAGCACATCTTTCAACACCAGTCTCCAACAATGACCAGAAAGAACTGAATTTAAGATGGCCACCACAAATCACCTGACATCCACTACCAATGAGTTTACAACATATATCTCAAGGTAGAAACAAACAACCAATTACAATACTTCTTACTAATACAGAGAACAACCACCCCATTCACCAATCACAATACGTCTTATTAAACATAGGAAATAATCACCACACCCGCGCAACCACTTAAATACTCCCCAGAGAGGAAGTGCTCCCGGCAGCCTGTCCCTGCAGGAAACAAGTTGCCAGAGGAAAGGGCCCACGGCTGGGGGCTGCTGCAGCCGGCAGTGCGCCTGTGTGAACTGTCTGTGCCGCCGTGAGCGGATTATATCCAATGGTGGCATGTTGCCACAGAGCTCCCCCCAGAAATCGCTTAGGAGGAGTGGACGAGTCGTGATGGTGGTCTAATGGTTCTGCCGGAGCAGCTCTGAGTGGCCGCCTGTCTAGTTGGTGGGGCCGGGCAGTTCGCCGCCGGCTGTGCTAGCTTGCTGGCGGGACGGCCTCTAGTTGGAGGTCGGGCCACGGGGACCTGTTCCCCTGGTTCTGTGTGTGCTGGTTTGAGTCGGTCGATGGAGACCGTTTTGACCTTGTCGCCGAGTCGCAGCTTGAAGACCTTGTCCCCGGTTTGTAGTACCTCGTACGGTTCATCATACGGGCGTCGCAGGGGTCCGCGGTGTGCGTCGTGTCGCACGAAGCCGAAGCGTGCCTGCTGTGAGTTTGGTGGAACATGAGGTGCGAGTTCGCCGTTTCGGTTGACCGGAAGTGGGGCGAACTGTTGAGTGGAAGAGAAAGAGTTGAGCCGCTGCTGTTTGGCCGACCAAGGCGTGTTAGCCTCCAGGAGGAATTTGCCCGGTACGCACAGTGGTTGTCCGTAGACTAACTCCGCTGCTGAGGACTGGAGGTCTTCCTTGACCGTGGTGCGTAGGCCTAGTAGCACCCATGGTAGGTGGTCAGTCCAGCTACTGTCCTGCAGGCTGGTGCAGAGTGAGGCCTTGAGTGACCTATGGAAGCGTTCACACAGCCCGTTGGCCTGCGGGTGGTACGCCGTGGTTCGGTGCAGCATCACCCCGAGGTTGCGTGCTGTGGCCGTCCAGAGTTCGGAGGTGAACTGGGCACCTCTATCAGAGGTTATATCGGCCGGTACGCCGAACCTCGTGACCCAGGTGTTAACAAACGCCCTGGCGATGCCGGCTGTGGTGGTGGAGGTCAACGGCACTGCCTCAGGACAGCGTGTGTAGCGGTCGACCATCGTGAGAAGATAAGTTTGGCATTGCGATGGCAGCAGAGGACCGACGATGTCGACGTGTACGTGGTCGAAGGTATGGCTGGGTACCTCGAAGTCTCCCAGGGGTGCTTTTGTGTGCAGCTGCACCTTAGCCCATTGGCAGGCGAGGCAGGAATTGGCCCAAGTCCGAACATCTTTGCTGAGGCCACGCCAGACGAAGCGCTGGGAGAGGAGTTTAACAGATTCGCGGGAACCCGGATGGGAGAGCCTGTGGAGCGCGTCGAAGATGCGGCGGCGCCAGGTTGCAGGGACGACCGGCCTGGGTTTGCCGAGTGAGACGTCGCAAGTGACTGCCATGGCTTCGGGCCCATGCGCGACCTTGGCTAGGCGTAGACCTGGCAGGCTGGTAGCTGCCGAGAGGAGGTCTGGTTCCGTGAGCTGGGCCGCTGCTAGTTGCGCGTAGTCGACCGCTTGGTGATTCGCGCAGATGGCGGGACGGGACAGGCAGTTGGCGACAACATTGTGTCTACCGGAGACATGCTGGATGTCCATGGTAAACTCGGACACGGCCGCGAGCTGGCGTTGCTGCCTAGCGGACCAAGGGTCGGTGTTCTTGGCCATCGCGTATGTGAGCGGCTTGTGGTCCACGTACGCGGTAAAGGAGCGGCCCTCCAAGAGGAACCTGAAATGGCGGACCGACAGGTGGAGCGCGAGGAGCTCGCGGTCGAAAGTAGAGTATTTGACCTCCGGGGGGCGCAATTACGGCTGTAGAAGGCAAGTGGCTGCCACGCGCCATTGACCCACTGCTCAAGCACAGCTCCGACCACATGGTCGGAGGCATCAGTGGTGAGTGCATTGGCGAGCGCGTTTTTGGTGGCGTCGAACGCGGCTGACATGTCAGCGGTCCAGACTACGGCCATCTTGCCGGATTTACCTCGAAGGGAATCGTATAGGGGCTTCATGAGTGCTGCAGCTCTGGGGATGAACCTGTTGTAAAAGTTCACCATCCCGAGGAACTCCTGGAGGCCCTTGATGGTTTTAGGGCGGGGGAATTGCTGGACGGCCTGCACCTTGTTGGGCAGGGTGACGGCCCCAGCAGGGTTGATGTGGTGGCCGAGATAATTGATCTCGGCTAGGCCGAATTGGCACTTCACCGGGCTGAGGATAAGCCCATGTTGGGCTAGGCGCCCAAACAAGATGCGAAGGTGTTCGAAGTATTTCTGTTTGGAGGAGCTGGCCACAAGAATGTCGTCTAGATAGATGAATATAAAGGTCAGGTCCCGGAGGACTGAGTCCATAAGGCGCTGGAAAGCCTGGGCTGCATTCTTGAGGCCAAAGGGCATCCTCAGGAACTCGAACAGGCCGAATGGGGTGATGATGGCCGTTTTGGGGATGTCCGCGGGGTGTATGGGGACTTGATGATAACCGCGCACCAGGTCGACCTTGTCCGGCCAGCCGGGCCGAGAAGTCCTGGATGTGCGGCACCGGGTATCGGTCGGGGGTGGTGGCATCGTTGAGGCAGCGGTAGTCCCCACAGGGGCGCCAGCCTCTGCCAGGCTTGGGGGCGATGTGGAGGGGCAAGGCCCAAGGGCAGCTGGAGCAGCGGATGATGCCGAGTTGCTCCATGGTGGTGAACTCGGCCCGCGCGATTTCCAGCTTGGCCGGGTCGAGTCTGCGGGATTGGGCAGAGACCGGGGGGCTGGTGGTGGGGATATAGTGCTCCACACCATGTTTGGCGACTTTGGCCAAAAAGGTCGGGTTAGTGAGGGCGGGAAACTCGGCTAGTAGTGCCGAGTAGTCATCCGTGGCTCTGGCGAGGCAGTAGGTCGTCAGGCCGGCTGAACGGGCCGGGGTGACTGTGCCAGGGATGGGGGCCATAGTGTTGATGTCGACGAGGCGGTGCCTCGGAATGTAGACAAGGAGGCCGTGGGCACATAGGAAGTCGGCGCCGATGAGTGGGCAGAGGACCTTGGCTGTGAGGAACTCCCAGCGGTAGCAGCGGCCTGCAAGGTCGAGCGTGACCATGTGGGTGCCGTATGTGCGGATGTCAGAGCCATTGGCTGCAGCCAGCGTGACGCCCCGTGCACCGCGTTGGATTTCGAGGGCGGAGGCGGGGGTGATGCTGTGCTGGGCTCCTGTGTCGCACAGGAATCGGCTGTTGGTGTTGTCGTCGGTGACGTACAGCAGGGGCTCCTTTTGCCCCGCGGCCATCATGGGTGCCGGTGCGGGGTAGGGTTTGAAAGTGCACGGTGGTGTGCAACGTTGGGCCCTAGTGCCAAAACGGGTGTGGTAGTAGCAGTGACCCGGAGTGGAAGGGCGGTCAGGCCTAGTGAGCCGGGGGAACCACGTGGTCATTGCCGTGAGGTCGGGCGCGACGTCACGGGTGGTCTACGCAGAGAGCAGCCGGTCGGCCTTTTCGGCTATCTCGTTCATGTCCATGGAGCCAGACTCCACAATGAGCGGGCGGATGCTGGCGGGGAGCTGCCGAATGAAAAGCATACGAATGAGGGCGCCGGGTGTTTTGTCGTCCGAGAGGGACAGCATGTGGGAAAATAGGTCTGATGGTGAAGCGTCACCAAGGCCTGGGATGTCGAGGAGTTGGCAGTTGCGCTGGTAGGAGGACGCCTGAAATTTTTAAGGAGCGCGGCCTTCAGATGTTCGTACTTGCCTTTCTCTGGTGGATCCTGCAGCGCTGCACAAATCTTAGGGACTGTGGCGCAGGTGAGAGAGGCGACGAGGTAGTCATACTTCGTGGCGTCGACTGTAATGCTTCTCAGCCGGAATCTGGACTCGGCTTGAACGAACCAGGCCTCGGCCAGGTTCTCCCAAAAGTCCGGTGGTTTAACCGTGACTGCGTTTGTATCTGCCATGCTAGCTTAGGATTCGTCCTGAGCGTCGGGGTCACTAGTGTTGAGATACCGCGGCAAACGTGGGAGTCGAGACCAGAGTTGATGGAACACAACTGCTTTAATTTACATCATGGCAAAAACAAGTGCTTAAAAAGCCCGCGCAACCACTTAAATACTCCCCAGACAGGAAGTGCTCCCGGCAGCCTGTCCCTGCGGGAAACAAGTTGCCAGAGGAAAGGGCCCACGGCTGGGGGCGGCTGCTGCCGGCAGTGCGCCTGCGTAAATTGCCCGTGCCACCTTGAGCGGATTATGTCCAATGGTGGCGTGTCGCCACAATACCATTCAGCCACTTGAAACTTTTGCATAGGAATATGATTAGGCCATTCAGCCCCTCGAGCCTGTGGCATAGGTACAGGTGGAGGGCATTCAGCCCCTCGAGACTGTTACAAATGAACAGGAGGACATCATACTGCCACTCGAATCTGTTATGAATTAAAAGGAGGAGGCCAATCAGCTGCAGGAGCCTATTGCTTAGGAATAAGAAAATGCTATCCAGCCTATTCAGGCTGTTACATAGGAACAGGAGGAAGCGATTCCACCACTGGAGCCTGTAACATATGAACAGGAGGAGGCCATTCAGCCACTGGAGCCTGTAACATAGGAACAGGAGGAGGCCATTCTGCCATTTGAGCCTGTTGCATAGGAAGAGGAGGAGGGCCATTCAGCACCTCGAGCCACTTACATGGGAAAGGGAGTAGAACAATTATCCATTTGAGCCTGCTACATATGAATAGGAACATGCCATTCAGTCATGCGAGGCTGCTACATGGGAACAAGAGGACGCCATTCAACTCTTCGAGACTGTTACAGAGTAAAATGAGGAGATCATTCAGCTTATCAAGACTGTAACACAGGAACGTGGTTGGCCAATCACCCCCTCTAGCTGTTACAAAGGAACAGGAGGAGACCATCCTGCGTGTTGAAATTGCTATAAAGGAAGAAGAGGAGGCCATTCAGCCCCTCGGGCTTTTTGCATAGGAACAGGAGGTGACCATTTAGTTCAGCGAGCCTGTTACATAGGAACAGGAGTAGGCCATTCATCCCCTCGAGCTTTTTGCATAGGAACAGGAGGTGACCATTTAGTTCATCAAGCCTGTTACATAGGAACAGGAGTAGGCCATTCATCCCCTCGAGCTTGTTACATAGGACCAAGAGGAGGACTTTCAGCCCCTCGAGCCTGTGTTTCACAGGAACAGGATGAGGCCATTCACCCCTCGAGCCTGTTACATAGGACCAATAGGAGGACCTTCAGCCCCTCGAGCCTATATTTCACAGGAACAGAAGGAGGCCATTCAGCCCCTTGAGCCTGTTGCATTGGATCAGGAGTAGGCCAATCATCCCATTGAGCCTGTTACATAGGAAAAGGAGGAGGCCATTCAGTCCCTCGAGACTGTTACAAAGGAACAGGAGGAGACCATACTGCCGCTCGAACCTTTTATGAAGGAACAGGAGGAGGTCATTCAGTCACTGGAGCCTGTTGCTTATGAATTGGAAAAGGCTATTCCTCCCCAACAGGCTGCTACATAGGAACAGGAGGATGCCATTCAGCCCCGTGAGCTGGTTACATAGGAACAGGAGGTGGCCATTTAGCCCATGGAGCCTGTAACATAGGAACAGGAGGAGGTCATTTAGCCCCTCAAGACAGTTACATAGGAAAAACTAGAGTCCATTCGGCCACCTGAATCTGTTGCATGATTAGGCCATTCAGCCCCTCGAGCCCGTGGCATAGGAACAGGAAGAGGACATTCAGCCCCTTGAGACTGTTACATAGGAACAGGAAAAGGCCATCCTGCCTATTGAGATTGCTATAAAGGAAAATGAGGAGGCCATTCAGCCCTCGAGCCTTTTGAATAGGAACATAATTTTTCTCTTCAGCCCCTTGAGCCAGTTATTTAGTAAAAGGAGGAGGCATTTCAGCCCCTCAAGCCTATTACATAGGAAAAGGACGAGGCCATTAATCCTCTAAAGGTAGTTATATAGAAACAGGAGTTGGCCCATTAAGCATCTCGAGCCTGTTGCACAGGAACAGGAGGGGGCCCATTCTGTCCCTCGAGCCTGTTACATAGGAACAGGAGGAGGCCGAATCAGCCTTCTCAAGCCTGTTACATAGGAATAGGAGGAAGCCATGAAGTCTCTCGAGCCAGTTGTATAGGACCAGGAGTAGGACCACTAAGCATCTTGAGCCTGCAGCTTAGGAACTGGAGAAGGTAGACTCAGGCCCTCGAGCATGTTGCTCAGAACAGGAGTTGCCCCATTCAGTCCCTCGAGACAGATACATAGAATAAGGAGGATGCCATAACCCCCTTGAGCCAGTTCCATAGGAATATGATTGGGCCATTTAGACCCTCGAGCCTGTTGCATAGGAACAAGAGGTGACCATTTAGTTGATCGAGCCTGATAGATATGAACAGGAATAAGATAGGAACAGGAGTAGGCCAATCAGCCCCTTGGGCGTGTTCCATAGGAACAGGAGCAGTTTGTTCAGCCCCTCAAGCCTGTTACATAGGAAAAGCAGGAGGCCATTCACCCCCTTGAAAATGTTGCATAGGAACATGATTAGGCAATTCAGTCCCTCGAGCCTGTTGCATAGGAACAGGAGGAGGCCATTCACCCCCTCGACCCTGTTACATAGGAAAAGGGGGAGGACATTCAGCCCCTTTAAACTGTTGCATAGGAACTGGAGGAGGCAAATCAGGCACCCGAGCCTGTGACATAGGGACAGGAGAAAGCCATTTAACCCCTCGAGCCATTTAGTTAGGTACAGGAGGAGGCCATTCACAGAATCACAGAAACCCCACAGTGCAGATAGAGGCCATTTCGGCCCATCGAGCCTGCACTGACACATATCCCACCCGATCCCCGTAACCCCTACACCAACACATATCCCACCCTAGCCCCGTAACCCCATGTATTTAATCCACCTAACACTAAGGGTCAATTTATCATAGCCAATCAACCTAACCCGCACATCTTTGGACTGTGGGAGGAAACCGGAGCACCCGGAAAAAACCCACGCAAACACGGGGAGAATGTGCAAACTCCACACAGACAGTCGCCTGAGGCCGGATTCGAACCCGGGTTCCTGGCGCTGAGAGGCAACAGTGCTAACCACTATGCCACCGTGCTGCATTGAGCCCCTTGAACCTGTCATATTCAAGAGGAGGCCATTCAGACCTTCGAGCCTGTTGCATAGGAATAGGATTAGGGCATTTATCAACTTGAGCCTGTTAACTAGGCACAGTAGGAGGCCATTGCGCCCCGAGTCTGTTACATAGTAAAAGGAGGAGGCCATTCAGTCCATCAAGACTGTTTTAAAGGAACAGGAAGCCATTCAGCCTTGGAGCCTGTTGATTAGTAATAGGAAAATGCCACTCAGCCCATCCAAGCTGTTACATAAGAACAAGAGGAGGCCATTCAGCCCCTAAAGGCAGTTACATAGGAACAGGAGGTGGCCATTTAGCCCATGGAGCCTATAACATAGCAACAGGAGGAGACCATGCTGCCTCTTGAGCCTGTTGCATAGGAACAGCAGGAGGCCCTTTCAGCACCTCGAGCATCTTACATGGGAAAAGGAGATGGCCATTTATCCCAGGTGCATTTGAACAGGAACAGGCCATTCAGTCACGCGAGGCTGCAACATGGGAACAAGAGGAGGCCATTCAGCACTTCCAAATTGTTGCAGAGGAAATGGAGGAGACCATCTAGCTTCCAAAGGCTGTAACATAGGAACAGGGGAATGCCTTTCACCCCCTCGAGCCTGTTACATAGATACAGGAGAAGGCCATTCTGCCTTTCGGGCTGTTGCATAGGTAAATGACTAGACCATTCAGCCCCTCGAGCCAGTTATGTAGAAAAAGGTGGAGGCTATTCAGCCCCTCGAGCCTGCTATATAGTTACAGAAGGAGGCCAGATAGCCACTTGAGCCTGTTGCATAGGAACAGGAGGAGGACCATTCAGCTCCTCGAGCCTGAAACTTAGGAACAGGAGGCAGTTGTTCACTCACTCGAGCTGGTTGCATAGGATCAGTAATAGGGTCAGTCAGCACCTTGAGCCAGTTACTTAGAAACAGGAGGAGCCCAATCAGTCCACTTGAGGCTTTTACATAGGAACATGACACAAGACTTTTTCAAAGGACCAAGGGGATGCCAATCGTCCCCTCGAGCTTGTTGCATCGGAACAGGAGGAGGCCCGTTCAGCCCCTCGAGCCTTTTACATAGGACCAAGAGGAGGCCATTCAGTCCCTAGAACCTGTTGCGTAGGAACAGGAGGAGGCTCATTCAGCCCCTTGAGTTTCATACATAGGAACAGGAGTAGGACATTTAATCCCTTGAGCCAGGTACATATGAACAGGGAAAGGCCATTCTGCCACACAATGCTGTTACATGGGAACAAGAGGAGACAGATTTCGAAACTGAGCGGAAGCAGCGGTAACGTAGGCAGAGGAGGCAGCATGAAGGAAGCTGAGCGGCGATTCCAGAAATACACCAGGAATGATGTCACAGGAAGCTGGTAACTGATTGGTTGATAAAGGTCACACAGTTTTTTTTCCTCCAAGTTAGGGGACGCGGTTAAATATCGGGATAGGGATAAAGTCGGATCTTGGAGATTAGTAACCCTTAATACTCCATGAAAGTAGTATATTTTAATACTTTTTAAATTAGTAACTGGTAATACTATATTAAATTAGTCACTGTTGATATTATATTTTTTTAATAACTTGGATTATGTACATCTTAGTCTTAATTTTCTGTAAAGTTAGTTACTAGTCCAATAAACAAAGCCATGGAAGTGCAGCTCGATCCCGTGGAATGCACATCCTGTGATATGTGGGAACTCCAGGATGCTTCCTGTGTCCTGGACAACCATGTTTGCAGGAGGTGTCATCAGCTGGAGGAGCTCAAGCTTCGGGTTTAAGAGCTTCAACAGCAGCAGGCATCACTGTGGTGCATCCGCGAGACAGAGAAATACATGGATAGCACATTTCAGGAGGTGGTCACCCCACAGCTAAGGACTGTGCAGGCAGAGAGCGAATGGGTGACCGCCAGACAGAAGAGGAGAACTTGGCAGGTAGTGCAGGAATCACCTGAGTGCATCTTGCTCTCCAACCAGTATTCTGTTCTGAGTACTGGTGTGTGTGACGGTTCCTCTGGGGAGTACAGCCACAGCCAAGTCTACTGTGCCATGGTTGGCTCAGCTGTACAGGGAGGGAGGACGAAGATAGGGAAAGCAATACTGGTAGTGGATTCGATAGTCAGGGCAGCAGACAAGCGTTCCTGCGGTCGCAGACGTGACTCCAGGATGGTATGTTGCCTCACTGGTGCCAGGGTTAAGGATGTCACTGAACAGCTGCAGAACATTCTGAGCGGGGAGGGTGAACAGTCAGAGGTTGTGGTCAATGTCGGTACCAACGACATAGGTGGAAAGAGGGATGAGGTGATGCAGGCAGATTTCAGGCAGCTAGGAAAGAGATTAAAAAGCAGGACCTCAAAGGTAGTTATCTCTGGAATACTACCGGGGCTACGCCGAGTGACTGTAGAAATAGGAGAATAGAGCAGATGTATGCGTGGCTGGTGAAGTGGTGCAGGACGGAGGGCTTCAGATTCCTGGAGCATTGGGGCTGGTTCTAGGGGAGGTGCGACCTGTACAGGCCGGACTAGTGGCACCTCAACAGAGTTGGTTCCAATACCCTCGCGGGGAGGTTTGCTGGTGCTGTTGGAGAGGGTTTAAACTAAGTTAGCAGGGGGATGGGCACCAGGGTGTCGCATTAGAAAGGGGAAACAAAGGGCAGAAAGGATTGGGAGAGACAGATAACACCAAATGAAGAAACAGTAAGGCATTAAGTGGGGTCAGACTAAGAGAGAACACAGGATGGACTAAGATAGGTTTACAGTGTATGCATGTAAACGCACGAAGCATAGTAAACAAGGTTGTGGAACTGCAGGAAGAAATAACCGAATGGGAAATTGATGTCGTGCCAATAACGGAATCTTGGTTCAAAAAACGGCAGGATTAGGTATTAAACATTCCTGTGTTTAAGGTTTTCAGAAAGAAAGATACAGAAAGATAGGAGGTGGTGTGTCAGTATTGTTTGAGGAGAATGTTACAATGCTGGAGAGAGAGGATGTCCTGGAGGGGTCAAGGACAGAATCTATATGGCTACAGTTAAGAAATTATATAGGTGCCATTAAACTACTAGGTGTTTTCTATAACCCACCACAAAGTGTGACAACTATGAAGGAGCAAAATTGCAGAAAAATTACAGAGAGCTGCAAGAACTATGGAGTAGTGATAATGGGCGACTTCAACTATCCTAATATAGACTGGGCTAGTAATGGTCCAAATGGCAGAGACGGGGAAGAATTTCTGAAGTTTGTTCAGGAGAACTTCCTTGATCAGTATGTTTCTGGCCCACCGAGGAAGGAGGCATTGCTGGATCTGGTTCTGGGGAATGAAGTAGGTCAGTGGAGCAAGTGTCAGAGCAGAAGAGGAGGGGTGGGACTGATTAGCGACTACATAAAATACCAATGCATGTAGGCAGAGGGTATGGCTTAGGTGCTATATGAGTACTTTGCATCGGTCTTCACCAAGGAAGAAGATGCTGCCTTAGACAGAGTGACCGATGAGGTAGAGGAGATACTGGATGACATAAAAATGGTAAAGAAGAGGTGCTACAAAGGCTGGCTATAATTAACGTAGACCAGTTGGGATGCATCCTAGGACACTGAAGTATGTGAAGGAAGAAATCGCGGAGGTACTGGACATAATCTTCCAATCCTCCTTAGAAATGGGTGTGGTACCGGAGGACTGGAGAATTGCAAATGTTACACCC
This sequence comes from Somniosus microcephalus, assembly GCF_052327205.1. NCBI lineage: Eukaryota > Metazoa > Chordata > Chondrichthyes > Squaliformes > Somniosidae > Somniosus > Somniosus microcephalus. The sequence continues at coordinate 35,869,718 of NC_141016.1, forward strand.
TTATTCAAAAAAGGATGTAAAGATAAACCCAGCAACTACAGGCCAGTCAGTTTAACCTCGCATGTCGGGAAGCTTTTAGAAACAATAATCAGGGACAAAATTAACAGTCACTTCGACAAGTGTGAATTAATTAAGGAAAGCCAGCATGGATTTGTTAAAGGCAGATCGTGTTTAGCCAACTTGAACGAATTTTTTGATCAGGTAACAGAGGGTTGTTGAGGGCAATGTGGTTGACGTGGTGTACATGGATTTCCAAAAGGCATTCAACAGCATGCCACATAATAGGCTTGCCAGCAAAGTTGAAGCCCATGAAATAAAAGGGACAGTGGCAGCATAGATACTGAATTGGCTGAGTGACAGGAAACAGAGAGTAGTGGTGAACGGTTGTTTTGCAGCTTGGATGAAACTATGCAGTGATGTTCCCCAGGAATCAGTTCCAGGACCACTGCGTCTCTTGATATATATTATTGACTTTGATATGTATGTAAAGGGCAAAATTTCAAAATTCACAGATGACACAATACTTGGAAGTAAAGTGAACAGCGAGGATAGTGATAGACTTCAAGAGGAACTTGAGAGCCTGGTTGAATGGGCAGACTCATGTCAAATAAAATTTGATGCAGAAAAGTGCGAAGTGACACATTTTGGGAGAATGAATGAAGAGAGGAAATATAAACTAAAGGGTACAATCATAAAGGGGGTGCATGAACAGAGAGAGCTAGGGGTATATATGCACAAATCGTTGAAGGTGACAGGGCAGGTTGAGAAAGCAGTTAAAAAGGCTTATGGGATCCTGGGCTTTATGAAGTTTTGTATAGAGTACAAAAGCGTGGAAATTATGATACATAGATACATAGAGATAGGAACAGGAGTAGGCCATTCGGCCCTTCGAGCCTGCTCCGCCATTCAATGAGATCATGGCTGATCTTCGTCTGAGATCATAGCTGATCTTACCAGTTCAGTACCCCGTCCCCGCCTTTTCTCCGTAACCCTTAATCCCCTTAGCCTTCAGAAATATATCCAATTCTCTCTTGAAAATATTTATTGAATTAGCCTTCACAGCCCTCTGTGGCAGGGAATTCCACAGGCTCACCACTCTTTGAGTGAAGAAATTCTTCCTCATCTCTGTTTTAAATGATTTGCCCGCTATTTTTAGACTGTGGCCCCTGGTTCTGTGCTCCCCGGCCATTGGAAACATTCTCTCTGAATTCAGCCTGTCCAGGCCTGCCATAATTTTATATGTTTCGATGAGATCCCCTCTCAATCTTCTAAACTCCAGTGAGTACAAGCCCAAACTATTTAATCTCTCTTCGTAGGTCATTCCCGCCATTCCAGGTATCAGCCTGGTGAATCGCCGTTGCACTCTTTCCATGGCAAGAACATCCTTCCGCAGATGGGGCGACCAAAACTGTACACAATACTCCAGATGCGGTCTCACCAGCACCTTGTACAGCTGTAGTAAGGTATCCCTATTCCTATACTCGAACCCCCTTGATATGAAGGCCAACATATCATTTGCCTTCTTAATCGCCTGTTGCACCTGCATGCTCTCCTTCAGTGACTGGTGCACAAGAACACCCAGGTCCCTCTGCACTTCCCCATCTCCCAATCTATTGCCATTTAGATAATAATCTACCCTCCTGTTTTTACCCCCAAAGTGGATAACCTCGCATTTATCCACATTATAGTGCATCTGCCACGTATCCGCCCATTCCCCCAACCTGTCCAAATCACACTGTAGCCTCCTGACATCCTCATCAGAGCCCACCCCTCCTCCTAGTTTAGTGTCGTCAGCGAATTTGGAAATATTGCATCCAATTCCCTGATCCAGATCATTTATATATATTGTGAACAGCTGGGGTCCCAGGACAGATCCTTGCGGCACCCCGCTGGTCACTGCCTGCCACTCCGAAAACGAGCCGTTTATTCCAACTCTCTGTTTTCTATCCGCCAGCCAGTTCTCTATCCACGTTAATACTTTGCCCCCAATCCCATGAGCCTTAATTTTGCATGATAACCTTTTGTGTGGAACCTTATCGAAGGCTTTCTGGAAGTCAAGGTACACCACATCCACTGGCTCTCCCCCATCTATTCTACCAGTTACCTCCTCAAAAAATTCCAGCAGATTAGTCAAACACGATTTACCCTTTGTAAATCCATGTTGACTCTGTCCGATCCTTTCCCCATTTGTCAAGTGCTCCGCTATTTTATCCTTAATAATGGACTCTAGCATTTTGCCCACAACCGATGTAAGGCTTACTGGTCTATAATTCCCTGCTTTCTCTCTACCCCCCTTTTTAAATATTGGGGTAACATTAGCTAGCCTCCAATCCACGGGTACTGTTCCCGAGTCAATGGAGTTCCGGAAGATGATCCTTAGAGCATCTGCTATCTCCAGGGCCACCTCCTTAAGTACCCTAGGATGTAGTTTATCAGGCCCTGGGGATTTGTCGGCCTTCAGTCCCCTCAACTTACCCAACACCATATCCCTAGAGATACTAATTTCTGTCAGCTCCTCCCTCTCATTAGTCCCTATGTTTGCCGATATTCCTGGGAGGTTATTTGTGTCCTCCTTTGTGAATACAGAACCAAAGTATGAGTTTAATTGGTCCGCCATTTCCTTATTCTCCATTATATATTCTCCCGAATCGGACTGCAAGGGACCGACTTGGGATTTTACCAGTCTTTTCCTCCTGATATACCGATAAAAGCTTTTGCAGTCTGTCTTTATGTTTGCTGCAAGTTTACTTTCGTATTCTATTTTCCCCTTCCTGATTAATCCCTTTGTCCTCTTTTGCTGTATCCTGTACTGCCCCCAATCTTCCGGTCTGGTGCTTTTTTTTGCCAGTTGATATGCCCTTTTTTTTGATTTTATGCTGTCCCTAATTTCCCTCGTTATCCACGGTTGAGTCACCTTTTTAGGTTTATTTTTATGCCAAACCGGTATAAACATGTTCTGGAATTCTTCCATTCTATCTTTGAATGCTTGCCATTGTCTATCCACTGTCAATCCCCCCAGAAACACCACCCAATCAATCTTACCCAATTCCCGTCTCATACCCTCGTAATTCCCTTTATTTAAGTTCTGGACCTTAGTCTCTGATTCAATTTCCTCACTCTCCATCTCGACTGAGAGCTCGATCATATTATGATCGCTCTGACCCAAGGGGCCTCGTACAAGAAGATTGCTGATAAGTCCCTTCTCATTGCACAATACCCAGTCTAAAATGGCCTGATCTCGAGTCGGCTCCTCGACATATTGGTCCAGATAACCGTCCCGAAAACATTCCAGGAATTCCTCCTCCTCAGAATTTTTACTAATTTGGGTAGTCCAATCAATATGTAAATTAAAGTCACCCATGATGACAGCTGTGCTCTTATCGCACGCTTCTCTAATTTCCCTTTTTATGCCTTCCCTCACCTCCATATTACTATTTGGAGGCCTATATATCACACCCACTAACGTTTTCCTCCCCTTGCTATTTCTCATTTCTACCCATACAGATTCCGTTTCATCCGAGTTAATATCCTTCCTTTCCATTGCATTAATCCCCTCCTTTACCAGCAATGCTACCCCACCTCCCCTACCTTTTTGCCGATCCTTCCTAAATATTGTATATCCCTGGATGTTAAGTTCCCAGCCTTGCCCACCCTGCAGCCACGTTTCTGTAATCCCAATCAAATCATACTTGTTTACCTCTATTTCCACAACTAATTCATCCACCTTGTTCCTAATGCTTCTAGCATTAAGATACAAAGCCTTCAGGCTTGCTTTTTTCACACTCTCATTATGAATTAGTTTGGCCCTTTGTGTTTCTCTCCTTTGCTTATTGCTTCTCACCTTTCTACCATCTATTTCTGACTTCATATGACTTCCCTCTTTTCCACTACCTAGGTTCCCATCCCCCTGCCAAATTAGTTTAAATCCTCCCGAACCGCCCTAGAAAATATTACCCCGAGGACATCGGCTCCCTCACAGTTCAGGTGTAGACCGTCCCCTTGGTACAGGTCACTCCTCCCCAAGAACTGGTTCCAATGCCTCAGGAATTTAAATCCCTCTCCCTTGCACCACTGCTCAAGCCACGTATTTAGCTTATCTATCTTACTCTCTCTAAACTTATTAGCTCGTGGCACTGGTAGCAATCCAGAGATTACTACCTTTGAGGTCCTACTTTTCAATTTAGCTCCTAACTCCCTAAATTCAGCTTGTAGGACCTCCTCCCTCTTTTTACCTACATCGTTGGTACCTACATGTACCACGACAACTGGCTGATCCCCCTCCCCCTTCAGAATGCTCTGCACCCGCTCCGAGACATCCTTGACCCTTGCACCAGGGAGGCAACATACCATCTTGGAGTCTCGGTCTCGGCCACAGAAACTCCTATCTATCCCCCTTACAATTGAATCCCCTATCACTATAGCCCTATCCCTCTTTTTTCCGCCCTTCTGTGCAGCAGAGCCAGTCATGGTGCCCTGAACCTGGCTGCTGGTGCCTTCCCCTGATAAGTCATCTCCCCCAACAGTACCCAAAACGGTAAACCTGTTTTGGAGGGAGATGACCGCAGGCGACTCCTGCACTACCTTCCTGCCTTTACCCTGCCTTTTGGTCACCCATTTACTGTCTGAGCTAGCCTTTACCTGCGGTGTGACCAACTCACTGAATGTGCTATCCACAAGATCCTCAGCATCGCGTATGCTCCAGAGTGAGTCCATTCGCAGCTCCAGCGCCGCCATGCGGTCCGCTAGGAGCTGCAGCTGGACACACTTCCTGCACACATAGTTGTCAGGGACAGTGTCCCTGATTTCCCACATGGCACAGGAGGAGCATGGCACGGGTCCGAGCTGCCCTTCCATGACTTAACCCTTGCAATACCCTTTTATTTACTACGATTTAGCTTAATTATTGAATTCTACTTAGAATAAGTTTGTGAAAGTACTCACCAACCAGTCACCTACCTGTTTTCTGGTGTTGTATTTTCACTGCCGCCTCCTGTCCTGGAACCTTTTCCACCTAGGTTAGGCTCCTGAAATAAAATAAATTGAACCTACCTTTTCAACTTCCCCTAACCCCTAAAAGGTTAGAGGAGGTGGAAGGGTGGGAGACACTACACTGTAGTGTTTCGGGTTTAGCAACAGCTCCACCTATATAAGAGTTACTGGCCTCCTGCTCTCCTGATTGCACCAGCTGTGAAAGAAAAAGCCCGCGAAAGGTGAGCTTTTAAACTCTCCCGCCTCGGGCTGCTTCCGCGCAGGTCCGCTGCTCCTCCGGTCTCGGGGCTGTGGGCCTCGGTGCCTCTGACTGCTCCCTCTCAAGCCTTTAAGCTCTCCCGCCTCGGGCTGCTTCCGCGCAGGTCCGCTGCTCCTCCGGTCTCGGGGCTGTGGGCCTCGGTGCCTCTGACTGCTCCCTCTCAAGCCTTTAAGCTCTCCCGCCTCGGGCTGCTTCCGCGCAGGTCCGCTGCTCCTCCGGTCTCGGGGCTGTGAACCTGTATAAAACATTGGTTCGGCCTCAGCTGGTGTATTGTGTCCAATTCTGGGCACCGCTCTTTAGGAAGGATGTGAAGGCCTCAGAGAGGATACAGAAAAGATTTACGAGCATGATTCCAGGGATGAGATACTTGCATAGGAAGATAGGAGCAGGAGTAGGCCACTCGGCCCCTAGAGCCTGCTCCGCCATTCAATGAGATCAGGCCTGATCACCCAAATTCAGTACCCTGTCCCTGCCTTCTCCCCATATCCCTTGGTCCCTTTAGCCTTAAGAAATATATCTTACTCCTTCTTGAATATACTTAATGAAGTGGCATTCACTGCCTTCTGTGGTAGAGAACTTCACAGGTTCACCACTCTCTGGGTGTAGAAATTCCTCCTCATTTCTGTCCTAAATGGCTTACTCCTTATCCTCAGACTGTGACCCCTGGTTCTGCGCTCCCCGGCCATCGGGAACATCCTTCCTGCATCTAGTCTGTCCAGTCCTTTTAGAATTTTAAATGTTTCAATGAGATCCCCTTTCATTCTTCTAAACTCCAGCGAATATAATCCCAATCGATCCAATCTCTCATCAAACGTCATTCATGCCATCGCAGGTATCAGTCTGGTGAATCTTCGCTGCACTCCCTCCAGGGCAAGAATATCCTTCCTCAGATAAGGCGACCAAAACTGCACACAATACTCAAGGTGTGGTCTCACCAAGGCCCTGTACAACTGCATCAAGATATCCTTGTTCCTGTACTCGAACCCTCTCGCTAGGAAGACCATCATACCATTTGCCTTCTTAACCACCTGCTGCACCTGCATGCTTACCTTCAGCGACTAGTGCACAAGGACACCCATGTCTCGTTGCACTTCGCCTTCTCCAAATCTATTGCCGTTCAGATAATAATCTGCCTTCCTGTTTTTGCCACCAAAGTGGAGAACCTTGCATTTATGCACATTATACTGCATCATCCAAGCTGTCCATATCATACTGGATTTTCTATGCATCCTCCTCACAGCACACACGCCCACCCAGCTTTGTGTCATCTTCAAACCTGGTGATATTACATCTAGTACGCTCGTCTAGGTCATTAATATATATTGTGAATAGCTGGGGTCCTGGCACCGAACCATGCAGTAACCCATTAATCACTGCGTGCCACTCGGAAAATGACCCGTTTATTCCAACTCTTTCCTTCCTGTCTGCCAACCAATTCTCTATCCAAGTCAGAACCTTACCTCCAATCCCATGTGCTTTAACTTTTCATGCTAATCTCTTATGTGGGACCTTATCGAAATCCTTCTTAATGTCCAAATACACCACATCCACTGGTTCTCCCTGATCTATTCTACCAGTTACATCGTCAAATTATTCCAGTAGATTAGTCAAGCACTATTTACCTTTTGTAAATCGATGTTGAATTTGTCCGATCCTGTCACTGTTTTCCAAGTGCTCTGCTATTAACTCTTTTATAATGGACTCTAGCATTTTCCGCACCACCGAAGTCAGGCTTACTGTTCTCTAATTTCCCGTTTTAGGGAATTCCACAGGATCACCACCATCTGAGCGAAGGAATTTCTCCACATCTCAGTCCTAAATGTGCTACCCCGTATCCTGAGGCTGTGACCCCTCGTTCTAGAGTCCCCAGCCGGAGGAAACATCCCCCCTGCTTTCAGTAATTGTAGCGCTGTCGGGATTTTACACGTTGCAATGAGATCTCCTCTCATGCTTCTAAACTCTAGTGAATACAGGCCGAGTCAACCCAATCTCTCCTCATACGGCAGTCCTGCCTTCACAGGAATCAGTCTGGTGAACTTTCACTGCGCTCCCTCTATAGCAAGTATATCCTTTCTTAGGTAAGGAGACCAAAACTGCACACAACACTCCAGGTGTGGTCTCAGCAAGGCCATGTATAACAGTAGTAAGACATAATTGCTCCTGCACTCAAATCCTCTTGCAATGAAGGCCAACATATGATTTTTCTTCCTAACTGCTTGCTGCACCTCCATGTTTGCTTTCAGGGATTGATGTACAAGGGCACCCAGGTCACTTTGTACATCAACATTTCCCAATCTATATCCATTTAAATAATAGAAACATAGAAGATAGCAGCAGGAGTAGGCCGTTCGGCCCCTCGGGCCTGTTCTGAGATTTAATGAGATCATGGCTGATCATCAAATTTCAGTTCCCTGTCCCTGCCTTCTCCCCATGTCGCTTGATCCCTTTAGCCTTAAGAAATATATCCAACTCCTTCTTGAATATATTTAATAAGTTGTCCTAAAATGCCTTCTGTGGTAGAGAATTCCACAGGTTCACCACTCTCTGGGTGAAGAAATTCCTCCTCATCTCAGTCCTAAATGGCTTACCCCTTATCTTTAGACTGTGACCCCTGGTTCTGGACTCCCCCGCCATCGAGTACATCCTTCCTGCATCTAGTCTATCTAGTCCGGTTAGGATTATAGAAGTTTCAATGAGATCCCCTCTCATTCTTCTAAACTCTAGCGAATATATGCCTAATCGACCCAATCACTATTCATACGTCATTCCTGCCATCCCAGGTACCAGGCAGGTGAATCTTCGCTGCACTCCCTCCATGGCAAGAACATACTTCCTCCGATAAGGCGATCAAAACTACAAACAATACTCAAGGTGTGGTCTCACCAAGGCGCTGCACAACTACAGCAAGACATCCTTGCTCCTGTACTCGAATCCTCTCGCTATGAATGCCAACATACAATTTGCTTTCTTAACCTCCTGCTGCACCTGCATGCTTACCTTCAGCAACTGGTGCACAAGGACACCCAGGTCACGTTTCACTTCCCTTTTTCCCAATCTATTGCCGTTCAGATAATAATCTGTCTTCCTGTTTATGCCACCAAAGTGGATAATCTCGCATTTATCTGCATCTGCCATGCATGTGCCCAATCACCCAACCTATCCAAATCATACTGGAATTTATCTGCATCCTCCTCACAGCACACACGCCCACCCAGCTTTGTGTCGTCTGCAAACTTGGAGATATTACATCTAGTTCCCTCGTCAAAGTCATAAATATATATTGTGAATAGCTGTGGCCTAGCACCGATCCCTGCGATACTCCACTAGTCACTGCCTGCCACTCGGAAAAAGACACGTTTTTTCCAACTCTTTGTTTCCTGTCTGCCAACCAGTTCTCTATCCAAATCAGTACCTTACCCCCAATCCCATGTGCTTTAACTTTGTATGCCAATGTCTTATGCGGGACATTATCGAAAGCCTTCTGAAAGTCCAAATACACCACATCCACTGCTTCTTCCTTATGGATTCTACCAGTTACATCCGCAAAAAATTCCAGTAGATTATTCAGCATGATTTACATTTAAATTCCATGTTGACTTTGTCAGATCCTGTCACTGTTTTTCAAGTCCACTGCTATTACATCTTTTATTAGGCACTCTATCATTTTCCCCACTACAATGTCAGGCTTACTGGTCTATAATTCCCCGTTTTCTCAATACCACCTTTTTAAAGAGTGGGTTTACATTAGGTACCCTCCAATCCATGGGAACTATTCCAGAATCTATAGAATTTTGGATGATGACCAGCAATGCATCTACTATTTATAGTGCCACTTCCTTAAGTACCCTAGGATGAAGATTATCAGGCCCTGGGGACATATCGGGCCTCAATGCTGTCAATTTCCTGAACACCATTTCCCTACAAATACTGATTTCATTCAATTCCGCCCTCTCATTAGACCATATGATCCATGACGTCTCTGGAATGTTATTTATTTCCTCCTTTGTGAAGACAGAACCAAAGAATGTATTTAATTGTTCTGCCGTTTCTTTGTTTCCAATTATAAATTCCTCTGATTCTGACTGAGAGGGACCTACGCTTCACCTAACCAACCTTTTTCGCTTCACATATCTATACAAGCTTTTACAGTCAGTTTTTATGTCCCCAGCAAGCTTACTCTCATATTCTATTTCCCCCTCTTAATTAATCCTTTTGTCCTCCTTTGCTGAATCCTAAACTGCTCCCAATCCTCAGGTTTGCTGCTTTTTCTGGCCAATTTATATGTCCTCTCCTTGGATATTTTGCTACCCCTAATTTCCCTTGTTAGCCACAATTGAGTCAACTTTTTTGTTTTATTTTGATGCCAACCATGGATGAACAAATTCTATAGTTCATCCATGCGATCTTTAAATGTTTGCCATTCCCTATCCACCGTCAACCCTTTAAGTAATGTTCCCCAATCCATCCTAGCCAACTCGTGCCTCATACCATCGTAGTTTCTTTTATTTAAATTCAGGAGCCTAGTTTCTGAGTCCACTACTTTACTCTCCATCTTAATGAAGAATTCTATCATATTATGATCGCGCTTCCCAAAGGGGCCTCGCACAACAACATTGCTAATTAATATTTTCTCATTACATAATACCCAGTCTAAGATGGCCTGATCTCTAGTTGGTTTTTCGACATATTGGTTAGAACCCTGAACCTGATACATAGGATCAAGAGAATGCCATTCAGGCCCTCGAGCCTGTTGCAAAAGAACAGGAGGAATCCATTCAGACCCTTGAGCCTGTTGCATAGGAACAGGTGGAGGATAATTCAACTCATCTAGCCTATTACATAGGAACAGGAGGCCATAGCTCAGTCCCTCGAACCAGCTGCACAGAAACAGGAGGAGGCCATTCAACACCTCGAGCCTGTTGCATAGGAACAGAATTAAGCCATTTCTTCACTTGAGTCTGTTACATAGGCACAGGAGGAGGCCATTCAGCCTCTCGAAGCTGTTAGATAGAAACAGAAGGCTGCCGTTTAGCCCCTTGAGCCTGTTCCAGAGGAATAGGCCAGTTATCACCTTGAACCTGTTACATAGGCAAAAGAACATGCCATTCAGCCCCTTGAGCCTTTTACATCGGAACAGGAGGAGGCCATTGAGCCCCTTTAACCTGCTACATAGGAACAAGAGGAGGCAACTCAGCTCCTCGGACCTGTTACATTGAAACAGGAGGAGGCCATTCAGCCTCTCGAGCCTTTTAGATATGAACAGCAGGAGGTCCTTCATCCCATCGATCGTGTTGCATAAGAACAGGAGAAGGACCATTCCGGTACTCAAGACTGTTAAGTAGGAAGACGAGGAGGCCATACAGCCCATCGAGTCTGTTGCATGGGAAATGGAGGAGCCCATTCAGCCTTTAGAGCCTGGTGCAAAGGAACATGAATAGCCCATTTATCACCTTGAGCCTGTTACATAGGACAAGGAATAGGCCATTCAGCCTCTCGAGGCTGTTACATGGAACAGAAGGAGGCAATTTATCCCCTCAAGAATGTTATTGAGGAACAGAAGGAGGCATTCCAGTCTCTCGAGACTGTTACAAATGAAAAAGAGGATACCATTCAGCCCCTAGAGCCAGTAACCTAGCAAAAGGAGGAGGCCATTTAGCCACTTGAACCTGCTACATAAGAACAAGAGGAGGCCATTCAGACCTTCGAGCCTGTTCCATAAGAACAGAAGGCCGCTGTTAAGTCCCTCGAGCCGGCTACATAGGAACAGGAGGATCCCCAGCCAGCCATTCGAGAGTGCTTCAAAGGAAAATGAGGAAGCCATTCAGCCCCTCGAGCATGTTACATAGGGACAGGAGGGGGTCATTTAGCCCATTGAGACTGTTTCAAAGGAACAGGAAGAGGCCATTCAGCATCTCAGAACAGATACATAGGAAAGGAGGTGGTCATTCAGCACCTTGAACATGTTGCATAGGAACAGCAGGAGACCATTCAGCCACTCGATTCTGTTGCATAGGAACAGGATGTCATTCAGCCCCTTGAGACTGTTACATAGGGACACGAGGAAGCCACTTAGCCCCATGTGCATGATACCTAGGAAAAGGAGGAGGCCATTTTGCTCCTTGAACATGCGGCACAGGAACAAGACGATGCCATTCAGACTTTCGAGTATGTTGCATAGGAACAGGAGGAGGGCATTCAGCCCTAGAGCCTGTTGCATAGGAACTGGAAGAGGACATTCACCTCCACGAGGATGTCAGGAGGAGGACATTCAGCCCCTCGAGCCTGTTGCATAGGAACAGAAGGAGGACAATTCAGCTTCTCGAGCCTATTACATAGGAACAGGATTAGGACCATTAAGCTCACTCTCGAAAGTTACCTATGAACAGGAGGAGGCCCATCCGCCCCATTTAGTCTGTTGCAGAAGAACAGGAGGAGCCCATTCAGCATCTCGAGCCTGCTACAGAGGAACAGGAGGTGACCATTCAGCCCCTTGAGCCAGTTGCATAGGAACAGGAGGAGGCCATTCAGCCCCTCGAACCTATTACATAGGAACAGGAGGAGGAGAATTCAGCACCTTGAGCCTGTAACATAAGAACAGGAGAGGGTTGGTCAGTCCCTCAAGCCGGCTGCATAGTATCAGGAGGAGAGTATTCAGCCCCTAGAGCCTGTTGCATAAGAACTGGAAGAGGCCATTCAGCTCCTCGAGGCTGGGAGGAGGCAATTCAGCCTCTCAAGTCTGTTACATAGGAACAGGAGGTGAATATTCAGCTCCACGAGTCTGTTGCATAGGAACAGGAGGAGCTCCATTCAGCCCCTAGAACCAGTTGTATAGAAACAAGAGCAGGCCATTCAGGCAACAAAGTAGGTCAGAGGCTAGGTATTCTGCGGCGAAGGTCTCATCTCCTGACTCCCCGAAGCCTCTCCACCATCTACAAGGCACAAGTAAGGAGTGTGATGGAATACTCTCCACGTGCCTGGAGGAGTGCAGCTCCAACAACACTCAAGAAGCTCGACACCCTCCAGGACAAAGCAGTCTGCTTGATTGACACTCCATTCACCACCTTTAACATTCACTCCCTCCACCAGCGGCGTACCGTGGCTGCAGTGTCTACCATCTACACGATGCACTGCAGCACTGCATGCACAACCCTCATCGACCCTCCTTGTTACCTCCTCAAAACATTAAATCACGTTAGCCAGACACGAACTCCCATTAACAAATCCATGCTGACTGCCCTTGATTAATCCATATTTTTCCCGTTACTCAGAATTTTTTCTGATAATTTTCCCACCACGGAGTTTAGGCTGGCTGGCCTGTAATTACTCAGTCCATCGCTTTCTTCTTTTATAAACAATGGTACAACTTTAGCAGTCCTCCAGTCCTCTGGCACCACACCTGTAGCCGGAGATGATTGGAAAATGATGGTACTTCCTATTTCCTCTCTTGCTTCTCTTAACAGCCTGGGATACATGCCATCCGGGCCTGGGAATTTATCCGCCTTCAAATACGCTAATCCCCTTCATACTTCCTCGCTCACTATGTTTATTTCATCTAATATTTCACACTGCTCCTCCCTGATTGCAATGACTGCATCGTCTCTCCTTTTTATGAAAACAGACGCAAAGTATTCATTAAGGACCATATGCAGGTCTTCCGCCTCCACACATAGATTACCTACATGGTCTCTAATAGGCCCTAATCTTTCTTTAGTTGTCCTCTTGCTCTTATTATATTTACAAAACATCTTTGGGTTTTCCTTCATTTTACCTGCCAAAATTTTTTATGCTCTCTCTTTTCTTTCCTAATTTCCTTTTTAATTTCACCCCTGCACTTTCTCTACTCCTCTTGGGTTTCTATGGTATTGAGCACTCGGTAACTGTCATAAACCTCCATTTTTTTCTTTATCCTACCCTGTATGCCCCTTGACATCCAGGAGGCTCTAGATTTCTTAGTCCCATCCTTTTTCTTTAAGGGTACATACTTGCGCTGAGCCCCCACTATCTCCCCCTTGAATGTGTCCCACTGCTCTGACACTGATTTACCTTCAAGTAGCTGCTTCCAGTCCAGTTTGGCTAAATCACATCTCAACTTAGTAAAATTGGCCTTTCCCCAATTGACAACTTTTATTCCTGGATTATCTTTGTCCTTTTCCGTAACTACCCTAAATCTAACTGAATTATGATCACTACCCCCAAAGTGCGCTCCCACTGAGACCCCGTCCACCTGTCCAGTTTCATTCCCTAAAACTAAGTCCAGAACTTCCCCGCCCTTGTTTGTCTTGCCACGTCCTTGGTAAAAATGTTCCACTGAATGCATATCAGGAATTCTGTACCCTCTATACCCTTCACATTAATTTTATCCCAGTTAGTATTAGGGTAGTTGAAATCCCCTACTGTTACTGCGCTATATTCTTTGCACTTCTCAGAAATGTGCCGATATATTTGCTCTTCTATCTCCCTCTGACTGTTTGGGGGTCTGTACAGCACCCCCAACAGTGAGATTGCCGCTTTTTTATTCTTCAGTCTAACCCATATGGCCTCATTCGATGATCCTTCCAAGATATCCTCCCTCCTCAGTGCTGTAATTGTACCTTTAACCAATACTGAAAACCCTTCCTTATTATCCACCTCTCTATCTCGCCTGAAAAACGTTTAACCAGGAATGTTGAGCAATCATTCCTGCCCTTCTTTCAGCCATGTCTCAGTTATGGTTGTAACATCATACTCCCACATGCCTTTAGTTCATCTGCCTTATTTCCCAGACTCCTTGCATTACAATATATAACATTTTCATTGCCAAACTGCATTGTTGTCTATTTTCTAACCTTTGCGTCCTCTGCCTTCCAAACACGCTTACTAATTTTCGGCCTTCCATTTCCAGCTTGCCTTCTCTCCCTTCTGGATCAACTCTCAGGTTCCCATACCCCTGCTAAGATAGAATAAATCCTCCCAAAAAGCACTAATAGACCCTGCCGCGAGGATATTGATCCCGGCTCTGTTGCGGTGCAAACCCTCCGGCTTGTAGGAGTCCCACCTCCTCCAGAAATGGTCCCAATGCCTCACGAATCTAAAGTCCTCCCTCCTGCACCATCTCTCCAGCCAAGCATTCTTCCGCTCTATCCTCCTTTTCCTGTACTCGCTAGCACGTGGCACCAGGAGAAATCTGCAGATTGCTAACTTTGAGGTCCTGCTTTATAATCTCCCGCCTAGCTCCCTAAAATCTGCCTGCGGGACCTCATTCGCTTTCTGCCTATGTCGTTGGTGCCAACATGGACAACGACCTTTGGCTGATCACCACCGCCCCCCCCCGCCCTCAGAATGTCCTGCACCCTGTGTGGAAGTGTAAAGTTATCCAATTTGGCAGGAAAAATGGAAAAGCAGAATATTTCGTAAAATGTGAGAGACCAGTAAATGGTGATCTTTAGAGGGATTTGGGAGTCCTTTGACACAAATCACAGAAAGTTAACATGCAGGTCCTACAAGCAATTAGGAAGGCAAATGTTATGTAACCTTTATTGCAAGCAGGTTGCAATATAAGACTAAGGAACTCTTGCTGCAATTATATGGGGCTTTGGGGAGACCAAATCTGGTGTACTGTGCACAGTTTAGTTCTCCTTATCTAAGGAAGAATATACTTGCCTTAGAGAGGGTGCAATGCAGATTCACTAGATTGATTCCATTGATGAATGGGCTTTCCTATGAGGAGAGATTGAGCAGAATGGAGTTATATTCTCTGGAGATTAGAAGAATGAGAGGTGACCGAATTGAAACGTATCAAGTTCTTCGAGGGCTTGACAGGGTAGATGCTGATGGACTGTTTCCACTGGTTGTAGAATCTAGAACTAGAGGCATAGTCTCAGGATAAGGGGTCGGCCATTTAGGACAGAGATGAGGAAGAATTTATTCACTCAGAGTGTTATGAATCTTCAGAATTATCTGCCCGAGAAGGCTGTGGATGCTCAGCCGTTGAATATATTCGATATAGAGATAGATACATTTTTGGACTCTAGGGAAATCAAGGGATATGGGGATCGGGCGGGAAAGTGGAGTTGGTGTCGATGATCAGCCATGATCTTATTGAATGGCGGAGCAGGCTCGAGAGCGGTATGGCCCAGTCCTACTCCAATTTCTTATGTTCTTATATAAACTCCTCTCTCACCTTTCCTGGGAATATCAGCAGTCGGTTGGTGAGATTAAACAAGCAATCATTCGTCGTCAACTTGGAGCGGTGCCAGGACCACCCGCGAGGCCCGAAACCGTGAATCCCAGACCCCCATCCGTCACAATGTGGGCGGGGCTCCCAGACCCCCATCTGTCACAATGTGGGCGGGGCTCCCAGACACCCCAACTGTCACAATGTGGGCGGGGCTCCCAGACACCCCAACTGTCACAATGTGGGCGGGGCTCCCAGACCCCCATCTGTCACAATGTGGGCGGGGCTCCCAGACCCCCATCTGTCACAATGTGGGCGGGGCTCCCAGACACCCCAACAGTCACAATGTGGGCGGGGCTCCCAGACCCCCATCCGTCACAATGTGGGCGGGGCTCCCAGACCCCCATCTGTCACAATGTGGGCGGGGCTCCCAGACACCCCAACTGTCACAATGTGGGCGGGGCTCCCAGACCCCCATCCATCACAATGTGGGCGGGGCTCCCAGACACCCCAACTGTCACAATGTGGGCGGGGCTCCCAGACCCCCATCTGTCACAATGTGGGCGGGGCTCCCAGACCCCCCATCCGTCACAGTGTGGGCGGGGCTCCCAGACCCCCATCTGTCACAATGTGGGCGGGGCCCCCAGACCCCCATCTGTCACAATGTGGGCGGGGCTCCCAGACCCCCATCTGTCACAATGTGGGCGGGGCTCCCAGACCCCCATCCGTCACAGTGTGGGCGGGGCCCCCAGACCCCCATCTGTCACAATGTGGGCGGGATCCCAGGCCCCCATCCATCACAATGTGGGCGGAGCTCCCAGACCCCCATCCGTCACAGTGTGGGCGGGGCCCCCAGACCCCCATCTGTCACAATGTGGGCGGGATCCCAGGCCCCCATCCGTCACAGTGTGGGCGGGGCCCCCAGACCCCCATCTGTCACAATGTGGGCGGGGATCCCAGGCCCCCATCCATCGCAATGTGGGCGGGGCTCCCAGACCACCCATCCGTTACAATGTGGGCGGGGCTCTTAGAACCCCCATGTCACAATGTGGGCGGGGCTCTCAGTCCCCCATGTCACAATGTGGGCGGGGCTCCCAAACACCAGAGGGTGACAGGGGTGATGCTGTGATCTAATTGGTCAGACAGTGGGCAATGAGGGCCGTTGCCCGGGTTTCCCGGGCCGGGCCCGCTCCCGCGATCCTTATTCCACCCGGGGCTGTGAGGCGTTGGATTCCAGATCCGACCCCCAATTATCGCTCTGATCAGCCCCTCTGCTTTCCGTGGCTCCGCCTGCTGTTGCTGGTTGGGCTCCTCAAACCTGTCTATTTTAGGCTTGTTCCATCCCGGTGCCTGTCTCCGGCTGCTCCAGAGGCGAATCAGAGCCGCTTGTAAATGGGAAAAGCAGAGCGTTTGCCAGCGACATGATTCCTCCAGGCGCTGCTGCAGGGCAGGCTGAAGACCTCGAACTAACGGCTTTCTGTGAGACAAGTTACCGGCAGCCTGGAGCAGTTCAGGGACACACGTCCATCAGCAGCATAGATACATAGATACATAGAAGATAGGAGCAGGAGTAGGCCATTCGGCCCTTCGTGCCTGCTCCGCCATTCGATGAGATCATGGCTGATCCTTTAATTCAGTATCCCGTCCCCGCCTTCTCTCCGTAACCCTTAACCCCTTTTGCCCGTAGAAATATATCTAATTCCCTCTTAAATATATTTAATGAGCTGGCGTACACTGCCCTCTGTGGCAATGAGTTCCACAGGTTCACCACTCTCTGAGTGAAGAAATTCCCCCTCATCTCTGTCCTAAATGGTTTAGCCCTTATCCTTAAATTATGTCCTCTAGTTCTGTTCTCACCCGCCAAGGGAAACATTCCTTCTGCATCCAGTCTGTCTAGACCTGTCAGAATTTTATACACTTCTATGAGGTCCCCTCTCAATCTTCTAAACTCCAGTGTGTACATCCCTAAACTACATAGTCTCTCCTCATAGGTCATTCCCGCCATTCCTGGTATCAGCCTGGTGAATCGCCGCTGCACCCCCTCCATGGCAAGAACATCCTTCCTCAGATGAGGCGACCAAAACTGTACACAGTACTCGAGGTGTGGTCTCACCAGTGCCCTGTACAGCTGCAGCAAGGTATCCCTGTTCCTGTATTCTAACCCTTTTGCTATGAAGGCCAGCATACCGTTTGCCTTCTTGACCGCCTGTTGCACCTGCATGCTCGCCTTCAGTGACTGGTGTACAAGAACACCCAGGTCTCTCTGTACTTCCCCCTCTCCCAATCTATTGCCATTTAAATAATAATTTGCCCTCCCGTTCCTGCACCCAAGGTGGATAACTTCGCACTTGTCCACATTATAGTGCATCTGCCATTTATCCGCCCAATCGCCCAGTCTGTCCAAATCGCTCTGGAGCTTCCTGGTCTCTTCCTCTGAGCCCACCCCCCCTCCTAGTTTAGTGTCGTCTGCAAATTTGGAAATGCTGCATCCGACTCCCTGATCCAGGTCATTAATGTAAATTGTGAACAGCTGGGGGCCCAGGACAGATCCCTGTGGTACCCCACTTGTTACTGCCTGCCATTCAGAAAATGAGCCGTTTATTCCAACTCTCTGTTTTCTATCTGACAGCCAGTTCCCTATCCACGCCAAAACTTTCCCCTTTATCCCATGAGCCTCAATTTTCCATGCTAATCTTTTATGTGGGACCTTATCGAAGGCCTTTTGGAAGTCCAGGTACACCACATCTACTGGCTCTCCCCCATCTATTCTACCAGTTACTCCCTCAAAAAATTCCAATAGATTAGTCAAGCACGATTTACCCTTTGTAAATCCATGTTGACTCTGTCCTATCCTGTCCCCATTTGCTAAGTGCTCCGCTATTTCATCCTTAATGATGGACTCCAGCATTTTGCCCACAACTGATGTAAGGCTTACAGGTCTGTAATTACCTGCTTTTTCCCTACCCCCCTTTTTGAATAGTGGGGTAACGTTAGCTACCCTCCAATCCATCGGCACTGTTCCCGAGTCTAATGAATTCTGAAAAATCATCCTTAGTGCATCCGCTATCTCTAGGGCCACCTCCTTCAGTACCCTAGGATGCATAATCCATCACAACACTCAACCGGGACATCACTGGGACTCTGCCTAGTCCCAGGAACCAAGGCCACCCTGATTCCTCCGGCTGTAGAGACTGCTGTAACTTCCCAACAACTGCTGGGGAGTTTTCCTGCCCTCTTGACAATTAGCGTGAATAGAGCGCCATATCCCACAGGGAGGCTGAGAGGAAGAAGCCGTATCAGGTCCTCCGGCTGTATTTGCAGCCTGATCCTCACATCTTCCACCTGCCTAACATGCTCAAAGATCGATCCCTTGTCAGGGTCGAACATCCCTCCATCCTTCGCTAATTCTTTTAAAACTTTCCCCGAGGTCGGGGAGCAGCATCCGCAGCAGCTGCTGGTGGCTCCACATTCTGCGCATCTGCATCTGGGTATTGCAGACCCGCCCGCAACAACCCCGATACCGGAGGCACCGGCCCCTGTCCTGATCTCTGCACTGCCTCATTAAGAAGCACATCACCGTCACTGTCAGATTCAGATCTCAAGCCCTGTCCCACCACATTACCCTCTGTAACTACCTCTGGGGGAAGCTACCAGGGGATACATAGATCCCGCCGCTAATCAGCCCTCGGATACATAGGCAGCGGATGCTGTCTCCGAGTTACAGCTCGCCACACTACCGTCACTTCTGTCCTGAAGCACCATTCTGAATGCACGATCTAGCTCTAACACATCATCGCTTAGCTGCGAATTCTCAAGCTGCACTCGTGCAATCACCTTCTCCAAACCTATTGTTTCATATTAACCTGAGGGGCCAGTGAGACAGTCAGCTTTTTAACCGACTGTCTCTCACTCTGCAAGCTTGATTTCTGTGCTAACTGAGCAGATTCCAGCTCCTCACACTGGATTTCACACTCCTGTAGCTGTTTAGAGAGAGCTTTACAGGCCATAAGTAAGCTTTGGACCATCGGGCCTTTTATCTTTATAATTTTGTTTTTTTATCTCAATCATCCTGAAAGCAAATTCTGACGCAATCGGATGGATCAGCTTGTAGGTCAGGGTCAAGGGTCACGTTGATGGATATACTTCTCCAAACATTCATCTAAATTAGATTTAGGTGTAGCCTTGCCTTTAAAATAATGTCAGTGCAACATGCAAGGACTAAAATTCGGAGCCAGGCCACGAAAATGTGACTGACAGTTAAAGCATTGAGCAGCAAAATCAGAATAAATGGGAGACACGGGGTTAGAATATAATGAAGGAATTCGATAGCTCCCCACACCCGTGAAATGCGAACCCAGCTTGTGACAAAACAAAACCAGGGCGAGTTCCCAAGCATATTCCAATCTGTTAACATAAAGAACCGGAAAATGTTCTTTAAACAGTTCAGCACAGTCACTGTTCCTAGAACCACAGCCGCCATTATCTCGGAGAAATATTTAGTTTTCAACATTTGGCAACAAATGACCACAAATTGATCAAAGGTGAAAGTGACTGTGAGCCAGACAGAACAGCCCATGGCTGCATAAAGCAGGACCGTGTGGATATTACACACTGGAATGGACTCCACAAAACGAAACTCTTCCCAAAAAGCAATAGGAATCTGCCTCAATATCAGACTGATGATAACGACCAGTAGATCCGTGTTGCCATGGCCACCAGTTATCGAGTGACACATTTGGAGAGCCCGCACTTACCCTGAGACAGAATCACATTGTCATTAAGTTAACTTTAAGGAAGATACATTAACAGTGTAATTATACATCAGGCTGGGAGCAAACACAAAACTTTGATGGAGATCGGGTTCAAATTTGCAGCCTGCCTTGATTTTAATGGAGGAGGCGGGATGGAGCCGGATTGCCTCGTGGGCGGGTTTCGGACCCGCTGCCGGTTTCAGCCGCTCCCGATGTCCCATTTTGATTTAATTGGTCCAATTAGTCCCGTGGTGCGCGCTGCCTGCTGCAATGACTGGGAGCGGGTCTGCACTGATGACTGTTGGTCTGTACTGATGAGGTCATTGCTGCACTTGTTTTTCAGGGCTCCATGTCGACTCAGCCTCTTATTTCTCGTTAGTGTTGCAGCTTGAAGGTGCTCAAAATTGATCAAAGGTGAAAGTGACTGCAAGCTCTTGTGCAGGAAGTAGGAGGGCACAGGGAGATCCTGTTCCCTAAGGGTGTAAGGACAAACCTAGTAATTACAGGCCGGTCAGGTTAACATCAGTGTCGGGTAAAGTTTTAGAAACTATTATCAAGGGAAACATTGAAGAGGTTTAAACTAATTAAGGAGAGCCAACACGGATTTTCAAAAGGCAGATCATGCTTGACTAATCTGATTGAACTTTTTGAAGAAGTAACAGGGAAGATCGAAGAAGGGAATGCAATGGATGTTGTCCACGTGGGTTTTAGGAAGGCGTTTAACAAAGTACCACATAGAATACTGGTTAACAAAGTTGAGGCTCATGGACTAGTTGGATCAGTGGCAGCTTGGATAATGAATTGGCTTAAGGACAGAAAACAGCGAGTTGCGGTAAATGGCTATTTTTCAGATTGGAGGATGATAGACAGTGGTGTTCCCCAAGGGTCAGTGCTGGGCCCACTGTTTGTTTGAGTTTTATAAATGACGTGGATATTGGAATACAAAGTAGAATTTCTACATTTGCCCATGACACTAAATTTGGGGGTTTGGCAAACAGTGCGGATGATAGCAATCGATTTCAACTGAACATAGAAAGACTAGCAAAATGGGCAGACAATTGGCAGATGAAATTTAAAATAGAGAAGTGGTGACTTGATACATTTTGGCAGAAGGAACAGGGAGATGCAATATACACTTAATAGCAATGTTTTACAGTGTGTGCAGCGACAGAGGGACCTGGGAGTTAATGCGCATCAGTCCCTGAAGGTGGCAGAGCATATCGAGAGAGTAGTTAGCAAAGCATATGGGATCTTGGGTTTCATAAATAGAGGTACTGAGAACAAATGTAGAGACGTTATGCTGAATCTTTATAAAGCGCTGGTTATGGCACAACTTGAGTGTTGCGTCCAGCTCTGGTCACCACAATTTAGGAAGGATATGAAAGCCCTTGAGAAGGTGCAGAAGAGATTTACCAGAGTGGTTCCGGGGATTGGGATTCTTTGCTATAAGGACAGGTTGGAGAAGTTGGATTTCTTTTCATTAGAGCAAAGGAGGTTGAGAGGTGATTTGATAGAGGTGTACAAGATTATGATGGGTTTGCATAGGCTAACGGGGGAAGGCTGTTTCCACTAGTTGATGGTACAATGAATTGGGGACACAGATTTAAAATTTTGGGCAAGAGATACGGGAGGATATGAGAAAAAATCATTTTACGCAGCGAGTGGTGAGGACCTGGAACTCGCTGCCGATGGAAGTGGTGGAAGCGGAGACACTCGATGTTTTCAAGGGGAGACTGGACAGGCACTTGAGGGAAATTAACTTGCAGGGCTTCGGGGATAGAGCGGGGGAATGGGACTGACTGGATTGCTCTGCAGTGAGCCGGCACAGATTAAATGGGCCGAATAGCCTCCTTCTTTGCAGATATGACTCGATGACTCTATGATTCCCAAAGGCCAGAGGAAGCCTCCTCAGCAGAGAAAGGCTGCCTGGCTGGAGATTGCTGAGGAGGTTAATGCAAGGTCGCTATGTGCAGGCACCTGGCTGCACCAAAGTGAATAACCTCACATTTCCCTACATTATGCTCCATCTGCCACATTACTGCCCACTCACTTAGTCTATCTATATCCCATTGCAGACTGTTTCTCCTCACAGATTACTGTTCCACCTAGCTTTGAATCAGCAAACTTGGATACATTACACACGGTCCATTCATCTAGGACATTAATATAGATTGTAAATAAGTGAGACGCCAGCAATTATCCTTGTGGCACCCTACTAGTTACAGCCTTCCAAATTGAAAAAGATTTGTTTATCACTACTCTCTGTTTTCTGTTCGTTAACCAATCCTCTATCCATACTACTATATTACCCCCAACCCCATGAGTCCTAATCTTGTGTAATAACCTTTAATGCGGCACCTTATCGATTGCCTTTGGAAATCCAAATATACTACATCCACCGGTTCCCCTTTTTGTACCCTGCAGGTTACATCCTCAAAAAACACTAATAAATTTGTCAAGCACGATTTCCCTTTCATAAAACTATGTTGACTCTGCCTAATCAAGTTATGATTTTCTAAGTGCCATGATACCACTTTCTTAACAATGGATTCCGTCATTTTCCCGACGACTGATATCAGGCTAACTGGCCTGTATTTCCCTGTATTTTTTCTCTCCCTCTGGAGTCGAGGGCCCTGTCAACCTCTGTGGAGGGGAATCCTTAGGAAAGCAAAAAGGAAGGCATTTTTGAAGCACTGGTATGCAAGGTGGCATCATCGGATCAGATGTGATGCAGACGGAGAAACTGGGACTATGGAATAGAGACATTACACGATGCAAGTTGGGAGGAAGTATGATCAATGTAGCTGTGGGATTCGGTGGCCCTGCAGTAGACACTTTAAACAACCTAACCCAAGAAATGTAGGCAGTAAGTCAAGAACGGAAGGGAAGAGTCGGAGTTGGTCATGTGAAACGCTGGAATTTAAAGCGATATTGATGAAAGTTTCCAGTTCAGGGCAAGAGCAGGAAGCAGCACAGATATTAACCAACCGGGAAAACCATGTCAAGGATGTGACATGACTAGGCCTGAAGCAAAGAATATTCCACATATAGCGTTAAAAGACAGACATAGCTTGGACCCATGTGGGTTCACCAGTGACAAATTTATTTGGAGGAAGTGAGAAGCGTCAAAGGAAAAGCTGTTTAATGTGAGGCCGAGTTTGGCCAGGTGGAGAAGGGTGGTTGTGGATGGGGATTGGTTGGGCTGCCATGCATGGAAGAAGCGCAGGGCCCGCAGGCCATCCTGGTGGGGTGGAGGTCTAGAGGGACTGGACGTCCTGGTGAGAAATGGAAATCTAGAGGCGCTGGACATCGTTGTAAGGGATGGATGTGTAGAAGGACTGAACGTCATGATGAGAGATGGAGATGTAAATGGACTGGACAACCTGGTGAGCGATGGACATGTAAGGAGCTGAATATCCTGGTGGGGTGAGGTTGTAGAAGGACTGGGGATCTATGTTCAAAAGGAGACGGCTATGGCCAAGAAACTGGAATGGTTAAAATGGTGGATGGCGTCGGAAGAGATTAGCCAAGGGGAGAACATTTACAGTTTTGATAGGAAGAAGTCAGTCCCGTGGGGCATTAACAGGTTGATATGATTGGTCTACCGGCGGGGTCCTGTCTGTGGATGTTTGAAAGGAGGCAGCAGGGGCTGTGCCAGGTTAGTGGACTATGAGTTTGGAGGCCGTGCGGTGAAGATCTCCAGAGGAGATGAGGTCAGTGAAAGGATGGCTTGATGTTCGGTGGTGGGGTAACGGTGCGCGGGAGGGACGAGGAGGTGTCAGAGTTTGGGCCGTATTTTTCGACACCTACGAGATGTGTACGTGACCGTAGGGGCCGCGCTAGTTCCGGGTTTAGGCATCGGAATCTTCTTGACAGATCCTCCGTATCCCAGGGAGATGGGCCTCTGCCGGTGGAGATTTCCGCTATTTGCCCAACTTACGCCCGCTGAACGCCTGTGAAGTTCTTATGCCTGATAAATGCAGGTGTAAGGCCTGCTATTACCTGCATCAGAGTTTAAAAAATAGCAAAATAAAATGTTATCACTCATTTATATATTAACAACCCTGTCCAATAAGGTACGTTGATTGTCGCCCCATTAATACATATATTTTCAAAAAATTAAAGTTTCGTTTAAAATAATTAATTAAATGGAATTTTAATTAATTTTAAATATGATATTTATTTATTTTATGTGTTCGTGTATTTTTAAAGTGATCCCCATTCATATTTATGGGAGCTCCGGACGCACCAAACTCCCAGAAGTATGAATGGGGATTCCCTTCTTTTATTGGTTGAGCTGGCCCATGTGAGCCCAGTGGCGCTTGTGACCCGCATGCGCACCTGAGATCCCTGGGCCTCTGCCCGCGCGGACCCGGAGAAGCCCAGGATCGCGAGACTCCAAACCTCCCGGGCCACCAGGGAAATGCGGAGATTTTTCACAGGTCGGAGGCATCCACCCGCGGGAAGCCTCCGATCGCAAATTGTGGGCCTTTGTGTTTAGACTCCACAAGGTGGCGCTATTTTCAACACACAACAACAGCGACTCCCTTATCAGCAGAATTAATGATGTCAGGTTTGTACCTGAGAGAATGGAATGCTGCAAGTTCACAGGGACATGGATCAGAGTGAGGGAAGCGAGGATTCACTGAATCACTCCTGCCCTCCATCCTATCACAGACCTTCAGCCTTTTGATCTTTTCATGCCCCCTTTTCCCTGGCTCTTTATTTACTAAAAGCGGTTAATCTCTAACATTTTAAATTTCTGAAGATATCACTGACATGAAACGTTAACTGTTTCTCTTTCCACAGATGCTGCCTGACCTGCTGAGTGGTTCCAGCATTTTCTGTTTTTATTTATAATAATGTTCGCCCTCTGCTGGTGGATACTTGCCATTGCAGTGGTCAGACTGATGGAATAAGCATCGCCACCTGCTGGCGGAAACTGCACGGTACAATCGTTTTGCTGATTGAGTGACCATTGCTCACTGCGGCTGAATAACTGAAGTATTTAGCTTTTAGAATTAAAGTCCAATAACAGTGGCCGTGGAACTCTAATCAGATTCTCCTGGTTTCCCGCCATACGCCGAACTCCCAGGGGCAGGTGTCGTGCAGTAAAACAACATTCGGCTGTATCTAGGGATTGGTGTGTGTTTAGTAATGGGACAAAATAAAAACATGAACATCGACATAGGCACAAATTTCAACCATAACATTTAATAAAATCATTTTTTATTTTTAAACGCTACGTACATCACTTGACCCCTTGCGTGTTCTGAACCATCTTAAATAGAGGATGAAAAATTGAAGCGGTTACAAAATGAAGTTCATATAAACCCTTCAACAATAAACATAGGTTCTTAATCTCTGTTACAGAGTTGATTAATCCACGCAAAGCAGTGGCTTACAGTATTAATATAGACAGAAATTAACCGAATACATTCTTTGTTTTATAATTTTTAATTAAGCAGAACGCAGCCAAAATATAGAGAAAAGCTAAATCTATTTATTTCAAAACAAATTAACATGGCGATTGATAAAATAAAGTGATGTTTATATCGTGACGAAACGCACATTCAACAAATTAACATGGCGATTGATAAAATAAAGTGATGTTTATATCGTGACGAAACGCACATTCAGCATGTTCACACTGTTGGAAAAGTTAATGGACATTCTCTCAGATTTCACACACAATATTTCCCGCTTGTCTGTGACACGCCCCGGGACATCGCATCCGGGATTTTCCGCTGACTTTTACCTGAAAGGGAAAAACAAACACCTTGAGAGAGAGAGGATTAAACATTTCACCAACACACCATACAATCCAATGGACTCGTTTTCACTACTCACAATATTCTCCCTGATATTTCACTTCAATTAGTCTTTTCTTCAAATAATAAATAAACAACATCTTCTCTCTGACAGTTTCAGTATCATTTGCAGTTAAACACACTCCCCACAATCACAGAATTGAATTAATTACAGCCAGTATAATGGGGTGTTTATTCCCACAGTAAATACACAGCATGTTCTCTCTGCTAGTTTCAGTATCACTACCGGTTGAACACACTGCCCATTGTCACACAGTAGAATCCACCCGGGACTGGACATTCCCCAGCACTGGGGCACAAACAATGCAGCAGATAATAAAACATTGCTCTTACCGGCTTGACGTAGATGTAACATTTTGAGCCACACAATCACTGCCCATCGGTGGCGGAATGTCCGGGGTTGTGAACGTGTCACAGTGAACATGGTCATTGTTACCAGGAGTGGAAGCAACCGGTAAACCGGGATCAGTGCGGGTCTGAGAGCTGTACACTGTGGGAGAGACAGATTATGGGTTAATGATGGCGGTAAAACCCGCATCAGTGTGGGTCACATATATCTGTCAATTTGGTGAAGGGGCTGGACTTTGCTGGTCTGTGAGTGGAAGAGAATTGTTTTCTACCCACACCCCCGTGCTGGGTTTTACCGCTGGGTGACAGCAGACGAGGTGCGTCTAATATCCGAGAATCGGGCGGTTCAGTTTGAGCACTGGAATGATTCCTGGTGCGAGTATTAACAAGGAAGATAATCCAAACTGAACAGCATCAGGATCTCTTTTCTAGAACATCCCTGTTCTAGAACACTTCATTTCCTGTAATCACAACATGATCTTAAATCAACCATCGCTCTGTGTCACCGCCGATTGAAAGGGAATTTAAAACAGCGCCAGTCCATTCCTACACAGAGGGCTGGTGACTGCGGGAATGTCAGAGATGTAACTCACCGAGAGTGGAGAGATCACCGCCGGCACTTTTGAGTGCGAGGAGATCATCAGGACTGCCCTGAGTGCCAGTGACTCCAGTCTCAATATCGTCATAGTCGCCCGGAACCGGACCTGGGAGGAAATAGAGATTTCCACTGAAACCAAATGCCAGCACTGAGTGCTCAGAATGATATTATTATAAATCAATCTACCCGGGCCTTGCAGGGCGGGAGAGCGGACCAATGTGGTCTTCGGGTGAAGTGGGGTTATCTGGGGGAATGATTGGACCGTGTCATGTCGGGGTAGTTTAGTCTCCGTTTTAAAGTCACACATTTCCCACTGAATCACCCACCCAACCTGCACACACATTTCACATTTCTCAGCCCATAGAGCCGTGTGAGGAAACACAATGAACTGAATGTTTCCTTCCATTATACCATTGGGGAAATTCGAAATGATTTTGTTTCAAATCCAAACTATTTCCACAATATTTTGTAAATAAGATCACCGTCCAGTACTACAGATCCTTGGCAGTGTTATTTTTCGGCGAGTAAGCTCTGATGTCTTTTAGGTAATAAAGTGTGTGAAGTCCAACAAAGATTGTAGGGAGTGAAAATATACCCACCCTGAATACTGGAGGAGGTCCCTTCAGGATTTTCTGATCCCGGATCAGTGTCACCCAAAATGTCACTAGTGTAATATTCAATCTGATTGAGGGCGTCAATGGAACCCGAAACTGTCAAACACAAAAAATGGATGGTTATTGGAGAGATTTTTAGCACATCGGAGCAGACAACATAATACCTTCATCGTCCCTGTGACAATATCCTGGATTTTGGTAACTGACACCATTGTGGGAGATCATTCACTACAAGGACTGCAGTGGTTCAGGAGAAGGCCCACCACTACCTTATCAGGGTAACTAGAGATGGACCATAAATGCCGGCCCTCCCAAACACAATAACCTGCAGTCCATTAGTACAGGTAATACCTAGGTATCAGAGCAGAGAAAATAGTGTGTAACATAGTCGGTTAGTACAGAGAGAGTGAGCGGGGTTTCCTGATCATGATCGACCTTGGACACGACAGTGGCACACACAGCCCACTCAACAATGCAAAGTCCATCTCATTAATATTTGGGGACTTGTGCCAAAATTGTCCCATAGCTGCACAGACTAACAAGCAACAGCCTGACAAAGTCATACTCAAAGAATCATACCTTAAAGCCATTAGGTAACTCCTCCAACACAAACCGTAGGTTTGTTCTGTCCCACCAGGTGGACAGACCCACCATAAGTGTCGGTACAGTGCTATACATTCGGGAGGAAGTGGCAATGGGATTGCTGAACATTGACTCCAGAACCATGAAGTCTTATGGCTTCAGGTCGAGCATGAGCAAGGAAACCTGCTGATGATTACCAACTACAACCCTCCCTCAGCTGCTGAATCAGTGCTCCTCCATGTTGAACACCACTTGGAAGAAGGACTGAGGGCAGCAAGGGTACAGGATTTACAGAATCAACAGTTCAGATCAAAGCTCTGCAGTCCAGCCACATCCAGTAGTAAATGGTGGTGGATAATTAAACAACTAACGGGAGTAACAGGCTTCATCAGTATCCCCATCCCCCATGATGGCGGAGCCCAGCACGCGAGTTCAAAAGACAAGGCTGAAGCGTTTGCAACCATCTTCAGCCAGAAGTGCCGAGTGGATGATCCATATCGGCCTCCTCCTAGGTCCCCCACCATCACAGAAGCCAGTCTTCAGTCAATTCGATTCACTCCACGTGATATGAGGAAACGGTTGAGTACACTGGATACAGCAATGGCCATGGGCTCTAACAACATGTCGGCTCATGACCTGTGCTCCAGAACTAGCCGCGCCTGAAGCCAAGCTGTCCCAGTACAGCTACAACACTGGCATTTACCCGACAATGTGGAATACTGCCCAGGTTTGACAATTCCCAAAAAGCAGGACAAATCCAATCCGGCCAATTACCGGTCCATCAGTCTACTCTCAATCATCAGCAAAGTAATGGAAGGTGTCACCATTGACCAGTCACATAAATACTATAGCTACAAGAGCAGATCAGAGGCCAGGTATTCTGCGGCGAGTGTCTCATTTCCTGACTGCCCAAAGCCTTTCCACCATCTACAGGGCACAAGTCAGGAGTGTGATGGAATACTCTCCACTTGCCTGGATGAGTGCAGCTCTTGCAACACTCAAGAAGCTCGACACCATCGAGGACAATTCAGCCCGCTTGATTGGCACCCCATCCAGCACCTTATAGATTCTCTCCCTCCACCACCAGCGCCCCGTGGCTCCAGTGTGTACCATCTACAAGATGCACTGCAGCAACTCGCCAAGGCTTCTTAAGCAGCACCTCCCAAACCCGCGACCTCTAAGACCTAGAAGGACAAGGCCAGCAGGCACCAGGGAACACCATCGCCTGCAAGTTCCCCTCCAAGTTGCACACCATTCTGACATGGAAATATATCGACATTACTTCATTGTCCTTGGGCCAAAATCCTGTAACTCACTCTGTAACAGCACAGGGACTCCAGCGGTTCAAGAAGCTGTCTCACCTCCACCTTCTCAAGGGCAATTAGGGATGGACAATAAATGCTGGCCTTTCCAGCGAATCCAGGAACGAAAAAATATTCCATTATACCATTGGGGGAAATTAACATGATTTTGTTTCAAATCCAAATTATTTCTACAATATTTTGTAACTAAAATCACTGTCCGGTACTACGGGTCCCTGACAGTGTCATTCATCGGCAAGTAAGCTCTGTTATCTTTAGTTGTTGGTTTTAGGTAGTAGAAAGCGTGAAGTGCAAAAAAGAGATTGTAGGAAGTAAAAATGTACCCACCTTGAATACTGGAGGAGTTCCCTTCAGGATTTTCTGATCCGGGGTCAGTGTCACCCAAAATGTCACTGGTGTAATATTCAATCTGATTGAGGGAGTCAATGGAACCAGAAACTGTCAAACACAAATAATGGATGGTTATTGGAGAGATTGTTCAGGATATCGGAGCAGACAACATAATGAGCCGGATTTTCCGGGGCCTATGACCGCATACACACAGTGTACATGGTCATAAGTGTCCCACAAGTTCCGTGTTTCCACATGTGATTCACATGCACAAAAACCCAGAATTTGCAATCTGTTGAGATTCTGTTTGACAGATCGTGCTCATCCGCAGGAAATGGACATTCGCTGGCGCAGGGTTTGGCTATTTGCCCAACTACTGTCCAACGAATGCCCACACAACCCTTACACCTGGTACAAGCAGGAGTAAGGCCTTCTTGTACCAGTGTAAGCATTTAAATACATAGTAAAATACATGTATTTAAACATACATAAACCTTTTAAATTAGTTTACGATATTTTTTGCCCCTTGAAAAATGTTTAAATTTATATTTCAAAAAATTAAATTTTCCTTTTAAATGTTTAATTACATTTTATTTGAATTAATTTTGACTATGTGATGATTTATTTTTATTTCAGTTTTGTTAAAATGTATTTTTTAGGGGATTCCTATTATGTTTATGTGGATTCCGTAGTTAAATATTTGTTCTTCAATCAAGATAACAAGAACAGATTATCTGGTCATTATCACATTGCTGTTTGTGGGAGCTTGCTGTGCATAACTTGGCTGCCCCATTTCCCACATTGCAACAGTGACTACACTCCAAAAGTACTTAATTGGCTGTAAAGTGCTTTCAGACGTCCAGTGGTCGTGAAAGGCGCCATATAAATGCATGTCTTTCTTTAAATTGAATCCCCATAAGAATAATGAGAATCACCCTTTGTGCTTTGTTGGGCTGGCCCACCTTATCCCAGGGGCGCTTGCGCACCGCATGTGCTCCTGGGCCTTTACACAGGCATATGCCTGGAGGCCCAGGAGCACAAGTGTCCGAAGGTCCAGAGGCACCAGGTAGGTGCGGAGTTTAATTGTGGTTCAGAGGCAATCGCCTGCGGGAAGCCTCCGACCGCAATTTCCAGCCCAATAGCTTCATCGTCCCTGTGACAATGTGATGGAATTTGGTAACTGACACCATTGTGGTAATCATTCACCACAAGGACTGCAGCGGTTCAAGAGGAACGCCCATCACCACCTTATCAGGGCAAATAAGGATGGACCATAAATGACGGCCCTCGCAGCGGTCAGACACAATGGCCCAGTAATTCGGATGGAAGTGCCGGTTTCTTGCATGCACAGCGCATGCGCAGGAAATCGGCACTTCCGGTCCCCTGAAAGGAGGGGTTAAGAGGTGAAATGCGTGCGACGTATGAGGCAGCGCGTGCGCATTGAACTTCCGGTTTATGACAGGTTTGCCCGTGCGTGAAGGCCTCCACTTTCTACACATTAAAAAAGCAGACGTAAGGACTTCAGTTTAAAAGGTAAGTGGTCAATTAATTAAAATTAGAACATTTTTTCCACAGGTTTATTATTTTTAAATACTGTACAGTAAGGTAAGTGTATTTTTAGCTCCGATTTTTTATAAAATTATTTTTTTCAAAAAATTAAATTTTTGTTTAAAATGGTTATATAATGTTATTTATAGTTGATTTAAATAGTGTGATTTAAAAAAAAATTATTTTAAGGTTATGTACTGTTTTGGGCGCCCGGAGTTTTCATGAGCTTGACAGGTCTTATGTCTAACTCATGAATGGACTTTTGCATCCTCCGATTGGTTGCCCAGTGCTCACGTGATCCCAGCCGACGCATCGAACTAACTACGCCACTGGATCACGCAAGCACAGCGCGCCGGGAGCTGGGGCAGGCCACAGACCAGAAATACACGCAGGCCCAGGCCTCTACTTTCGGCGCGCTATGTAAGTGTAGGTCGGGGGCATGCACCCGCGGGAAGCCCCCGATCCGAATTTCTGGGCCAATAATATATAGTACAGCCCATTAGTACAGGTAATAGGTATCAGAGCAGAGATAATAGTCTATAACATAGTTGTTTAGTACAGAGAGAGAGGGAGCGGGGTTTCCTGATCATGATCCCTCCACAATCCTGCCGTCTCTTTCATTTTCAGAGACTCAAACCGCCGGTGGTGACGGCACAAATTGGACCCCCACCCCACACATGGGTCAGAAAATAGTGCAAGGAGGACAATATCCGATTCGTTCATCCATCTGTTTTTTAATCAAATGATTTATGTTAACGGTTAACTCCCTCCCTAAATATAGCCCAAGACAAATGATTCATCGATTTGATAAGCGTATTGCTCTGATATCCTGAAGCACAATGTGTAAATTAATGTTATAATTCAGAATACAACCTGTTAGAATAAGTCGTATAGAAACAACCAATCAGAGGTTAGGATTTCCTGCGAGGAACATGTTCCAGATACAGGAATCCAGTCACCGAGAGAAATGGAATCTGGGACAATGTGGCTGTCGCCTCATAAGATCAGCGAGTTTTTATGGGATTGATTAAAGGGAATAAAATGAAATGTTAGTGACAGAGACTCCAAGGTCAGCTTACACAGGAAATGATGGCCTGGATTTTCCGCGGCCTATGATGGTGTACACACACCATCGTAAGTTTCCCGCAAGTTCCGGGGTTCCGCCTGTGATGCCCGACAGCCCAGAACTTGCAATCTGTCCAGATTCTGTTTAACAGATCGTTCGAATCTGCAGGAAATTGACATTCACTGCTGCAGAGTTGGACTATTTGCCGAACTACTGCCCAGCGAATGCTCACAAAACCCTTAAACCTGGTAAAAGCAGGGGTAAGGCCTTCTTTTACCTGTGTGCATGTTATTTAAATCTTTAACGTTAGTTTAGGTTATATTTGGACCCTTTAAAATTTTTATATTTATTATACAAAAAATGATTTTAAATGTTTAATTAAATTGAGTTTTAACTAATTTGGAACCTGTGATTATTTATTTTTATTTAAGTGCTGTAAATGCTCTTTCAATTTGCGGTCGGGGGCTTCCCGTGGGCGAATGCCTCCAAAACGCAAGAATAGTGCGAACCGACCTGATGGTCTCGGAGGTTTGGACATTTGCGCTCCTGGGCCTCTCCGCCAACACCTGCGTAAAGGCCCACGTGTCTCAGGTGCACGTGGTTTGTGAGCGCCTCTGGGATCATGTGAGCCGTCCCAAACAATCAGAAAGGCGGATCACCATTCTGCTTATGGGGCTTTAGGTACAGAATCACCATCAGCATGAAAAGGAATCCCCTAAAATGTCAATTACACACCAGTTAAATAAAAACAAATCATTACACGTTCAAAATTAATTAAAATACAATTTCATTAAATATTTAAAACAAAAGTTTAATTTTTTGAAAAATAAATGTAAACGTTTTACGGGTGTTAAAAATAACCTAAACAATTTTTTTTTTTTTTTACCTATAAATAATTTTAAAATATATATTTTAATATTTATTTAAACTCTTACACTGTTAAGAGACGACCTTACCCCTGCTTTTACCAGGGGTAAGAGTTTCACGGGCATTCGCTGGGCAGTAGTTGGGTAAATAGCCCAGCTCTCCGCCAGGGAATGTCCATTTCCGGGGATGTGGTGGATGTCGAGCTGAAACTTGACAGAGCGCAAGTTCCGAGTTTTCGCGCATGCGCATCGAACGTGGAAACCCGGAACTCGGGGGTGAGTTACAGCTGGGTACACACCACGTACTCGGCCAACGGCCCCGGGAAATCTGGGTCATTCTGGTTACGGGGATTCCGTACTGAAATGGATTCCCCAAAAACAAAATAGGAATTCCCCTTTGTGATTGGTTGGACTGGCCCACGTGAACCGCTTGCGCGTCTGGGATACAGGGCTTTTACACAGGTGGACGCCTGCAGGCCCAAGAGCAGAACAGACCAAAGGTCTGGAGGCAGCAGGTAGCTGCGTACTTTGCTTGCGGTCCAGAGTCGTTCGTCTATGGCAAGCCTTCGATCGCAAATTCGAGGCCAATATTATAAAGGAAGGAATGAAGATGATTTCAATCATACGAACATACAAATTAGGAGCAGGAGTAGGCCACTCGGCCCCTCGAGCCTGCTCCGCCAATCAATAAGATCATGGCTGATCTGATTACTCCACATTCCCGCCTACCCCCAATAACCTTTCACCCCTTTGCTTATCAAGAATCTATCTACCTCTGTGTGGTAAACCACTGTTTGTATTCCACTGTGTACATGCCTGGACATGCCTCGGCTGACTCCTCCCACAAGTCCTAGTATAAAGGTGACTGCTCCCCAGCCCTTTGTATTTCTGGACCGGTCGACCACTCGAGGCAGACCTTCATTCTTTTGTTAATAAAAGCCTTTAGTTACTCTCTTAACTCTCAGTCTTTTATGAGTAATTGATAGCGCATCAATTTTATTAACAAAATTTTTATAATGGAGAAGATCCTCACACCAGCATGCCTGGACTTAGATCATCGGGAGGCGGACTCATCCACCAAGTTTACTCACTGGCTTAGGTGTTTTGAAAAATTCCTGACCGCCTCCGCAGCAATCAAATCGGACGAGGACAAACTAGATGTCCTGACCTCCAAAGTGAACCACCGAGTGTACTCGGTCATCCAAGACGCGACCTCGTACACGGACGCTATCAAGCTCCTCAAGGACCAGTACACGTGCCCAGTGAATGAAGTGTACGCCAGGCACCTTCTGGGGAGTCGTAAACAACAACCTGGGGAATCGACCGTGGAATACCTTCAGGCACTGTCTGTGCTTGGCCGGGCCTGTGGTTGTAAGGATGTAAAGGCCGCCGTGTACACAGAGGAACTTATCCGGGACGCTTTTGTAGCGGGCCACAGATCCAATTACACCCGACCTCGACCTCAACAAGGCCTCTGAACTCGCACTATCATTGGATGCAGCCTACCGGGGCATGGATGCCTACTCCTCTGCACCGTGGACGCCGCGGGGAATGACAGCCTGGGACACGGTAGGACCACCTCATAGCGCCGTGCCACCCCAGCCACACCCCAGCAATGGCCCAACGACCGCAGCAGTGTCCCAAGGCCAGACAGCAGTGCCCCAAGGCCAGAAATGCTACTTCTGTGGCCAGGCAAAACACCCCAGAGCGCGCTGCCCGGCGAAAAACGCGATCTGCTCGGGCTGCGGGAAGAAGGGACACTACGCTAGCGTCTGCAGGGCCAAAGCCACCCCGAACCCCAGCAGCGCCGCGTGTGGGCCATGCGGGCCGCCATCTTGGGCCTCCCCGGCCATGTGCGAACCACCGGTACAGCAGCCATTTTGGACGCCTCCAGCCACATGGGGATCATGGACGCTGCCATCTTGGATGACAGCCGGAACGCAGCAGGCCCCCAACACCGCCTCATCTGATACCCGCAGCGACACACCGACCCCTGCGCTGGCATCCGTTACACTGG
The DNA here is from genome assembly GCF_052327205.1 of Somniosus microcephalus. Taxonomy (NCBI): domain Eukaryota; kingdom Metazoa; phylum Chordata; class Chondrichthyes; order Squaliformes; family Somniosidae; genus Somniosus; species Somniosus microcephalus. The sequence goes on from NC_141016.1 coordinate 35,904,992, forward strand.
ACCAAGCGAGACCGCACCAGCTGGCCAGTTCCACAATGGACATTAAGGTAAATGGTCACGATACAATCTGCCTTTTTGACTCTGGGAGCACAGAGAGCTTCATCCACCCCGACACGGTGCGGCGTTGCTCTCTCCCAGTCCTGCCTGCACACCAGCGGATTTCTATGGCCTCCGAGTCCCAGTCGGCGGACATCGGCGGCTACTGCGTGGTGACACTCGTAGTAGACGGGACCGTGTACGATCATTTTAAACTTCTGGTCCTGCCCGACCTCTGCACTGCCGTCCTGCTGGGGTTAGATTTTCAGTGCCACCTTAAAAGTGTTACGATGGCGTACGGTGGACCCCTACCCCCACTCACAGTCCGCAGCCAGCAGCTTCCAAATTGCCCGCCGCGCACCAGGTGCAACCTCTCCACACTCAGAGTCACCCCCCCACCACTGTTTGCTAACCTCACCCCCGACTGTAAGCCCATCGCCACAAAGAGCAGGCGATACAGTGCCGGGGACAGGGTTTTCATTAAAACCGAAGTGGAGCGGCTCCTGAAGGAAGGGATTATTGAGGGCAGCACCAGCCCCTGGCGAGCCCAGGTTGTGGTCGTTAAGACCGTCGAGAAGCAGCGCCTGGTCATCGACTACAGCCAGACAATAAATCGCTACACCCTGCTAGACGCCTACCCACTCCCCCGCATAGCTGATATGGTCAACCAGATCACGCAGTACCGCGTCTTCTCGACCATTGACCTGAAATCAGCATACCACCAGCTCCCTATCTGCCCTGAGGACCGCCAGTATACTGCCTTTGAGGCAAACGGCCGCCTCTATCACTTCCTTAGGGTTCCCTTTGGCGTCACCAACGGGGTCTCCGTCTTCCAAAGGGAGATGGACCGGATGGTAGATCAAAATGCGTTGCAGGCCACTTTCCCATATCTGGACAATGTGACCATCTGGGGCCGTGACGTGCAGGACCATGACGCAAACCTCGAAAAATTCCTCCGCACCGCCAAACTCCTGGACCTGACATATAACAAGGAGAAGTGCATATTCCGCACAAACCGCCTCGCCATCCTTGGCTGTGTTGTGGAACACGGAGTCATCGGCCCCGACCCCGACCGGATGCGTCCCCTTATGGAACTCCCACTGCCCCAAGGCCCTGAAGAGGTGCCTAGGGTTTTTCTCCTATTACGCCCAGTGGGTCCCCTACTATGCGGACAAGGCCCGTCCGCTGATCAAGTCCACCTCTTTTCCCTTGATGGCAGAGGCCCGCTTAGCCTTCCACCGTATCAAGGAGGACATTGCCAAAGCCACCATGCATGCAGTGGACGAATCCATCCCCTTCCAGGTGGAAAGCGACGCTTCCGACTTTGCCCTGGCCGCTACCCTCAATCAGGCGGGGTGACCCGTGGCCTTCTTTTCACGAACCCTCCAAGGCCCGGAGACCAGACACTCCGCTGTTGAGAAGGAGGCCCAGGCGATTGTGGAGGCTGTGCATCATTGGAGGCACTACCTGGCCGGAAAACGATTTACCCTGCTCACTGACCAGCGTTCAGTTGCTTTCATGTTTAACAACAAGCAGAGGGGCAAAATCAAAAATGACAAGATCTTGAGGTGGAGAATCGAACTTTCCACCTACAATTACGAGATCTTGTACCGGCCCGGGAAGCTCAATGAACCCCCGGATGCGCTATCGTGTGGCACCTGCGCCAGCGTGCAGATCGATAGACTGCGGGCCCTCCACAATGACCTCTGCCACCCGGGGGTCACCAGGTTCTTCCACTTCATCAAGGCCCGCAACCTGCCTTACTCTATTGAGGAGGTCAGGACCATGACCAGGAAGTGCCAAGTCTGCGCTGAGTGCAAACCGCACTTTTATAGACCAGACAGGGCCCACCTGATAAAAGCCACTCGCCCCTTCGAGCGCCTGAGCGTTGATTTTAAAGGGCCTCTCCCCTCCTCCGACCGCAATGTGTACTTCCTCAATATTATTGATGAGTACTCCCGTTTCCCGTTCGCCATCCCCTGCCCGGACATGACCAGTGCCACGGTCATTAAATGTCTGAACGACCTCTTCACCCTGTTCGGTTTCCCCAGCTATATCCATAGCGACCGGGGCTCATCGTTTATGAGCGATGAACTCCGTCAGTACCTACTAACTAGGGGTATTGCCACAAGCAGGACCACCAGTTACAACCCCCGGGGGAACGGACAGGTGGAAAGAGAAAATGCGACAGTTTGGAAGGCCGCCCTGCTAGCCTTAAAGTCTAGGGGCCTTCCAACCTCCCGCTGGCAGGATGTGCTCCCCGATGCGCTCCACTCTATTTGGTCACTGCTCTGCACTGCCACTAATGCCACCCCCCATGAGAAAATGTTTGTCTTCCCAAGGAAGTCCACATCGGGGACATCGGTACCGCCATGGCTGACGTCCCCAGGGCCGGTCCTACTGAGAAGACACGTGAGGACCCATAAAACGGACCCCCTGGTTGAGAGGGTCGACCTCCTCCACGCCAACCCCCAGTATGCTTACATTGCATACCCAGACGGGCGGGAGGACACAGTCTCCATAAGAGACCTTGCACCCTCGGGGGCCGCAGTAACCCACTACTCACTACCACCCCCCCCCCACGATCCGATATCCAGCCCCAGCAGACGGCAGGCCTGGGCCCCGCGACCCGCTCGACATCTACGAGGACGACATGCCTGTGCCACAGCCTACGCAGGACTCGACGCCGGAAGCTCCACTACCCCTGCCGTCGCCACGCCAATCACAGCGGCAGACAAGACCTCCGGAGAGACTCCAATACACTAACTTTTAATACACTTCACCCCGCCGGACTCAATTTTAAACAAGGGGTGAATGTGGTAAACCACTGTTTGTATTCCACTGTGTACATGCCTGGACATGCCTCGGCTGACTCCTCCCACAAGTCCTAGTATAAAGGTGACTGCTCCCCAGCCCTTTGTATTTCTGGACCGGTCGACCACTCGAGGCAGACCTTCATTCTTTTGTTAATAAAAGCCTTTAGTTACTCTCTTAACTCTCAGTCTTTTATGAGTAATTGATAGCGCATCACTCTGTCTTAAAAATTTTCAAAAACTCAGCTTCCACTGCCCTTGAGGAAGAGAGTTCCAAAGACTCGCGACCCTCTGTGAGAAACAAAATTCTCCTCATCTCTGTTTTAAACAGTGACCCCTAGTTCTCGATTCCCCCACAAGAGGAAACACGCTCTCCACGTTCACCCTGTCCAGACCCCTCAGGATCTTATTGTTTAAAATAGTTATTTTATGTAATTTATAGTTACTTTAAAAATTTGATTCAAAGAAATGTATTTGAAGTTTTAGTTATGTTTTGGGGCTGAACTGTATTCATGGATTTGACAGGTCTTCCTGTCAAATCTATGAATAGAAATTCCCTGCTACGATTGGCTGTCCATGGCCCACGTGACCCCAGGGGACGCTTTGAACTAACTGCACCCCTGGGATACACAAGCACTGTGCGCCAACAGCTGGAAGAGGCCCAGGATCGGAATACAACGCGGGCACACAGCACAACAGCTGGCAGGCTAGGTAAGTGCAGGTCAGAGGCTTGCAACTGCAGGAAGCCTCTGACCCCAATTTCTGGGCCATAATGGCCCAGAAATTCGGGTCTCCATGGTTGAGTATGCACGGGGTACTCACTCGTAGGCCCAATGGAAGTGCCGGTTTCATAACATAAGGACATAAGTAGGAGGAGCAGGAGTAGGCCATACGGCCCCTCGGGCCTGCTCCGCCATTCAATAGGATCATGGCTGATTCGAACTTTGACTCACGTCCACTTCCCTGCCCTCTCCCTGTAACCCCTTATTCCTTTATCAGCTAGGAAACTGTCTATCTCCGTTTTAAATTTATTTAATGTCACAGCTTCCACAACTCTGAGGTAGCAGATTCCATAAATTTACTACCCTCTGAGTGAAGAAGTTTCTCCTCATCTCAGTTTTGAAAGAGCAGCCCCTTATTCTAAGATTATGCCCCCTAGTTCTAGTCTCACCCATCAATGGAAAAATCCTCACCGCATCCACCCAATCAAGCCCCCTCAATCTTATATGTTTCAATAAGATCGCCTCTCATTCTTCTGAATTCCAATGAGTAGAGGCCCAATCTACTCAAACTTTCCTCACAAGTCAACCCCCTCATCTCTGGAATCAACCGAGTGAACCTTCTGTGAACTGCCTCAAGAGCAATTATAACTTTTCTTAAATATGGAAACCAAAACTGTACGCAGTATTCCAGGTGTGGCGTCACCAGTACCCTGTATAACTGCAGCATGACTTCCCTGCTTTTATACTCCATCCCCCTTGCAATAAAAGCCAAGATTCCATTGGCCTTCCTGATTACCTGCTGTACCTTCATACTAACCTTCTGTGTTTCATGCACCAGGACCCCCAGATCCCTTTGTACTGTAACACTTTGCAGTTTCTCTCCATTTAGATAATAACTTGCTCTTTGATTTTTTCTGCCAAAGTGCATAACCTCACACTTTCCAACATTATATTCCATCTGCCAATTTTTTGCCCACGCACTTCGCCTGTCTATGTCCTTTTGCAGGTTTTTTATGTCCTCCTCACTCACTGCTTTCCCTCCCATCTTTGTATCGTCGGCAAACTTGGATACGTTGCACTCGGTCCCTTCCTCCTAATCGTTAATATAGATTGTAAAGAGTTGGGGTCCCAGCACTGACCCCTGCGGAAAACCACTAGTTATTGATTGCCAACCCGAGAATGAACCATTTATCCCAACTCTCTATTTTCTGTTGGATAGCTAATCTTCCACCCATGCCAGTATATTGCCCCCAAACCCGTGATTTTTTATCTTGTGCAGTAATCTTTTTTGCGGCACCTTGTCAAATGCCTTTTGGAAGTCCAAATACACCACATCCACTGGTTCCCCTTTATCCACCCTGTTTGTTACGTCCTCAAAGAATTCGAGAAAATTTGTCAAACATGGCTTCCCCTTCGTAAAACCATGCTGACTCTGTCTGATTAAATTTTGCTTATCCAAATGTCCTGTTACTGCTTCCTTAATAATGGACTCCAACATTTTACCAACCACAGATGTTAGGCTAACTGGTCTATAGTTTACAGCCTTATGTCTGCCTCCCTTTTTAAATAAGGGCGTTACATTAGCAGTTTTCCAATCTGCAAGGACATTTCCTGAATCCAGGGAGTTTTGGAAAATTACCACCAATGCATCCACAATCCCTACCGTTACTTCTCTCAAGACCCTAGGATGCAAGCCATCAGGTCCAGGGGATTTATCCGCCTTTAGTCCCATTATCTTACTGAGTACCACCTCCTTAGTGATTTTAATCATGTTTTGCTCCTCCGCCCCCTATAGCTCCCTGTTTGTCCAGTGTTGGGATATTTTTAGTGTCCTCTACTGTAAAGACTGATACAAAATATTTGTTCAGCGTTTTTGCCAACTCCATGTTCCCCACCACTAATTTTCTGGTCTCGACCTCTAAGGGAGCAACATTCACTTCAGCCACCCTTATTCTTTTTATATAGCTGTAGAAACTCTTGCTATCTGATTTTATATTTTTTGCTAGTTTAGTTTCATAATCTATCTTCGCTTTCTTAATTAATCTTTTAGTTATTCTTTGCTGGCTTTCAAATGCTTCCCCATCTTCTATCCTCCCACTAGATCTGGCTACTTTATATGCCCTTGTTTTCAGTCGGATACTATCCTTTACTACTTTACATAGCCACGGATGGCTGTCTTTTCTTTTATGCCCCTTTTTCCTCACTGGAATATATTTTTCTTGAAAGTTGTGAAATATCTCCTTGAATGTACACCACTGCTCATGTACCATCTTACACTTTAATCTATTTTCCCAGTCCACTTTAGTCAACTCTGCTCTCATACCTTCATAGACTCCTTTATTTAAGCTTAGTACGCTGGTTTGAGTTCCAAATCTCACCCTCCAACTGAATTTGGAATTCAAACAGGTTATGGTCACTCATTCCAAGGGGATCTTTTACTAGGACATTTTTAATTAATCCTGTCTCATTACACAGGACCAGATCTAAGATTGCCTGCCCCCTGATTGGTTCAGTTACATACTGCTCAAGGAACCCGTCCCTAATGCACTCTATGAACTCTTCCTCAAGGCTGCTCTGCCCAATTTGATTTGTCCAGTCAATATGAAAATTAAAATCCCCCATGATTATAGCTGTTCCCTAATTACAAGCCCCAACTATTTCCTGATTTATACTCGGACCAACAGAGTTGCAAATGTTAGGAGGCCTATAGACTACGCCCACTAGTGACTTTTTCCCCTTATTAATCCTTATGTCCACCCAAACTGTTTCACTATCCTGATCCTTTTACACAATATCATTTCTCACTATTGCAGTGATTCCATCCTTTATTAACATAGCCACCCCACCTCCCTTTCCATCCTGTCTGTCCTTCCTAATTGTCAAATACCCCTGGATGTTTAGTTCCCAGTCATGGTCACCTTGCAGCCATGTTTCTGTAACGGCCACCAGGTCATACTCATGTGTAGTTATGTGTACCATCAACTCGTCCATGTTTTTTTTACAAATGCTGCGTGCAGTTAAAGAACTTTTAAATATGTTATGTGACAATTTATTCCTGCTTTTGCCCCCTTTACTACTCTACCTTTATCTTTATACATTCTGTCCCTTCCTGACACGCTCTGGTTTTTAATTCCCCCACTGCTACCTTGCTCTATTGCCCTCTCCACTGACATTTTTATTTTTCGCTCTTTTGAAAACGCCCCGCCACTAATTAGTTTAAAGCTCTCTGTACAGCCCTAGTTATTCGATTTGCAAGGTTTCTAGTCCCAGCACTGGCCAAGTGAAGTCCATCCCAATGGAACAGCTCTCTCCCGTCCCAGTACTGGTGCCAGTGTCCCAAGAAGCAAAACCCATTTCTCCCACACCAGTCTTTGAGCCACGCACTTAACTCTCTGATTTTATTTACCCTAGCCAAATTTGCTCGTGGCTCAAGTAGTAATCCAGAGATTATTACCCTTGTGGTTCTGCTTTATAATTTGGCCCCTAGCTGCTCATACTCCCTCAGCAGAACCTCTTTCCTTGTCCTATTTCTGTTGTTGGTATCAACATGGACCACGACAACCGGATCCTCCCCCTCCCACTCCACGTTTCTCTCCAGCCCAGAGGAGATGTCCTTAACCCTGGCTCTGGGCAGGCAACACAGCCTTCAGGACTCTTGCTCTCGGCTGCAAAGAACCCTATATATCCCCCTAATGATACTATCCCCTACGACTACAACATTTCTTTTTACTCCCCCCCCACTTGAATGGCCCCTCGTTCCACGGTGCTGTGGCCAGGTTGCTCATCCTCCCTGCAGTCCCTGATCCTGTCCTCACAGGGAGTAAGAGCCTCGAACCTGTTGGACAAGAGCAAGGGCTGCGGCTCCTCCAACACTACCTCCTGGATCCCCATACCTGCCTCACTCAGACACACCCTCCTGTCCCTGACCACGGAATGCATCTGAATTAGTTAATCTCATTGCTGTAACTACTTCCTGGAACACAGAGTCCAGGTAATACTCCCCCTCACTGATGTGTTGCAATATTTCAAGCTCGGACTCCAGCTGATCAACACGGAGCCAGAGTTCCTCGAGCAGCCAACACTTACTGCAAATGTGATCACCGTGAGAATCAATGGTGTCCACCAGCTCCCACATATTGCAGCAGTAAAACATCACCTGCTCTGCCATTCTATGTAATTAATTAAATTTATTATTATTATTTTTAAATGCCCTCTGCCCCGATTCTAGATGATGAATATCACACCTCTATTTAATTGAACTTACCAACTTATAAAGGTTTTCAAAGGGAAGGAAAAGTACTCACCAACCAGCCAATCACCTACCAGCTTGGCTGTGATGTCACTTTTGAATTCTGACCTCCCTTTGGAATGTTGCCTGTTGAGCCTGTTTAGGCTGCCTCGCCTCACTGCTCCAACTCGACTCAACACCCGCTGCTGCTCCCGGCTGCCTCGACTGGGCCTCGCCTCGCTGCTCCGCCTCCGCGATGTCTGCTAATCTGGAGACCAAACTCCCAATGCACTGCGCATGCATGGGAAACCACCACTTCCGTTCCTCTGAATGCAGAGGTTCAGAGGTCGAATGCGTGCATGGAGAAGCTGCACGTGCGCATCAAACTTAGCTTTCTTTTTACCGTTTTTTCCGTGAGGGTATGTCTGCAGAATTTAGAAATGTAAAAAGCAGGTGTAAGGCCTGCTTTTTACAAGGTAAGTGGTGAATTAATTAAATTTAGAACATTTTTTCCACAGGTTTATTATTTTTAAATACTTTAAAGCAAGGTAAGTTTATTTTTAGCCCCGTTAGAAGATAAAATAATTTTTTTCAAAAATTTAAGTTATTGTTTAGAATAGTTATTTCATGTAGTTTACTTTATTTAAAAAATGTGATAGTTTTTAAAAATTTATTTGAAGGTTGAGTGCTATTTTGGGGCCGTAGTATTTATAAGTCTTGACAGCACTTCCTGTCAAGACTTATGAATGGAGCAATCCCTGCTCTGATTGGCTGCCCATGGTCCACGTGATCCCAGGTGATGCATCAAACTAACTGCGCCCCTGGGACACGCAAGCACTGCGCGCCAGCAGCTGGACCAGGCCCCGGATCGGAATCCCACGGGGTCCTACAGCTCAATGGCCGGCGTGCAAGCTAAGTGCAGGTCGGGGGCTTACACCCGCGGGAAGCCCCCGACACGAATGTCTGGACAAAAACAAGAATTCAATTTTTTGAAAAAATTAATTACGGTTTCTAACGGGGCTAAAAATAAACTTACCTTTCTTTAAAGTATTTAAAAATAATAAACCTGTGGAAAAATGTTTTAATCTTACTTAATTCACCACTTACCTTGTTAAAAGCAGGCCTTGCGACTGCTTTGGAAAAGGGTAGCTCCTGGAGACTTACCCTCTCGGAGAAACCTGCAAAAAAGAAGGAAGTTCACGGCATACGTGCTGCCACTCCAGCACATGCGTTCGACCTGTGAATCCCTTCCTTTAAGGGAACGGAAGTTCCGGTTTCCCACGCATTCGCAGTGCATGCACGAAACCGGCCCTTTCGTTGGGCCTACATGTGCGTACCCCATGCGTACTCACCCGTGGGGAGCAGCAGTCCTGGTCCTATATATATATATATATAGATAGGTTTCAATCAAGTCAGCTCTTACTCTTCTAAACTCCAGTGGATACAAGCCTAGCCTGTCCAAGCTTTCCTCATAAGACAACCCGCCCATTCCAGGTATCAGTCTAATAAACCTTCTCTGAACTGCTTCCAACGCATTTACATCCTTCCTTAAATAAGGAGACCAATACTGTACACAGTACTCCAGATGTGATCTCACCAATGCCCTGTATTACTAAGGCATAACCTCCATACTTTTGTATCGATCTGTGACTTCGGGTGATGTTTGAGTGAATATAAAATAAAGAATACAATCAGCCGATGGGTTTATTAGTCCTGGGCTCAGATATCTGAGGAAGTCCGTGTGGAGCCGGTGGGAAATGGAAACAGCGTCTCTGCTCGCTATTTACAAACAACCCGTAAACCCGTTCTTTGACAAATACCGACCAGTGGGAATCTTCCCCAAACCATTGCTGCTCTCACTATACACACGGACACAGAGACACTGTCATTGTGATAGGACTCCTTCACATGGGGGCAGTGAGTGGACTGCTCATCGTGTCCAGTCAGTACATTGTCCATTAAAAGGGGTATTTAAGGGGAGGTGACACTTCTCCAGTGAAGATTCGGTATCAAACGGAAAATACAGACCTGAACCCTGGGTCTGAGCGGAATCCTCGCCAGGTGGAAAATTCACAATCTCTTCATAAGTTGCTTGGTACAAACCAGCAGGCGACTCCCTGCCGTGAGTGACAGCACCTGTTGGAGCGAGGGCGGGGAGATTAACATTTTGATTCACTCAACGCGCGTTTCACAGGAATTCATCTGCAAATAAATCCAACTAACAGATATAGTGATAGTCAAGGGCCAGAATTAGTTAGCGTGAATTTGGAGTTTAGTTGTGTGTGTGATTCCGTGTGTGTGTCTGTGTCTCTGTACAGACACATGTTCACCTCCAGCAGGCTGCGGCCAGTTGTATTGACCTCGGGAAGAGGGAATGAGGGGGTATCAGGAGAAATGAACTCCAGTTGGTCGCTCGATTACGGGGCCACACAGGGAGTTCAGCTGAAGAGAAGCTGGGTGAAATTGACTGATCTCTGCGGACAGCATCAGTTTGGAAGCACAAGTGAGGAGCTGATGGTTCTTTGCCATGTCCTGTCAGTGTGAGAGGAGCCTTGCTGTGTACACAGAGCAGGAGTGTGTTGTGTGGGTGAGATATTTGTGGAAATGTTGTGTTGGGATGTAGAATAATCAGCGGAGAATGCAGAAAGTCCTATAAAACTGTCACTTCTCAAAAAGGTGGAGAGAACCCTGTCAAAGAGTTTGAGATTGGGCATCCGGACCCAGAAACTGAAGGGGTGGAACGGATACCCAATGGATAAAGGAAGAATAACAGACCAATCAATAAATAGAGATCACAGAGAACGGGCGAGGCCATCGAGGAATTTGAAAACAAGGATAAGAATTTTGAAATCGAGGCGCTGCTTAACCGGGAGCCAATATCCGCCATATGGAAAAGTGCAATTAACTGGAGACTCGCCAGGATATGAAGCGATCTGAGATCAAGCGTTAGTTCAGTTTTAAGATTTCTGCCTCACCTCTTCTTGTTGCCTTTCTCTGTATTACCGCCATCAGTGCGATCAGCTCACAGATTAGAAGTACCCCGAGGGTTATGCAGATGGCAACAGGGATGGAGGTGGTTTTACCTCCCTGTCCTAATCACAAGATTGCAGAAAGATTTAACAGACACAGTCCGCCTTATATTTTAAAAATGTTCCAGTCAATTTGAAACCGCTCACGTTATCTTCAGAAATTAACAAAACCAAGAACATGTCAAAAACACCAATACCACTAATAATAGTACCATTAATGGAAAGTACCTGCAGGTGTGGACGGAGAAGCAGTAGGAGGCAAATCGAGTCCTGTGGAATATATTGTACAAACATTTCATCAACTTCAAACATTAGCATTTTACATTAAAAATATAAACGTTGTTTTAAATTTCTGAAATCCATGAGGCATGTTACCGGAACAAATCACACTGGCATCTTCCTTGTGATCACAGTCATGTTGACCTGGCGGTGAGGAACGACAGTCGGACAGAAAAGATTCACTTCCGGTGCACTTCACTTCATCCAGCCAGATAAGACCGGCACCCTGGGCAATTGCGGCCCCTCCTGCGGCTAATAGAGCGGCGCCGCAACCCAGCTGTCTGCAGACAACATTGGCATCGGCCATATCCCAGGAGTCATCACACACCATGCCCCAGCTGTTATTGGACAATATCTCCACTCTCCCGGAGCAGTTGGTGTTGCCTCCAACCAGCCGCAACGGTTGTCCCGAGTCTATCAAAGATAATCATTTATTGTTATTTATTTAGTACAAGCCTGGAATACAAGTCAGATAGTTGGTATAACGAAGAGGAGGAAGCACCTGGTGAATGTCCATGTTTAGAACGAGATTCTCGATCGCAGACCCTTGAACTGTGGGATCTCTCCGGCACTTTGGCTTCTGTTGAGAAGAGAAATATGCTGACTCTATTGGACAGCAATGTTTGAAATGACACCCGCACATTGAGAGTTTCCTTGTGTTACCTGAACAAACAACACCTGCATCCTCCCAGTGATGACAGTTGTGTTCGCCCCAAGGGTCTGACTGACACTGCCAAAGGGTCGACTCATGTGAATTACATTCCATCTCATCGAGCCAAATGGGTCCGGATCCCGCTCCGAATGACCGAGTGTTATGCTCAATAGATATGAGGGGGCCGCACTGTAACTGTTTACAGATCACTTCTGCATCATGTCGATCCAGTTTCTCCGTGCACACTGTTCCCCAGGTCCCATTGTAGAACACTTCCACTCTTCCCTCACAGCGATGCTGTCCTTTCACCAGCCGCATCTCTTTGTGCTCTGTCAATGAAACACGAAATATCCAGGTGGTTCGATTGATAACCCGCTTTGGGTTCATACTGCACAACACATGTTGCACCGGTGTCGGTAATTATTTCAGAAATACATCTACATTCCAAACACATAAGAAAGATAAAACTTTACAGGGCACTGGCGAGACCGCACCTGGAGTACTGCACACCGTTTTGGTCTCCATATTTAAGGAAGGATATACTTGCATTGGAGGCAGTGCAGAGAAGGTTCACTAGGTTGAGTCCTGGGATGAAGTGGTTGATGTATGACGAAAGGTTGAGCAGATTGGGCCTATACTCATTGGAGTTTAGAAGAATGAGAGGTGATCTTATTGAAACATATAAGATTCTGAGGGGGATTGAACGGGTGGATGCAGGGAGGATGTTTCCACTGTTGGTGAGACGAGAACTAGGGGGCATAATCTTAGAATAAGGGGCTGCTGTTTCAAAACTGAGATGAGGAGAAACTTCTTCACTCAGAGGGTAGTAAATCTATGGAATTTGCTACCTCAGAGAGCTGTGGAAGCTGCGACATTAAATAAATTTGAAACGGAGATAGACAGTTTCCTAGCTGATAAGGGTATTAACGGTTATGGGGAGTGGGCAGGGAAGTGGATGTGAGTCTAGGTTCGGATCAGCCATGACCCTATTGAATGGCGGAGCAGGCCCGAAGGGCTGTATGGCCTAATCCTGCTCCTACTTCTTATGTTCTATGTAATTCTCTGTAATATCTCCTGTCTGAAGCATTGCGAATAACACTGCAGAAAATGAGCAGGTTGAAAGCGCCCTTACCTGAACACATCATCCTCACATCTTCTTTATGAGCACAGTCGTGGTTACCCCACGGTGCTGAGGGACATTCCCACAGAAAAGATTCGTCACCCGAACAGTTCAGTTCATCCAACCAAACTGGGCCTGAGCCTGGTCCACAAGCAGCAGGAAGTTCCACGTCCAATGCATTTCCGCAACCCAGCTGTTTGCAAACCACGTTAGCGTCGGCCAGGTCCCAGGAATCATCACAAACTGAACCCCAGGTCCCATTGTAATAAACCTCCACTCGCCCAGCACATGGGCTTCCACCGGCAGACAGCCTTAACTGCACGTGTCCTGTTGGAGAACAGTACAGGAGGATTATACTTCCAATACACATGAACCTCATCACTCAATCCAACCCATTGTATCCTCTCCAGCCGAAAAATTCTGACCTTTTAAAGCGGCTGTGACAGATAAATGAAACTATACAACTGAACATCTGTCTACTCTTCCATATTATATAGAATGCACAGCAGAGAAATGTTTAAGATATTCCTGCTACCTCTGGCTGCTGGGATTCATTGTCTCCAGTTCCCTCATTTTGTTTCGAGTCTTGTGCACATTGTTGTTCAGGCAATTGAACGTGTTTTTACTAATCGTTTCACTTCCTCTATTTTTAACAGTCATTTTATGCTCATGTTCTATAATTGTATCTGCTCCTTGTTAGGTTTTGTCACCCGTATTCATTACCTTGCTTGACATTTACTCTCATCTCCTATTTCATTTATCTTTAGCCCATGTTCATTTCGTTTATACACAGTACACTGAAACCTACCCCAGTATAACTCCAGCTCATCTGTCTACACTGATATGCTGCACAATGGAGCTGATTTGCAACGTGATCCCTCCCTAAACATCTCAGCCTGTCCACATTTAAGCCGCCCTCTTGAAATCTACCCTCTGACCAAGCTTTGAGACACCCTTTCTAATATCTCCTTGTTGGGCTCTGTGTCAGTTTCCAGTCTGATTGCGCTCTTGGGAAACGCCTTGCGACGTTTGTCTTTGTTAAAGGCGCAAAACAATGCAACTTATCGTTGTTGATGTTTCTCCCTTCAGCCCGTGTCCTCTCGCTTTGCTCTCACCCACTGAGTTAAATAACTGGTGTAGAGACACCGAGGAACAAGTGACCAATATTACCACTTTTCTCAGCAGATTAGATATTCCCCTTGATGGTTCTGTAAAATTGAACCATTTGTTCACCTGAACACAGGACCCCTACGCCGATGCTGTCATTGAGAGATGGATTCAATGTGAATGAGCTGCAGTTCCGGAGCTGAGACTCGTTTCCTTCACACTGGACATCATTCACCCACACGGGCCCTTCACTCTCTCCGTACTTTGAAGAGTTATAAGCGGCTATCGCAGAGCCGCAGTCCAGCTGTCTGCAGACCACGTTGGCATCGTTTAGGTCCCAGAGGTTGTCCCGCACTCTTCCCCAGCTGCCGTTGTAGTAAATCTCCACTCGCCCGTCACAGCGGCTTCCCCCATTAGTCAGTCTCGGCGGCCAACCTTCATCTACAAAAAGAAACACATTGAGAGCAACACAGAAACATAGAAACGTAGAAGATAGGAGCAGGAGTAGGCCATTCGGCACCCCGAGCCTGCTCCGCCATTCAATGACATCATGGCAGATCATCCAAACTCAGTACCCTGTCTCTGCTTTCTCCCCATAGCCCTTGATTCCTTTAGCCTTAAAAATATATCTAAATCCTTCTTGAATATATTTAGTGAATTGGCCTCAACTACCTTTTCTAGTAGTAGAGAATTCCACAGGTTCACCACTCTCTGGGTGAAGAAATTGCTCCTCATCTCTGTCCTAAATGGCTTACCCCTTATCCTTAGACTGTGACCTCTGGTTCTGGACACCCCCGCCATTGGGAACATCCTTCCTGCATCTAGTCTGTCTAGTCCTGTTAGAATTTTGTAATTTTCAATGATATCCCCTCTAATTCTTCTGAACTCCAGCGAATATAAGCCCAACCGACACAATCTCTCCTGATACGTCATTCCTGTCATCCCAGGTATCAGTCTGGTGTATCTTCGTTGCTCTCCCTCCATGGCAAGAACATCCTTCCTCAGATAAGGCGACCAAAACTGCACACAATACTCAAGGTGTGGTCTCACCAAGGCCCTGTACAACTGCAGCAAGACATCCTTGCTCCTGTTCTTGAATCCTCTCGCTATGAAGGCCAACATACCATTTGCCTTCTTAACCGCCTGCTGCACCTGCATGCTTACCTTCAGCGACTGGTGCACAAGGACACCCAAGTCTCGTTGCACTTCCCCTTCTCCCAATCTATTGTTCAGATAATAATCTGCCTTCCTGTTTTTGCCACCAAAGTGGACAACCTCGCATTTATCCACATTATACTGCATCTGCCATGCATCTCCCCAATAACTCAACCTGTCCAAATCATACTGGAGTTTCTCGGCATCCTCCTCACAGGACACACGCCCACCTAGCTATGTGTCGTCTGCAAACTTGGAGATATTACATCTAGTTCCCTCGTCTAGATCATGAATATATATTGTGATTAGCTGGGGTCCTAGCACCGATCCCTGCGGTACCCCACTAGTCACTGCCTGCCACTCAGAAAAAGACCCATTTATTCCAACTCTTTGCTTCCTGTCTGCCAACCAGTTCTCTATCCATGTCAGAAACTTACCCCCAATCCCATGTGCTTTAACTTTACACGTTAACCTCTTATGCAGGTCCTTATCGAAAGCCTGCTGAAACTCCAATACACCACATCCACTGGTTCTCCCTTATCTATTCTACCAGTTATATCCTCAAAAAAATTCCAGTAGATTAGTCAAGCACGATTTACCTTTTGTAAATCCATGTTGACTTTGTCCAGTCCTGTCACTGTTTTCCAAGTGCTCTGCTATTACATCTTTTATAATGGACTCGAGCATTTTCCCCACTACTGATGTCAGGCTTACTGGTCTATAATTCTCGGTTTTCGCTCTACCGCCTTTATTAAATAGTGGGGTTACATTAGCTACCCTCCAATCTTCAGGAACTGTGCCAGAGTCTATAGAAATTTGGAAGATGATCAGCAATGCATCTACTATTTCTGGGCTACTTCCTTAATTACCCTAGGATGTAGATTATCAGCCCTGGGGATTTATCGGCCTTCAATCAAGTCAATTTCCCTAATACCATTTCCCTACAAATACTGATTTCATTCAGTTCTTCCCTCTCATTCGACCCTATTTTCCTCGACATCTCAGGGATGTTATTTGTGTCCTCCTTTGTGAAGACAGAATCAAAGTATGTATTTAATTGTTCAGCCATTTATTTGTTGTGCATTATAAATTCGCCTGGTTCTGACTGCAAAGGACCTATGCCTGACTTCACCAATCTTTTTCTCTTTACATATCTATAGAAGCTTTTATAGTCAGTTTTTATGTTCCCTGAAAGCTTACTCTCATATTATATTGCCCTCCTCTTACTTATCACCTTTGTCCTCCTTTGGTGAATCCTAACATGCTCCCAATCCTCATGTTTGCTGCTTTTTCTTGCCAATGTATATGTCCTCTCCTTGGATCTTATGCTATCCCTAATTTCCCTTGTTAGCCATGGTTGCACCACCTTTTTTGTTTTATTTTTATGCCAGACAGTGATGAACAAATTCTATACTTCATCCATGCGATCTTTAAATGTTTGCCATTGCCTCTCCACCGTCAACCCGTTAACAAACGTTCCCCAATCAATCCTAGCCAGTTCGCGCATCATACCATCGTAGTTTCCTTTATTTAAATTCAGGGCCCCAGTCTCTGTGTCAACTATTTCACTCTCCATCTTAATGAAAAACTCTATCATATTATGATCGCTCCTCCCCAAGGAGCCTCGCACAACAAAATTGCTAATCAATCCTTTCTCATTACCTGATATCCAGTCTAAGATGGCCTGATCTCTAGTTGGTTCCTCGACATGTTGGTCCAGGAAACCATCTCGTATACACTCTAGGAATTCCGCCTCCACAATTTTGTTACTAATTTGGTTATCCCAATCTATATCTAGATTAAAGTCAACCATGATAACTGCTGTGCCCTTATTGCACGCATCTCTAATTTCCTGTTTAATGCCATCCCCAACCTCAGCATTGCTGTTTGGGGGTCTGTATACAACTCCCACTAACGTTTTCTGCCCCTTGGTATTTCTCCACTCGACCTATGCAGATCCCACATCATCAGAGCTAATATCCTTCCTTACTATTTTGTTAATCTCCACTTTAAACAGCAATGCTACCCCACCTCCTTTTCCTTTTTGCCTGTCCTTCCTGAATATTGAATACCCCTGGATGTTGAATTCCCAGCCTTGGTCACCCTGGAGCCATGCCTCCGTAATCCCAATTATATCTTATCGGTTTACATCTATTTGTGCAGCTAATTCATCCACTTTATTATGAATGCTCCTCGCATTAAGACACAAAGCCTTCAGGCTTGTTTTTTAACACTCTACCAGGGAAAGGGTAGGGCCCATTGGGGACCAAAGTGGCAATCTGTGTGTAGAGCCAGATGGTGTAGGCAGGGTTTTAAATGAATTTTTTGCATCTGTGTTCACTATGGAGAAAGACGATGCAGACATAGAAATCGGGCAAGGGGACTGTGACATACTTGAACATATTAGCATCGAGTGGGAGGAGGTGCTGGCGGTTTTAGCAGGCCAAAAAGTGGAAAAATCCCCAGACCCAGACGAGATGTATCCCAGGCTGCTGTGGGAGGCAAAGGAGGAGATTGCAGGGGCTCTGACACAAATTTTCAGAACCTCTCTGGCCACAGGGGATGTACCAGAGGACTGGAGAACAGCTAATGTAGTACCATTATACAAGAAGGGTAGCAGGGATAAACCAGGGAATTACAGGGCAGTGAGCCTAACATCTGTGGTAGGGAAATTATTGGAAAAAATTCTGAGGGACAAAATTTGTCTCCACTTGGAGAGGCAAGGATTAATCGGGGATAGTCAGCATGGCTTTGTCAAGGGTAAATCATGTCTGACAAATCTGATTGAATTTTTCGAGGGGGTGACTAGGGGGGAGGATGAGGGAAATGCTGTGGATGTGGTTTACATGGACTTCAGTAAAGCTTTTGACAAAGTCCCGCATAGGAGACTGGCCAGAAGGTAAGAGCCCATGGGATCCATGGTGCCTTGGTGCGTTGGATCCTAAACTGGCTGAGTGGCAGGAGGCAGAGGGTGATGGTCGAAGGTTGCTTTTGTGACTGGAAGCCTGTGTCCAGTGGGGTACCTCAGGGATCGGTGCTGGGTCCCTTGTTGTTTGTGATCTACATAAATGATTTGGATGAGAATGTAAAAGGTATGATCAGTAAGTTCGCAGATGACACGAAAATTGGTGGGGTGGTAAATTGCGAGGAGGAAAGCCTCAGGCTACAGGACGATATAAACGGGTTGGTCAGATGGGCGGAAAAGTGGCAAATGGAATTTAACCCTGAAAAGTACGAGGTGATGCATTTTGGACGGGCAAATAAGGCAAGGGAATACACAATGAGTGGTAGGACCCTAGGAAGTACAGAGGGTCAGAGGGACCTTTGTGTACATGTACATAGATCCCTGAAGGCAGCGGAACAGGTAGATAAGGTGGGTAAAAAGGCATATGGGATACTTGCCTTCATTAGCCGAGGCATAGAATATAAGAGCAGGGAGGTTATGATGGAGCTGTACAAAACGCTGGTGAGGCCACAGCTGGAGTACTGTGTGCAGTTCTGGTCGCCTCACTATAGGAAGGATGTGATTGCTTTGGAGAGGGTGCAGAGAAGATTCACCAGGATGTTACCTGGGATGGAGCGCCTCAGCTATGAAGAAAGACTAAACAGGCTGGGGTTGTTTTCCTTGGAGCAAAGAAGGCTGAGGGGGGACCTGATTGAGGTGTACAAAATGATGAGGGGCATAGATAGGGTAGATAAAGAGGAACTTTTCCCCTTAGTAGGGGGGTCAATAACAAGGGGGCATAGATTCAGGTTAAGGGGCAGGAGATTTAGAGGGGATTTGAGGAGGAACTTTTTCACCCAGAGGGTGGTTGGAATCTGGAACTCACTGCCTGAAAGGGTGGTAGAGGCAGGAACCCTCACAACATTCAAGAAGCATTTGCATGAGCACTTGAAATGCCATTGCATACAAGGCTATGGACCAAATGCTGGAAAATGGGATTGGACTGGACAGGGATTGATGGACGGCGCAGACGCGATGGGCCGAAGGGCCTCTTTCTGTGCTGTAAAACTCTATGACTCTATGACTCTTAGTCCTTTTAGAATTATTATTTACTGTGGCCCTGTCTGATTTGCACACTTGATTTCTCTGCCTTCCACTTTTGCTTTTCTCCTTCCTGGTTTGCTTCTATCCTTGCTTCCCTTTCCTCTGTCTCCCTGCACAGGTTCGCAACACCCTGACATTTTAGTTTAAACCCTCCCCAACAGCACTAGCAAACACTGCCCCTAGAACATCGGTCCTTGTCCTGCCCAGGTGCAAACTGTCCAGTTTGTACTGGTTCCACCTCATGCAGAACCAGTTCCAATGTCCCAGGAATTTGAATCACTCCCCCTTGCACCATTCCTCTAGCCACGTATTCATCTGAAATATCCTTATGTTTCTACTCTGACTAGCACGTGGCACTGGTAGCAATCCTGAGATTACTAGCTTTGAGGTCCTATATTTAAATGTAACTCCTAACTCCCTATATTCAGCTTTTAGGACCTCATCCCGTTTTTTACCTATAGCGTTGATACCTATATGCACCAGTACAGCTGGCTGTTCACCCTCCCCCTCCAGGATGCCCTGCAGCCGCCCCGAAACATCCTTGACCCTTGCACCAGGGAGGCAACATCCCATCCTGGAGCCTCATTTGCGGTCGCAGAAATGCCTATCTATTCCCCTTACAATAGAATCCACTATTACTGTAGCTCTCCCACTCTTTTTCCTCCCATCCTGTGCAGCAGATCCACCCATGCTGCCAGGAAGTTGGCTACTTCTGCCTTCCCCCGATATGCCAACTCCCTCAACAATATCAAAAGTGGTTAATCTGTTTGAGAGAGGAATGGCCACAGGGGACCCCTGCCCTACCTGCCTGCACCTACTACTCTGCCTGGCGGTCACCCATTCGCTTCCTGCCTGTGCAGCCTTTACCTGCGGTGTGACCAACTCCCTGAACGTGCTATCCACTATGTCCTCAGCATCGTGAATGCTCCAGTGTGTATCCATTCGCAGCTCCAGCGCCACAATGCGGTCTGTCAGTAGCTGCAGCTGGATACACTTCCTGCACACATGGTCATCAGTAACACAGGAAGTGTCCCTGATTTCCCACAGAGTGCAGGAGGAGCATGCCACGGGGCCGAGCTGTGCTGCCATGACACTTTTTTAATTCAAATTAAATTAATTCAAATGAATACCACTAATTAAAAGAAAATTGAATGATATACTCAAGGGCCCTTGTTTACTAGGACTCCCCACTACACAACAGAGCCCTTAGAAACTATAACCAGAAAAATTAAGTTTGGAAACTGAAACAACGGTTAAACTGAGCCAAAATATCCCATAATTAACTAACTCTCACCCGGACAGTTATTATAAATTTTAATGATTAAATTCCTGTAATAATTACCCACAAGACTTGTAGGCAGATCCTCTCCCCCATTACCTTTTCTCAGTGAATTGAGTTTAGAGAGACGCCGAGCAGCTTCCGGAGGCTAATCTGGGGAAAGGGGTTAAAAACAAACTGGGAGCGGGCGGCCCAGGCCGGCTATTGATAGGAGCTGTGATCAAAGGCAGAAGCACGGGCTTAGCATGAGTCTCGGCTGCTCACAGTTCATCTTATCCAATATGGAGTGAAACAGAGAAAAGTTTAAATTGATTGAGCGTTTCAAACTATTTCGCAGCAAATCAAGTATATTTGATTTATAGTCACTGCTCTAACGGCGGGAAAGGGGGAAGATTGATGGGTTATAACTGCTGGTCCTGGGGCGAGGTCCACATCCCGTGAATGAATAATATCAATAATAAAATACAGGTGCAGCATTTCCATTGGGCAGCAGCGATCCCCGTTTTGCAGTTTGAACGTTTCTGCCAGCGGCTCTGGGTGGTGCATTCTGGGTAATGCTCTGGATTCACCCGGACAGAGATAAACACCGCAACACGAGACAGTCACTGATTACAAAATAACAACAGAGAATGCTGGAAAAACTCAGCAGGTCAGGCAACATCCGTGGAGGGAAATTTGAGTTGACGTTTCGGGTTGAAACCCTTCTTCAAAACTGGAAAGAAAATAAAAAGATCGAAGGCAAAGCTGCGATCGAACAAAAGAAGAAAAGGAGACAATAAAAGGTATTAGAAGTCATATGAGATGGTAATGGGCCCGTGGAGACAAAAGGCAGCTGAGATTAGGTGTGAAGTGTACTGGCGGGCTAAGGACAGCTGCACTTGTGCTGCATTGAAACCTTTGGCTCATTACTAATTCACTTGAGACAAATCGACCGACAAACAGAACCCAGACTCGCTCAGTGGCAATGGAAACATCTACAGTTCAATACACTGAGTTGACTCACCCGAGCAGATGACACTGGTGTCATTTCCATGTGAGCAGTTAAACTGATCCCAGGATGAAACCGGACAATCCCACAATCGGGACTCGTTCCCCCGGCACCTGTAGTTCTCCTTCCACACTGGGCCGGTTCCCTCCCCAAAGTGAGCTGCTCCCGGGGTTGCGGTGACTGCCCCGCACTGAAGGTGCTCACAGACCACGCTGGCGTCTTCTAAACCGAAGTAAACATCACACAGCGTCCCCCACTGCTCTCCGTGTAGCACTTCCACCCGGCCGGAGCACCCGGTGTCCCCGGATACCAGTCTGAGATCTCTGTGAACTAAATATTAATATATTAATTTTATATTGATGAATTAAAATAACGTCGGAAAAATATTTTAAGCTGGATTCACATCTCATCTGTTTACAGCTTAATAAAAACAACTATTACGCCTATCACCATGACTATTATTACTTCTACAACTATTATCACCATTACAACGACTGTTACTACCACTATTAATGCTAGTATTACCATTATACTAGTCCTGCTACTGATACCACTACTACAACTACCATTATTACTGCTAATGAGTTCACTGATACTACAGCTTTTAGCACCAGTATTGCTACTGCTGTGTTCCTACTATTAATAAAACCAGGAATATAGATACAGGAGTAGACCATTCAGCCCCTGAGCCTGTTCCTCCATTCAGTTAGGTCATGGCTGATCTGGACCTCAACTCCATGTTCCTGCCTTTACTCCAGATCTCTTGATGCATTTACCTACCAAAAATCTATCGATCTCAGCCTCGAAATTTACACCTGTCTTTTGGGGGAGGGAATTCCTGATTTCTGCTACCGTTTTTATATGTCAACGTGCTTCCTGATCTCACGCCTGAAAGGCCGAGCTCTAACTTTAAGATTGTGCCCTAGCTCTAGATTCCCACACCAGAGGAAATACTTTCTTGGTATCTACTCATCCAATTTTTTGTATCACTTTAAATATCTCAATTACATAACCCCTGAACTTTCTAAGCTCAATGTTATACAAAGCAAATTTATGAAACCTGTCCTCATAATTTAACGCTTTTAGCCCTGGTTTCATTCTGGTGAATCTGCGCAGCGCCCTCTCAGAGACCAATATATCCTTCCTGATGTTTAGTGCCCATGACTGAACGCTGTACTCCAGGTGGGGTTTGACCAAGGCTCTGTACAATCAAGCAACACTCCCTCTCATTTGTATTCCAGCCTGCTTGCTATCAAGCCTGATATTTCAGTAGCCTTTTTCATTATTGTTATACCTGCGCATAGCTGTTAGTGATTTGTTTGCCGGGGCACACAATCCCATTTGCTCCTCCACAGTTCCTAGTCTCCCACCATTACGAAAATATACCGATTGGTCTTTCTTGGATCCAAAATGAATGACTTCACACTTGCCTACAATGAATTCCACCTGCCACGGACTCGCCCACTCACTTGATCTGTTTGTGCCCCGTTGTAACTTTCTGATCCCGTCTGCACAACTTACTGTGCCGCACAACTTAGAATATTCTGCAAAATTGGGTATACAACTTTCTGTTCCATCATCCAAGTCATTACTTAATATGGTGAAAAGCTGAGCCCACATACAGATCCGTGAAGAACATTACTTGCCTTATCCCGCCAATCAAAGTTTTCACTTTATCTGTACTCCCTGTGCCCTACCACCAAAACAATTACTAGCCCATGTTAAAAGGTAACCTTCAATCACGGGCACTTTTATTTATGCTCATAATCGCTTTTGCAGAACCTTATCTAATGCCATAAAGACACCATCCAAAGACATTCCCCTGACCTCCTTGTTAAGGACCTGCTCAAAAATTCAATCACACATAACTCAGAATCACAGAATCAGAGAATGATACAGCACAGTTGGAGGCCATTCGTTCCATCCTGCCTGTGCCAGCACTTTGAAGGAGCTATCTAATTAGTCCCAGTCCCCTGTCATTTCTCAATAGCTCTGCAATACTTTTGCACTTCAAGTATTTCTCCAATGCCCTTTTGAAAGTTATTCTTGAATCTGCTTCCACCACCCTTCCCAGCAGTGCATTCCAGATCATAACAACTCGCTGCATAAACATTTCTCCTCATTTCGCCTCAGGTTATTTTGCCAATTACCATAAATCTTTGTCCTCTGGCTACCCAGCATTGTGCCACTGAAAAATTTCATCTTTATTAACTCTATCGGATCCCTACCTGATTTTAATCACCTATATCAAATCTCCCCTTAACATTAATACTAAAGCAAAATGGAAATCTGAAATAAAAACAGAAAATGTTGGAAATACTCATCAGATCAGGCAGCACCTGTGGGAGGGAAACAGAGTTAACGTTTCAAGTCGATGACCTTCCATCAGAAGATCCACCACCCCCCCCCCAACTTAACCTTCTGTGCTCTAAAGAGAACAACCCAGTTTCTCCAGGTAACTGAAGTTTTTCACCCCTGGTATCATACCATTAAATCCCCTCTGCACCTTTCCTAAAGACTTCACATCTTTCCTAAAGTGTGGTGTCCAGAATTGGCCACAATATTCCAGCTGGGACTTAACTAGTGTTTTATAAATGTTTAAAATTACGTCCTTGCTTTTGTACTCTATGACTCTATTTATAAAGTCATGGATCTCCTAAGCCATTTTAACAGCATTCTCAAATTGTCCTGCCATCTTTAAAGATTTGTGTACGTACACTTCAGTTCTCTCTGTTTTGCAACCCCTTTAAATTGTATCATTTAGTTTATATTGCCTCTCCTCATTCCTCCTGCCAAAACCAATCCCTTCACGCTTCTCTGCATTAAATATCAGCGGTCATCTGTCTGCCCATTCCACCTGTCTGTCTTTGTCCTCCTGGAGTCTGTTACTATCCTCGTCACTGTTTGATACATTTCCGTCAGATGATGGAATCTGCAAAATCTGAAATGATGCCCTCTATGCCCAAGTCCTCGTCATTTATATAGATCAAAAAGAGCAGTGGCCCGAATTTCGATTACTGGGTGACACCACTGCACTCTTCCCTCCAGGCTGAAAACTATCCGTTCACGACTAATCTCTGCTTTCTGTTCCTTAGCCAATTTCGTTTCCACGTAGCCGCTGCCCTTTTAATCCCATCGGCTTCAATTTTGCTGCTAAATATATCATGTAGTTCTTTGTCAAACGCCTTTTGAAAGTCCATATAAACAATACCAGCAGTACTACTCTCATCTACTGTCTCCGGTACTTCATGAAAGAACTCAATCAAGTTAGTCAAACACGATTTGGCTTTAAGAAACCTGTGCCGGCTTTCTTTTAGTAACCAATATTTTTTAAGTGCCAATAAATATTGACCCGAATTATTATCTCTAAATGTTTCCCCACCACTGACATTAGGCTGACTGGGCTGTAGTTGACAGGTTTACCCCTCGCCCCTTTTTTGCACAGGGGTGAAACATTTGCAATCCCCAAGTCAACTGGTATCACTTCCATATCTGAGGAGGATTGGGAGACTGGCCAGAGCCTCTGCAATTTTCAACCTTACTTCCCTCCACATCCTAGGATGCATTCCTTGCAGACCAGGTAACTTTTCTACTTTGAGCAGTGCCAGCTTTTTAAATATTTCCACTTTATCTATTTTTACTCCTATCCCATGTGTCTAATACCTCCTCCTTTAATGGGACAATGGCTGCGTCCTATTCTCAGTAAAGGTAGAGGCAATGTACTCGTTTTGTACCTCAGCCATGCCGGCTGGCTCCACGAGAAGATTTCCTTGCTGGTGCCCACTTGGCTCCACATTTCCTTTGACTACCCTTTTACTATTTATATGTTTATAAAAGACATTTGGTTCCCCTTTGATGTTACACGCTAATCTATTCCCATAAATTCGCTTTTACCCTCTTAATTCCTTTTCAGTTCACCCTGTGCTTTTTATATTCAGCTTGGTTCTCTATTGAATTACGAAGCTGACACTTATCATAAACTTAGCTTTTCTGTTTAATTTTAAGCTCTATATATTTAGACATCCAGGGAGCTCGAGCTCTGCATGACCGTCCTTTCCCCCTGGTGGGAATGTGTCTATTCTGTACCGAAACTATCATATATTTGACGCCGCATTTACTGTTTAACCTGCGAGTTGCTAATTTACTGTTTTGTCAATATTTGATTCTATTCCACCTGGGCCAGATCCCTTGGGCTCACTGCATTCTGAGACTTCCTCAGGCTACAATGAACCAAATCCCTCATAATGTCTGTCACCATTGCCATTCCTGTCCTCTGTCACCTTTGGATAAACACCGTCCAGACCTGGGAACTTGTTAATTTTCAGCCCATATACTTTTCTAGCCGCTCGAGATTATTTTCACTGAAATGGTTAATTGTAATTATTTTGTTACTTAACAATTACTAGAGGTAGGGGAGGTCATCGTTTAGTGCATCATCTATTTTATAATCACCAGTTCTTTAGATTGTAATATTGTCTTCTCTGCCCTCTTCATGTTCATTTTCTGAACTCAGTTCACACTTTTATGTTTTGCGGTTCTGCTCCACTCAATTCCGCGTTCCTGTTAATCTCTGTGCCCACCCTTTTACCATGATCTGAAATTACTTTAGATTCCTCTTTGCAGAATTGTTGGAGGTGCAATTGTTCTTGGGCCGAAGTACAGAAAGACGACTTCAATGGAAAAGAAATTCGGACTGAGTGTGAAACGGGCCCCGATTCGCGATCACGCATTTTTCACCAGTTACTTTTCTCCACTTCACTTCTGAATAATTGGTTGTTGCATTTAGTATCATGATTGTTCACGGTTCTGTTTCTTCTGAACCTAGGCATGTGTTTACTCCAGATGATCAGCATCATTTACCTAAATATGCTGTACTTTCCCTACAGCCAGGTGTTGTGACCAACTTCGCTCCCACAAAATAATTTGAATACAGCTATCCATGGGTTCATTTCAAACAATATCCCATGTACAGGTTTCTCTGTTCCAGAGAAATTGAATCTCTAATTTAGTATCTGGAGATTCTCTGTATTACTCACTGTCCCTGTCACAGAAAGCAGGTTCTGGGCCGCGACCACCTTAGATAATCGTTGAACATTAGTCGGTGAGTAGTGTTCACTCGTTCAGAAGTTTTAGAATTAGAAAGGAACATTGAAACAATTAATTTGTTGTAGGAAATGTATGAATGTACAGAGCGAACATGTGATGAATGGTAAACCCAAAGGCTCCATCTGGAGTAAGTGGACAGACCAGAGGACAATACTGTGGTGTAGAAAACCCTGAAGGGTGAAATAGAATTGGAATAATGTAATTCCCCATGTGCACAAATATCCAGCTATCTGGGCAAGCTAAGTATTGCTCGAATATAAATTGTTGGAATTGTCTCAGCATGGATTGTTAACAGCGCCACTCACTTGTATTATTCTTACTTTGATTGCTGGCCCAGTAATTCTGTTCGCAGACCTCCCGCGGGCAGAGGGCTGCGATTTGGAAAAATCTACGCCTGGACCGGAGGGCTCCCGGGAGGCGCAGATTTCCGTTGCTGTGCCTCTTCAAACTGCCGGTGTGCAGGGCACGCGTATCCCAGGGGCGCAGGTAGTTTGCAGCACCCCTGGCATCACGTGGGCCATGGGGAGCCAATCAGAGTAGGGAATCTCCATTCATAGACTTGACAGGAAGACCAGCCAAATCTATGAATAGAGATCAGACCCATAACATAAGAAAAATTTCAAATACATTTTTTAAAAACATCACATTTTTAAAATGACTATAAATTACTTAAATTAAATGCTTTAAACAAAAATTTTAATTTTTGAACAAAATAATTAAAGCCTTTAACGGGACTAAAAATAAACATATCTTTCTTTAAAGTATTTAAAATGATAAATGCTTTTACAGGTGGAAGAATTGTAAGTGCTTTCTGCAGGCGGAGGGTCTCCAAAGGGCGGAATTCTCCACCTGCAGAGGCCCAGCTCCAGGGCAGGCGGAGGATCTCGTGAGCTTTCTTCACAGATCGGAAACGCCGGTTTCCAGCGCATGCGCAATGCATTCCTGAAACCGGCATTTCCGATGTCCCTACGGGTGCGTACACAACCATAATGATCGGAATTTCTGCCTCAAAGGTACAATTTTGATTGGAGCGTGAGGTGAATCCACAATCACCACTGGAGCATTGACTGTCCACTCAACAGCTGGTGCAGTGAAAGCGACTCAATATGAAATGCAACGAAAAGCCATTCAGCAGGAGGTGCAGTGAAATCCCAGTCAACAGGAGATTTACTGAGAGGCACTGAGACCGCTCAGCACAAGGTGCAGCGCCAGCCCAAACATTAACAGGTGCACTGAGTCCGCTCAGCACAAGGTGCAGCGCCAGCCCAAACATTAACAGGAGCAGTGAGACCGCTCAGCACAAGGTGCAGCGCCAGCCCAAACATTAACAGGAGCACTGAGTCCGCTCAGCACAAGGTGCAGCGCCAGCCCAAACATTAACAGGTGCAATGAGTCCGCTCAGAACAAGGTGCAGCGCCAGCCCAAACATTAACAGGAGCACTGAGTCCGCTCAGCACAAGGTGCAGCGCCAGCCCAAACATTAACAGGAGCACTGAGTCCGCTCAGCACAAGGTGCAGCGCCAGCCCAAACATTAACAGGAGCAGTGAGACCGCTCAGCACAAGGTGCAGCGCCAGCCCAAACATTAACAGCGCAGTGAGTCCGCTCAGCACAAGGTGCAGCGCCAGCCAAACATTAACAGGAGCAGTGAGACCGCTCAGCACAAGTGCAGCGCCAGCCCAAACATTAACAGGAGCAGTGAGACCGCTCAGCACAAGGTGCAGCAAATGTTTACCCCTTGTCAGCTCTGTACTGCCCAGTCAAAGCAATAGGATTGAAAATAACAACTAACTTCTGACTGGCCAAGGCAGCCAATGTCAGCAGTGAATTATGACGGTCATTTGTGGACCATTCTGTCTCTTCCCCCGAAAGGGAAGAAAGGTAATACTAAACAGTGTTTAACACCCTCTCCTTTATCAAGATGTGAATATTTATAATCTGTCGCGAGGCGGCCGCACGCTACTTGTTGGTAACCCGTATGTTTCCATAACAATCAGTTTTTACCTGAACAGATTACTCCAACATCCCGCTGGTGTCCGCAGCCAGGCGGACCAATAACAGGCCCTGATCCTTCTCCAAAGTGAGCATCAAGCGGCGCTGCTACTGCAGAGCCACAGCCCAGCTCGTTACAAACAGCTTCCGCATTCGGTAAGAACCAGGACCCATCACCGCAAACGTGCTCCAGGTTCCACTCCCGTAAATCTCCAGTCTCCCAGCACAGGGACTGCTTCCATTCACCAGTCTGGCTTGGCACTTCCTGCAAATTATATTGAAATAAACAGTGAGAATTTAATGCGCTTTATATTAAAATGTGGTGAGAGTTTCTGTAATCTCATCAATAATCCGATTGTCCTGTTTATTTAGTCGGTGAGACAGACCTTAACACTGGCTTCATTGTGTCAACATGGGAGGGAAATGTTGGTGTTATCAATTCCTGTCTTATCGCCGTGTATATTATGAATGTTTTTAGATTGTCCTATCTATTCTGTGTTTTTCATTTGAACGTTGACAATTTAATCCAGAGCCGCAATAGAATCAGCACTGAGACGGTCAAATGTTGATGAATTTAAATCAAAATTTTTCTGTCACAAACGAGAGGGCGTGTCTTATTATTGTGGGCAGTTTAGGCGTTTAACTCACTCACAAGGACGGAACTTTCAGAGTGCTGAGTAGTGAGCGGACTGAAACTGAATCGCGAGATATGCAGTAATCAGATTCGGCAAATTCAAGGGTGACATGGATAAAGACCTGAGGAAATTCGAACCGAGGGCTGTGAAATATCCAGGAGCAGCAGAAGCTCCAGATATCCAGGTATTCCCGGTCCTGTGCACCTCTGTGTACTTACTGTGGGGAGAATTGTTCTAAAATAGTCCGTCCGGGAAATTAACGTCCATTCACAAGACTCTATATGGGCATTGTTCAGGGCCATCCGTGCTGCGCACAGCATGATCCCAAGATCAGCCAGTGGAGTCAAACCCTAATAAACCTGTTTTGATAATGACGGGCGAGAAATATGGGCCAGGGCTGCAGGAGAATTCTCCACTGTTTTACCAGCCGTTCATGGATGGTGTTTATTTATTAGAGCAGTTTATTGATCTTGTCTAAGATTATGTCCTTATTGCTGTTTCTTTATCTATCTAAATGTCAATAGAATGGGGAATTCAGGCAGCTGTGGGATCTTACTGTGTAGTTCCTCCGTGCTGCCCACAGTAACTGCGGACCCACTGCCCAGGCTCCCCGAGGCTGAGAAACCTCCCTCCCCAGTCTCAGATTCACAGTCTGTGGAAAATATCAGATCGCACAACAAGCGATCAGCGCAGGCGCAGAGCCAGGCTCACGGCGCATGCCCGGTAGCGGCTGTTGGGTTGAGAATGGAGAGTTGGATTGAGATTGTGACATTTCCAGCGGGTCAGCTCATTCACTGCGGCTTTGGGCAAATCTCAATGGAAACTTGTTGTGTGTGCATGCATCTATATATATAAAGCGCTTCTGTCTGTCTGTCTGTCCGTCCGTTCTCTATACGTTTGAAAGTTATAGAGCGTACCTACGCGCGTCACATCAAAAGAAAGCTTACGATTACGGACCGGTCATAGGCGTATTTACGTTTCGGCCGGACAAAATTCCGCCCGCGGTATCCAAAAAACGTTCAAAAGTCCGCTCATTAAATGGGAAAAGTTCCACTCATTTGCTCATTAGCATTGAGTGACGTGAAGGTTGACCAATCGAGTGACCTGACAGTTGACAGACGGTCGACCAATCGCTGCCGGGCCATCCTACAGTTGAGTGTTGAGTGACTTGACGATTGACCAATCCTACGCTTCGGTGACCTGACGGTCGACCAATCGGTGCGTGTGCAGGCACGCCTGCAGCACAAAAAAATTCTCTCTCTCTCTTCCCTCCCTCTCTCTCTCTCTCCTCTCCTCTTCCCTCTCTCCCTCTCCTTCTCCTTCTCTCTCTCCTCTTCCTCTGTCTCTACTTCCCCTCTCTCTCTTCCCGTGAGTGTGGGACTGGCAAAACCGGCGTTTTTTAAATCAAAAAATTTCTCTCTCTCTCTCTCTCTCCTCTTCCCCTCTCTCTCGCTCTCTCCCCTTCTCCTCTTCCCTCTCTCTACTTCCCCCTCTCTCTCTTCCCGTGAGTGCGGGACCGGCAAAACCGTCGTTTTTTAAACGGCTGTCACCGATCTCAATTGTACATGGGAGTCTGCCAACCGGGTCCAAATGTCCGCCTTGTTCACCAGCAGGAACCTCGGCCTCCTGTTGCCGGACTGACTTCGTTCTGCTACCGAGGTGAGTCCAGTCGGGGCGAGGGCGAGGGGTGGCGCGAGGGAGAGGAGAGGGAGGCGGAGAGGGAGAGGGTGAGGTGGGGGTGAGAGGGAGAGGGTGGGGGGGAGAGAGGGAGGGGCGTGGAGGGAGAGGGTGGGGGGGGCGGAGAGGGAGAGGGGTGGGGCGAGAGGGAGAGAGGGGGCGAGGAGGGAGAGGGGGGCGGAGAGGGAGAGGGGCGAGGAGAGGGGGGGCGGAGAGGAGAGGAGGAGGGGGGGGGCGAGAGGAGAGGGCGAGAGGGAGGGGGGGGGCGAGAGAGGGGGGGGCGAGAGGGAGAGGGGGGGGCGAGGGAGAGGGGGGGGCGAGAGAGGAGAGGGGGAGAGGAGTGGGCGAGAGGGAGGGGCGGGAGGAGGGGGCGGAGCGGAGAGGAGCGAGAGGGAGGGGGCGAGAGGGAGAGGGGGGGGGCGGAGAGGGAGGGGGGCGAGAGGGAGAGGGGAGAGGGGAGAGGAGGGGGGGCGGAGAGGGAGGGGGGGGGGGCGGAGAGGAGAGAGGGGGGGGGCGGAGGAGAGGGGGG